>NC_056522.1:338135996-338156692 GCF_019175285.1 Sceloporus undulatus
AAGTTGCCCACCACTGCTGAAATAATTATTATTAATCACAAGCATTGAAGAAAACATGATATTTGGTCTTCATTCTTTTTTTTCCCTTCTGATGCTCACTTTTCCTCAGATGTTGGATGAATGGGAAATCACTTACCAACACAGATATATATATATTGTTCCTTTTTCTGATTGGTTCAAGAAAGCCATAGTATGGATAGGTTGCAGTGGGAAATGGGAAGTGTGCCTTACTGTATGATAAAACCCCTGCGCTATATACTCAGCACTGTATATTTGTCCTGTTGTATATTCTGTTTGAATCATCTAGACACTCCTGTCACTGGGAGAAAAACATTTAAAGGTAACAGCATATCTTTTTTCATTGCAGAGCCCCCCAAAATAGATTTTATCTTATTTTCATTTGTCATCTTGTCTCTGTATTGTCTTATCAATATATACCTCTCTAAATGATGACGCCAAATTGGTTTCCCTTACAGAGATGTTAGAAACAAACTGGTACCATGTGGCTTGAGTCATCTTCTGTTTCAGAAATACTTTTAAATGGACTTTTCACAAGAAACATGATCAGGGCTTTGAATGTAAGCATTCTAGGATGAGAAGCTAGGAACACTTTTCAGGGTAATCCCAGAATTAACCAATTGTATATCCATTCATCTTAGTGAGACAACTGAGGCCATGTTTGGGTTATGGCCTATATATTTTAGGGGAAAAATACATATATATGTGTGTCATACTTCCCTGGGTCAAAGTCTTTATATTTAGTACATGAGCCACGTTAGCTATTTATTTACTTATTTATTTGACTGTCCAAACCAATGTTGAATGATTTCATCACAGAGACCTTGATCTTTACTGTTTAATTCACAGAAGCCATGCTGTCATTTTGGTGATGTAAGAGTGAAATGTCACCAAGAGACTATATATGCAACTTCACATGTATTCCGTAAGCAATTCTGTGCCGAGGCAGTTCATATATTGAATGAATGAGTGATCTTTCTGTTGTAGGATAGATCAACTAAATTATTGGTTTCAGTCTTAAATGTTTGTTTATTTGTCTGTTTGAGCACCAAGGAAGTTTCTTTTACTTTTAAGCATCGGTAATTCAGATAGTAGTTCAGCTAAATCTTTTCATTGTTCAGGTAGGTAAAGCTTTTTCACATGATCACATATTTTGGGGATTTGAGTTCAAATATGAGATGACCACATCTGGACCCAAACTAAAAATGCTGGTGAACAGCTAACAAAAAGTATTTAAGATCAGAAGAAGCTTAACTGTAGGTAAGAGAAAGTATGATGTGGTAGTTTTTCTGTTGTTATAACATTTTATATGTTTAGAAATATTTTGTTTGTGGATTGTGTAGTTACACATCCAAAATTGTTAGGGTACATGTCCATCTAAGTGTAACATTTTAGAGTCTACTACTTTCAGTGGGATGGATTAATGTATTTTTGCAACTCTCATACTGAATATGATCAGGCATGGAATATTGGACTTGGACGGCATCGTGCTTTGTATGTTGTTCTTGTCTTTGTTGAATCTCCTTAAAACAGTCTATGAAACTCATAAGTTCATACAACATGTCAGGGTGTTCCACTTCGCCAATTCAGCTACAAATCACAAATTTTATTACTTGTTAATTTTTCTGCACTTAAAAGCATTCTGTTTCTTTTTTTTCTGGAAATTTGTCTTCCAAGGACAGAGCAGTGGGCTGTATATGATTTAGATCTTGGATGTTTATATATTTATATTTTCCATTCATATATATTGTTAAAAAGATATTTTTGTAGATAGTAATATTTCTCATTGTATTGTCCTGCCCAAGTAATCTGTATTATGGCTCTCATAAATAAACAATGTGCATTTTCATGAACAGTCCAGTAAAATATGGAATGCTTTTATTCTAAACCATTGGCTTACAAAATAAAGTGTGTTTATTCCTATGTACAGTGTGTCCTCGCCTTACGCGGGGGATCCATTCCGGATCCCTCCGCGTAAGGCGACTTCTGCCTATGCTCGAGCCCCATTGGAAACAATGGGGCTCGTGCACGGCAGCGCGGCGGCGCAGGCGCGCACAGGGCGCAACGGGCGCGCGCGCCCATTCAATTGAATGGGACGCACCGCCCCTTCTGCCCCGCGCGCGCGCCGCGGCTTAAACACATATGCTCAAGGCCGCGTATGGCGCCCGCGTATGGCACGGGCGCACTGTATATGTACCTGAATATCTCCCTTAGGATTTGAAAAGTTGCTTCCAAAGACACATAAATTTACGTCTGAGTAAGAGTACACAGGACTGATCTATTACTTTCTCTTAACTGGAAAATTTTAAATGAAAACTGTCTTTAAGGAATATGGTTCATTAACAGCTGTCTGTTCTTTGAGGTGTGGATAAAGTAAAAGCAAACCTGTATTAAGTACCTTTTTCTGTTTCGGTATTTTTCTTAAAGGTTTGGAAAGTACCAGAAGAATAGAAATAAAACAAAAAGACAAACTACAGTTCGGTAATTCACGAGATGATTGTTCATAGAAGAACAAGTGTATTTTTAGGCTGCACTTCTAAGCATGATTGTGAAGGAGTGGAATCACATGGAATTCATTGAATCTTGATGCTAGTTAAACACACATGTGGCCAGGATTCATAGACAGTTTCTTTCAAGGAAGCAGTTTATGGTGTTTGTATTAGTCACCATATCAGGTGACGTATCAGGAGCCCTGGTGGTGCAGTGATTAAATGCCTGGACTGCAGCCTCTCACTCACAAACCATTAGGTTGTGAGTTCAATCCCAGCCAAGAGGGCTCAAGCTGGACTCAAGCTTGCATCCTTCCAAGGTTGCTAAAATGAGTACCCAGATTGTTGGAGGCAATTAGCTTACACTTTGTAAATCACTTAGGGAATGCTTAAGTGCACTGATGATGGTTATAGAAATGTACTTGTTATTTCTATTGCTTGCTAGTCCACTACCCCAATCTTTGTTTTAAATTATTGGTTGCACTGTGAACCAAAGTAGGCTAATTATTTTATTTTCAAGTTATGAAATTAAGATGACCAGTCTGTACTGCCCAAATGGCTCCACAGGGACCCAATGCATGAATGTGTATTTATAGGTGCCACTTTCAAGGAAGTGTATTCTTGGAAATAATTGTCCATTTATATTAAAATATATCTAACACATGTTCATATCCTATGTATTTCCTCTCATATTTTAAAATTAAAATAAAAATAATCAAAAATAAAGATAAAGGTGGAACCTGATTAGAGTAGTCTACTTAAGGCTCATCAGAGTTGACTCAAAATCACAATTTAGTCACTTTATAAAAGAGCAATTTTTTGTCTTTAAAATGACACCATTTAATATTCTCTGCAACAAGCCTATGAAATTTAGCATACAGTCTGAAGCCTTTTTTTGTATCTTAGCACCCAAATGATAATTAAGAGAATAGGGTGATTTTATTTTTCAGTATACTTACATCACTTGCTTTCATACATATCAAAATCATTTTTAATTAATTGCAACATTTGCTTCTCTTCATTATAATTTTCTTTAGGCCTAGCAGTTCTTGGATGTTCAGATAGTTTGCACTGAGAATCTTTGTATTTCATATGACTCATCTCCTATAGTACACAGTGAAAATGTTGCTTTGTTAATGGAAGATGCCTGTTATTTAACTAGCAACTAATTAACTCTTTTTAAATATATCATTCTGTAAGCATAACTGTCTTGTATCACTGAAGGACAGAGATAATTGAAAACTTCATCTGTGGAGTCCCATACCCTAACAATCTTAGAGAACAGAAGACATTCAACAGGAGAAATTTATTAGGTTGAAATGTACTGTACTGTCAAAATTTTGAACAGCCTTTAATATCAGTGACCACTAACATTTGCTGTTGTAAATGCAGATCATAGCAGACATCTGTGTGACAGCTTTTTAACTGGCCTCTTCTTCCCAGCAGTATGATCTCAGGGGGTGATAACTGAATACTAGTAATTCCTTTGTGTTCTGCTCCATAACATTACATGTCCCTATCATATTAGAATAGTAATGGGACCCAGTTCTGTCTTTTCATTTAATCCTGATATGAATCCAAATTGTTCGTCATGTTTCAGACTGGGTATGACTTATGCATTTATTAAAATTTTGATTATAACATCTTGTACAACAGATGAAACCATTATTTGAAAACTAATGTTGACAGTTCCAACCCTTGGACTCCAGTCACTCACCTTGCCTTTTCACCCTTAGGATGACTCCCTGGATCTGGAACTTGGACCTAAAGGTGACCATTATACTGGATAAGTTGATGTGTTGATCATTACGTTCAGTATAGTAATGTGTGACTGATCCTCCCTATCCATTCCTAAATGAAAACATCCTGACAAGAGTTGTAGAAAATAAAACCAATGAAGATTTAAAGATTGGAGCTAGTGTGGTGCAGTGATTTGAGTACTAGACTAGGTCACTAGGAGACCCAAGTTCAAATTCCTACTTGGCCATGAAAACCCACCAGGTAACCTTGAGCAAACCACGCTCTCTCATCCATGGAGTAAGCTAAAGGGAAACCCCCCTGAACAAATTATGTCAAGAAACCTCTATGATAGTGTCACCTTAGGGTCACCATAAATCAAAAAAGGCTTGAAGGCACACAACAACAAGAACAACAAAGATGTGCTGGTAATACCCTCGATGTCGTCTTCAGTACGGACATGGATATTCCGTGGGCAGAGGTAGTTAATATTTCCGCCCTGTCATGGATGGACCATTTCCTGGTTGAGGTTCGGCTCAAGGCTTCTACCTATAGCCCCCCTGGGGGTGGAGGACCTATTAGAATGGTCCACCCTTGAAGGCTGATGGAACCCAAAAGGTTCCAAGAAGCCCTAGAGGGGTATATGGTTGGAACTGACGGCGACTCTGTTGATGCCCTGTCTAACATCTGGGACACTGATCTCTCCAGGGCTATACACAGTATCGCTCCCAAGCGTCCTTTCTGGTCTGCTTCCAAGAAACAACCCTAGTATACGGAAGATCTCAGGAAAAGGAAGCGGGCTGTGCAACGACTAGAGCGCAACTGGCGAAGACATCAGCACTTAGCCGACAAGGCACTCCTAGAGTCTCTTCTGAAGGCCTACGGAGTGGCAATAAGTGTAGCTAAACACTCGTTTTATGCTGCACGTATTGCGTCCGCGGAGTCATGTCCGGCAGAGCTGTTCAGGGTAGTGAGGGAACTAACACATCTGCCCCCCTCCCTGAACCCTATTTTAGAGCCATCGAAAGCCTGCTGTGATAAATTTAACAACTTCTTCGCGGATAAAAATCTCTTGGATAAGGGCTGGTCTCGACACTAGTGTTTATTCAGAACCAAGTAGAGAGGTGTCCAGAGCTTCCGTGGACTCTGTTAAACTGGATCACTTTGAGTTTGTTAGTACCGAGGAAGTGGACAAGATCCTTGGAAGTGTTAGGAAGATGACGTGCTCTCTAGACCCCTGCCCCTCATGGCTAGCAGCGCAGGGGGGGGTCTGCTGTGACAACTTTGTTGCACAGCATAATTAATACATCCTTAAGAGAGGGACAGTTTCCATCTAAATTGAAATTAGCAGTTGTGAAACCTCTGCTGAAAAAACCCTCCTTAGACCTCCTGATTCATAACAACTATCGGCCTGTGTCGCTGCTGCCTTTTTTGGGGAAGGTGATCAAGAGAGTGGTTGCCTTCCAGCTCCAGGGGCTCTTGGATGAAACGGATTTTCTAGACCCATTTCAAACCGGCTTCCGGGCGAGCTATGGAGTTGAGACTGCCATGGTCGCCTTAGTCGATGATCTCCGTCTGGGCATGGACAGGGGTAGCATGTCCCTGTTAGTGCTTTTGGACATCTCGGCGGCTTTCGATACCATAGACCATGGTATCCTTCTGCATTGCCTGAGGGAGTTAGGTATCGGGGGCACTGTGCTTCAGTGGTTCCGTTCTTACCTCTTGGGCAGATTCTAGATGGTGCAGCTGGGGGATGTTTGCTCCGATAAGAGGGCACTTACATCTGGTGTCCCTCAAGGAGCTATTCTATCCCCCATGCTATTCAACATTTACATGAAACTGCTGGGAGAGATCATCTGGAGACACGGGGCGCGGTGTTATCAGTACGCTGATGACACCCAAATATATTTCTCTATGTCTCCGACTGATGCAGTGACTAGAGATGGCATCTCTCCTCTAAATGCCTTCTTGGAGTCGGTAATGGGCTGGATGAGGGAAAACAAGCTCAGTGTGAATCCAGGGAAAACGGAAGTACTGGTGATAGGCTCCCCGGGTCCGGATAGTGGAATTTGTCCACCTGTCCTGAATGGGGTCACGCTCCCCTTGAAGGACTCAGTTTTCAGCTTGGGAGTGCTTCTGGACTCGTCGCTCCAACTGACATCTCAGGTGGATGCGACGGTCAGAGGCGCTTGTTATCAGCTTCGGCTGATACACCAGCTGCGACCCTACCTGGACCGGGGGGACCTTGAAACTGTAGTACATGCTCTGGTAACCTTTCGATTGGATTTCTGTAATGCGCTCTACATCGGGCAACCCTTGTACCAAACCCGGAAGCTTCAGTTAGTGCAGAATATGGCAGCGAGATTGGTCGCTGGTGGTTCCAGGTCAGACCATATATCACCTATCTTAAAAGACCTTCATTGGCTGCCTATTTGCTTCCGGGCTCAATACAAGGTGTTGGTAATCACCTACAAAGCCCTAAATGGCTTGGGCCCAGGGTACTTAGAGGACCGCCTCTCCCCATATAATCCACCCCGCACACTCAGGTCAGCAGGGAAAATTTTGCTGGAGGCCCCAACTGTGCGATATGTGAGGACATTGCAAGGGGCCTTTTCCATCTCAGCCCCAAGAATATGGAACAATCTCCCTGAAGAGCTCCGCTCCACCACGTCTTTAGACCTTTTTAAGAAGAATCTCAAAACCTTCTTCTTTTCCCAAGCTTTCCCCCCATGAAATGTGACTTTGGTTATTTTCCCCTCTATCTTGGTATCAACTGTGACATGTTTCTGGATTCCCCCACTCAGCTGGCTGAGTATTAGTTTTTTATATGCTGTTTTTATATATTGTTTTATTGATTGTACTGATTATTATTTATTTTATATGAATTTTGTACACCACTTTGATCAAATTGGAAAAGCGGGATAGAAATAAACTTTATTATTATTATTATTATTATTATTATTATTATTATTATTATTAATATAACAAGAAAGTTAAACATTAACTCCCTGAACTCCATCTGCACTCTCGGGTCACATCAAACCAAAGCCCTATTTAGATCTCAATGGTTCTCTTCTTTACAGACCCTAATTGTTATCATTATTACAGTTTACAGTATTTATATAGTGCTGTAGATTTACACAGCACTGTACAGACAATCAAAATAGATACAAATAGATACAAATAAGCCTGCCTATGGCGTACATTCTATAAAATAATAAAATACATATTAATACAAAGGAGGCAACAAAGTAAAAACATCACATAATAATTATGCAATGCCTGGGAATGTTTCCCTGAACAGTATAGTCTTTAGCTCAGTTTTGAAGCTGGTTAAAGAAGTGATGACCCGTGCTCGAGGGGAAGGGAGGTTCCAGGAATGAGGGGCAGCAAGTGAAAAGGGACCAATCCGGGCAAAAAAGTAAAATTCCTAGGCTGAGACAGCAGACCTTGACTACCAGAACGGAGGGCACGAGTGGGACAGTTGAGAGGAAAGAAGCTCTGATAAATAAGGAGGGGCCAGCCCATGCAGGGCTTTAAAAGTCAACAACAGAAGCTTATACTGAATACGGAAAGGGAGGGGGAGCCAGTGAAAGGATGACAATAATGGAGAGCTATGGTCAAAATGGTGAGCAGATATGATAATTCATGCAGGTGAATGCTGGATCGAAATTGAAGGACAGAGGTGAGAAAGAGAAAGCCCTGCTAGAAGGAGGTTACAAAAATCTAGTCGCGAGACCACTAGGGCATGGATCAAAATCTTGGCAGTAGAGGCTGAGAGAAATGGTCAGATTTTAGCAATATTATACAAAAAGAATCTGCATGCCTTGGCTGTGGTCTGAATCTGAGGTATACACGACAGAGAAGAATAAAAAATGAAACCAAGACTGCAGTCTTCCTGGACGGGTCGAATAGAAATGTCATCAACAGAAACAGAAAAGGAGTATTGAACTGACTCATCTTCTCAAGATTCAATCCATTTCTGTCTTCCCCTGTTTCCCTCTGCCTGTCCTGTCTTAAGTTATAAAAATATGCATACACTCAAAACAGTACCAATGGCCAATCCTGGTGTTAAGAACCAATGGCCATACGCTCACTGGAAGCTCAGAAGGAATGATACTAGCCTGACTTCCTTTGGGAAGGAGTTCTGCAGTTGAGACGGGCTTGTGCAGCCACCTGGATCAGAAACATACTGATGATAAAGTAAGGATGCACAGGACTTGCTGGTGGTAAAACAGGAGGAACAATAATATGATAACTAGTCACAGGATCGTGTCCTTGCTGGCAGTAAGTCTCACCAAGATCAGGAATCCTAAAATGGTAAGTAAATGCAGGACCAGGTCTTCGCTGGCAGTAAGTCTCAGCAGGAACAGGAATAATATTATGGCGAGTTGGTGCAGGATGAAGCCCTTGTGGGAGACAAGTTACATGGGGATCAAGACAAGTGAGATGGTAAGTAAGAATAGTCTAATTGCATGGTACACTTCTCTCATATACTCGGAGGTGGTTCCAGCAAGTTCTTTCAGACAATAGCTGGCAGATCAAAGGGAGAGCATTGAAATGCTGCAGGGGAATGTCTAGTGTCTGAGAGCAAGCATGCTGTAATGGTTTGAGTGCTGGATTAGAAGGCTCCATGACTCAGCCATTGAAAACCACTGAGTAAATTTGGGCAAGTCATACTCTTTCTGCCTTAGAAGAAGACTTTGGGAAACCTCTCAAATCTTGCCAAGAAAATCCTTTGACAAGGTTGCCATAAGTTAGAGTGTACTTGAAGGCAAATAAGACCAAAGGGGGATTCCTGCTTCTCCCTACACCCTTCCTGAATGGCCTAAGGCCAGCTGCTCTAAGGAATCTCTCTGGACAGCTGTTAGTGGCTGCAAACACCTTCCTGACTTCCTAGATAGCTGGGGAGGGGGGGATAGGAAAAGGTGGGAAAGCTTGAGGTGAAGTTTCCCTGCTGGCTTTCCTTTCTCCCTATTGGCAACTTGGAATGTACCACTCTGTTGCCTCTTTTTGTCACTCCAGCTGTCCATCTTTTCCTCTGCTCTGCCTTTAGGAAGGTGTGATGGACACCTTCTCTAGGCTGACCCCACAAGCTGTGGATTTCTGCACATTCGCACTGATGTTTAATTGTATTCACTTTTCTGTGCAAATTTCCATCTATTCACCCTTCCTCTGCTGAAAATGTGCCGCCATTTAAATCCATATGAATCAGACCAACAACCACATGTTCAATAATGTTGATCCTCACAGATACTCTGGTAAAACTACAAAACTTCTTCTGCCAAGTTTGTGTAGTTTTTTTTGGGGGGGGGGTTAGTTACAGCAAACTGAATTCAAAGTGCAAAAGTTTGCTTTCAATTAGAGGAAATAAAAGGCAGAGGGGACCAAAATAAACTACTGCAGCCTCTCTTAGCAAATTAATAACTTTTGCCATCTTGACTGCACACTGATCAAGTTTTCATCTGTTAAATGCTGGAGGGTATAGTTTCTGTACAGAGTCCTGTGAATCTCACCAACAGCCCCATTTATTTCTATACGTTATTATTTCAACATTTGAGGTGTCACATCAGTCAAATTCTGGTCCTAGGATCCATCCAGTACATGCTGTAAATTTGTAATTCTCTCTGACTTTGCTTAGGTTCCCCGCTCAACAAGAGGCTACACAATTTGTATATGCTTTGTATGGACATGACTGTAATGGAGAGCATGTCCAGCTGACCAATCAGGAGGCAGCTGAGGGGCAGCCAATGAAATGAGGGCTGCGATTTGTGAACATTCCAGGCGTCCGTTGGGGATGAGCAGTTGGAATGTTTGCGGTTATGAGGCAGTGAGGGGGTTAGAACCCAGGGGGGAAAAAGCCTGGAGGAGAGGTTGGGGAAGACAGTTGATAGGAGTATGTCCAGAGAGGGACAGGAGTTAAAGAGTCTAGAAAGGAGAGACTCTATGTAACCAGACCCAGGAGAGGGGTTTGAGTTACTAGTTTGGTTGAGACATAGAGCAGCCGTAGGGGCTGGGATATTAAAAGAATTATCCAGAGAGGGACAGAGAAGTCCTAGGGTAGATAAAGAGGATAGAGGGGAAGAAAGGAACATAGTAACGAGGGGAAGAATGCATTTGTAACCAAAAGGAACGCGCCTGAACTAAGTTCAAGTCATATCTGTTAAGCAATTTGTTCAATAAAGTTCATATGGTTTTGTTTCATCTTAAAGACGTGTCGGCCATATCTGTTTATCCACACTACTATATTGAATAATACTGTGAACCCGCCATATATTAAAGGGGGTTCATTACAGGAATTGGTGGGGAGCGGGGTGGGATAATAGAAGTCCCAAGCACCTGCCACAGAAGAGAGGTTAGCCGTTGCAATGACTTAGTAGAAAAGACAATACTTGGCAATTTAGAAGGCAGTAGAAAAAGAAAACCACTACAGATGGATAGGCTCAATCAAGGAAGCCACAGAGTTGGGTTTGCAAGACCTAAGCAGGTTGCTGATGAATGGGTGACTTGGAGGTCTCTCATTTATTGGGTTACCATAAGTCAAAGCTGACCTGGTGGCAGTTAACAGCAACATCACACGCATAGACACAAATTTAGTAATAATAGCAATAACACAAATAGAATACAATACATCTCACTGTAGTGAGAAAGTCCATGACCCAGTGACTTGTTGCCTGGTGAGTCTGCTATCCTGGTATTAACTGTTAATGTGTATCATATTCAGGACTCTTGCTTGCCATTCCTTTCATTGTCTTCACAACTGGACTTGGACTGGACAGCCTTTCAAACGGGTATTTTTCTGACAGTCTTTCCAATAGAGGTATGCCCTCTGTAAAGTAAGACACATGGCCACCCCAACTGGCAAAGAAGTAGGTTAAATAATACTTAAGTAGCAGTGGTCACAGTGTACTATTTTCCAATTTTAAAATAATACAGTGCTACTCAAAAGTCGTGGTCTGGTATATGAGCCATCAGATGCTGGTCCTTGAAGAGTTTCCAGGAAAGAAAGAAATAATAGCAGCCCATGGGTACAAATATAGTCCCTTCCACCTTGGAAATAACAAATTACCAGTACCCCACATCAAATAGCTCAAGAAGCACTGGTAAGTATGCTAAGAAGGCTGCTAAGCCACCACAATCATGTTAGTGTAGAAAACACAAACATACCATAGTTTTTTGTGGGTTTTTCGGGCTGTATGGCCATGTTCTAGAAGAGTTTCTTCTTGACGTTTTGCTAGCATCTGTGCCAGCCACAGATGCTGGTGAAACGTCAGGAAGAAACTCTTCTAGAACATGGCCACATAGCCAGAAAAACCCACAAAAAACTATGGATGCCAGCCATTAAAGCCTTCGATAAACATACCAGTTTGAGGACAGTTATTTTCACACACTCTTGAAAAGTGCCATGTTGCTGCTGTAGTTCTGGGTGCTGTCTTCTGCACACTAACTTCCATAATCCTGCTTTCCTACCCTATGCCCTTCCCAGCATGTCTTTTGGTCTGTATTTTTAAAAATTGTTTTATTTTCAATTGAGCAGTCACAGCAATCAATTAAGAAAGAAAAGAAAAACACCTGCCTGGGAATAGCAAGGGGGGGGGGGAGAGATGAGCATAATCTCACTCACTCACACTGTGTGACTGCCTGCATATTGGAACTGCAGCAGGAGGACCTTATCATATGTGAATCAATGGTGGAAAATCAGTGTGATTGGGAGGCATTGACAGGTTTTGCTTGTCAATGAAAAAGAACTTTCCAGGAATGGATAGAAGGCAAACCATTAACAGGACAAACATGACATTAAGTGATAAGGTATAGCCATAGATGCTACTATCCCACTGTATTTCTGCTTTAGCAGCCTCGTGTGGCAAAGTCCGTACTCAGTCTACTAGGGAAATGGAGCTCGCATGTTTATTTGTAGGCCTATTATAACATCTCCAGTCTTATGTACATTTATTTGGAAGGAAGCCCCATTACGTTGTTCTTACATTTTAGTTAGTATGCATAGTATTGCAGAGAAAAAGTACAGTTGTCCCTCTGTATCCACAGATTTTTATCCACAGATTCAAGGATCTACGACTTGAAAATATATATTTTAAAAAAATATAAATTCCAAAAAGCAAACATTTATTTTGCTATTTTATATAATAATAATATAATAAATTTTTATGTAAGGGACACCATTTTACTGTGCCATAGCATTTAATAGGACTTGAGCATCCACGGATTTTGGTACCCATGGGGTGGGGGTCCTGAAACCAAACCCCAGCAGATATTAATGGCCCACTATATTCTGAATAGAAAAACAAATAGGCAAATGTATCGCTGTGGCTGTCATGCTTCTATTCCTTTTCCTGTCACTCATGCAAAGGTCAGTTGAACATCAGTCTCTGTTTGGAATGCATTTAAAGTAATTATCACAACTGCACAATTGTGATTTCACAATGGAATAAGAATATGGAAAATGTGTGGAAGATTTCAACTTGAGTCATACGCCTACAAGTAGTTCATTAGCTGCAGAGAAAAAGCTGAAAACAGAATAGGATATTGAGTCTTTGTGTTCAGGTTTAAAAATCCTAATGTCTGTATAAAGATTCTAGTCTAACCATTTGTTGTTCCATACTTCCTAGTTATTAAGTTGTTCAATAGTCCCTTGGCCTGTTCTCCTCCCTAATGCTTTTTTATTATGTTTTCTTTCTTCCGAGATCTTTTAACAAAGATGAGCTGTATGAAAGGGTGAATGGTATAACTGTAACTGTAACGCATGCAAATTATAGCTGTATATGTGTTTAATTTTGTATGTTTTTGTCTATTAAAGGATGTAAAGGACTCCAATAGCAATTTAAGACTAATTGGAGAGAGAAAAAATTCAGGCAGAAGAAATTTCTAGCAGAAGCTTTTGTGAATTCAGTTCACTTTATTAGACATTGGATGAAATGAACTGAATCCACAAAAGCTTCTGCTAGAAATTTCTTCTTCCCAGTTCGTCTTGAAGATGCTTCTGGATTCACTGATGTCTTTTTAAAATGTTAAAACAAGCTCACATGGCTATTTCTTTGAATTTTTCTATTTAGTTGTTTTTGAGCCTTCTTTCCTGGTAAGAACTCACCAAAATTTAATAAATTAACTAATGAAATTTGCCTTCCAGGAAGAATGTGTTTCCCTTGGGCCTGCAAGTCTCTGGAGCCACTGTTCCAGCTGCTCAATAACTTCTTCAAGGAAATAAGCCTTTCGAAAAACAAGTCCACCTCTTAGAGTCCAGAAAAAGTAGTTACAGTAAGGTATCCATGAGTAAGGAAAGAGAGAGGAGCATGGTAGTAAAAAGGCACAAGGGGGTGAAGAATGTGGACTGATGGCTGGACAGTAGTAGAAGAATGGGAAGGGTCAAGGACAGACTATGTCCCTGGCAATTATGGGTTGATGTCAGGCATTCTGGCGTCCTTCCCTTTGAGTCCCTACTATGCAGTAATCGGGTCCCAGTAGTCACAGACTGTTTTCTCACTGCCTGTCCATTCCCCAGCCCCCCGCCTTTTAAAGTATGTGGCAGTTCTTGTTGCATTTGTGGTGTAGGCAATGTTGGCTGTTGCTTGTTAGGAGAATTTTCCCCAAAGTCAGACCTATGGTAAGAGCCGTGTGAAGCGGAAGACAATTAGGGGCTTATTAGTGTCCCGGGGAGACGTGTAACTTGTGTTGCTGGGACTTACCAAAACAGCGAGGGTCTTATGGGCAAGCTCCAGCCGAGAAAAGACTGAGGGATTGTCTCACCTAATTATGGGGAATGGGCCTCTTTGTGTTTGTGATTCGGTACGGTTGTCCGATCGCTTTTCTCTGGCTGCTGGCTCAGGCCAAGCTGGAAGTGTGCTAATTAGAAGAGAAATGGACGTAGTGATCCTGTCAGCTCTTGTTACCGGCAGGGACAAAGCAGAATATTATTCTGAGGCACTGTTTTGTGAGTGTCCCTCTTCCAGCTCTCATTAGGGGAAAGGCTGGCGGATGGGGGGGCATCCTACCACATGGGCTGGCTAATGGAGCACGGGTACCGTTACTGTGCTAATTAACGGGCTCAAGGAAATGCTTCTCCAACCATTACTCCCAGTACCTCCCAAACCCTTGCTTTGGGTGAACAAGATGGTTGGGTGAGGGCCAGGGTCTACTTTTGGGGAAAAAACTTTCTAGGTTCCTCGGGAAGTTCAGATGAAGAAACAGATCATTGTGCTACTTCAGGACAACCTTGCACAAATTTGTGATAAACACTTGGAGACGTTGCTCTTTGGATTACAACTCCCAGTAGGTCTCGCAGCGGGGGATTCCGAGAGATGTAGTCCAAAAAAGTAATTTTTCTGAGCTTTGGTTGTAGATGGTGTACACCAGTGGTCCCTAAACTGTGCTCTTTAAAGGATTTTGGATTTCAGTTCCCAGAATCTCAGACAATATGAACATCAACAGAAGCTGAAGTCCCAAATCTTTTAAAGGGCACAGTTTGGGGACCACTGGTGTACACTCTTATTGTAACTTGATACATGAAGCTGGAAAACTGTATCACCAACACCACCAACACCATCTTTAAATTATCTTCAAATTAAAGCTGTAGTTCAATAGTAGAGCACATTTTTCACTGTCTTCCTGCAGTGGGTCTGTGACAGCTCTAGGAAGGGCTGAGAAAGATGTTGGCAGTTACATGCCAAAAAAAGTATGCTTTCTGTTTGTAATTCCACAAACTGAACACAACACACTAATCATGTACCATGCTTTGCCAACAGCATGACAAATTTGTCATTTTTCACACCTAGCAAAACAACAAAAACATAAGAGTTTCCACAAGTGCCCAGTGGATTACTGTATATGACTAGTAAATTGCATGAGGCATGGTGGGTTGTGGCTGGATAGGCTTGCTTTCAAATCTGAGTTCTCAAGAACGCCAAACAGCAGTGATTACTTAAGTCAAGAAAATGTGCTGTGGGATACGTGCTGTTTTTCCAAACCTACAGTCTACCAGGAAAAGAAATGACACTGCCAAGAAACTTGATTCCACAATTCAGCATCACAAGCATGGAGATGCCTAAATAGGAAAAAGACCCAAGCTTGCTGCTCACCTTGCTGGGGTTATACTTTGTTTAGCATGTCATAACACTTTTGCTAGTGGTAGTTCCACAACAATGATCCTCACTCCCATATCTTGAGAGAAGCAGTGGATTATTCTGGCCTCATTTCATTTGAATGATTGTTGTGGATATGCATACCTGTGAAATGCATCCATCCATCTATCCATCCCTCCATCCATCCCTATGAAAACATATAGATTGGCATCTTTGGATATTCATAATCATAAACTGATTATGATTGTGCAAAGTTTAATGGCACTGATGAGCAACATTTGTATTCTCAGGTGTGGAGATATAACTACACCATTGGGACTATTGTGCAAGTTGAGCTAGAAGCATGGCCACTGACCATGTCTCATCTACCATTGTGCGATTGGACTTGTTGTGTGTCTTCAACTCATTTTTGGCTTATGGTGACTAACGTGACCCTAGCATGGGGTTTGCTTGGTAAGATTTGTTAAGAGGGGGTCTGTCCTCACCTTCCTCTAAGGCTGAGAGACAATGGCGGGATACAGACTGTGGCTCCGTGGCGGAACAAAAGAACCCACAAAAAGGGGGTTCTTGTGGTGCCTTTGTGATGCCGCAAGGCGCCAATGGTGCACTTGTGGCGTCACAAAGGCGCTGAGATGTGCAGTCGCTAAGCATCCATCGCGTCAAAATGGCACCACCCATGTGTACAGGTCGCAGCCGTTTTGATGCTCCTGTCACGTGCTAGGGGTGAGGCCAATATGGACAGTGTGTCCTCAGCCAACCCCTAGCATGTGACAGGGGTGCCACAAAGGCCCATGTAAATCAGGCCAATGATTCACCCAGCCCAAGTTTTGAATGGCCAAGCAGGGATTTGAACCCTGCTCTCCAGATTCCTAGTCCAGCAATTAAATAACCACACCATACTGGATCTTGTACAGTGCCCCATTGTGCATTGCCTCAGTTCACTAGCATGTTATGTCAGTGATATAGCTCTGTCACCATTGTTATGCATTGTAGCCTCTGATGCCAGTACAAGAGATCTATAAGTATTGCTTCTGTGTTCTGAGGAAAGCACTGAATGTGTGCAGCACATTCATAGTTTATGTACAGGAATAGGAATAACATTTGGAAGTGCTTCCATCCCTGGAAAAGATGATCTTCGTTGGCCCTTACACAGTTTATGTGAAGATTTTTACATGAATACAGCAAAATTATGCACTACCAAAGCCATGCACAAGGACGTCTCTGTGGGTTTGCCCGGCCCAAACCCAATGAAAAAAGACCATCCATACTTAAATATTCTGAATTATACTACAAGATGTATGGTTTTCAACAGCTCACACAATAATAAATACTATTTCAATCAATGTTGTCTAATTTTTGCGGAAAAGAGGTTAAGTATAAGAGCAATGTTCTGCTTCAAATCCCAGCCAAGCTACAGTCTCACTGTGTGGCCTTAGAGTCTAAGACTTGGACAAATCACACTCAGCACCTGTCCAGTCTGTAACACCAGAAAGGTTCCTGCTGACTTAACTTCAGTGCCCCTTTCCAGCCTCTTACAACAGAATTGTATTAACAACCTTTATTATTAAAATCTTCCAGTTGCCTACATATCCAGGTAGTATGTGAACTAAATATTGTTTGGCAATCACACTTCTCTTATTACACTCTTTACCGTCATATTGATCTAAAGCATTGTTTGCTATTATGAGTGTGTGCTGATACATCTTAGATTACATATTAATTTTTATCTATGCATTTTTCAGATTAAAAAAATAACTCACTCACTTTTGAGGTACTTGCTTTAGTTTCTTGATGAAACTGGTTCTATGCATTAAACTTCTAATATTACAGTGGTGCCTCGGGATACGAAATGATCGGGTTACGAAATTTCCGGGATACGAAAAAGTTGGATTGGCAAAAACTGTTTCGGGTTACGAAATATTTTTCGGGTTACGAAATTCATTTCGGCGCGAAATTCAAATGCTGCAAAGTGCAGCTATAGGCTTTCCAGTGCTAACGGAAAAGTGTTTCGGGTTACGAAATTTTTGGGTTACGAAAGGAATGGCGGAACGAATTAATTTTGTAACCCGAGGCACCACTGTATATATTGTCACCTTTGTTTGCACTAAGCATAGCAGTCATAGAATCATAGAGCTGGAAGATATTTGTAAAGGTTATCACTGGGAGTAGCACTGGCATTTTCTGGTATTTTACGTACAGATGTACTTCAGTTAACAAAGCCTCTGACAAAAAAGCTCCTGTTTATAAAGTTTTATTATGGTTCCCAGCTCCCACTTCTCCTTGACTGTATCTGAACTGCAGGAAGAATGCAGTTTGACACCATTTTAATGGCTATGACTGATTGCTATGGACTCCTGAGATTTGTAGTTTGTTGTAGCACAGGCTTCTTTGATAGGGAAGGCTAAATATCTAACAAAACTACAGATCCCATAATTCCATAGTATTGAGTCATGGCAATTAAAGAAGTGTCAACCTTTATTCTTTCTGCAGTGCAGTTGTAGCCCTTGTCTTCTATTCTAGCTGGAAGGGTATTTTTTAGCATTATCAGCAATATCAGTGCTGGGTTGCAGCAGTTCATGTGCAGTAAACAAAGCAATAAAGGTTTTTCCTGAGAAAGATTGAGATTCTGCTCTAGCTGGTTCTGCTCTGGCAGGTATGCCTTCTTACAACAGGGAAGGTAAACAACAGCTGCCCCAGAATCCCTTCCTCTTTTGCAGGAACCACAAAATAGAAAAGGAGAAAGCTCATACCAATAAACCTACAGAATGTTAAGGAAACAAAGATCTAGAAATCTGGCCACCAAATAGAAATCATAAGAAAAGCAAAGGCTGATAAAAGCGGCTGGGGGTGGGGGTGGGGGGTTGATCAGCAGAAGATATATTTTGGAAGAAGCTTTCAAGTGGTCTCTAAAAGTTTCAAAATGTTTTTATTTACAGTTGGCCCTCCATAGTCACAGATTCTTTATGCATGGATTCAACCATCCATGCATTTGAAAATATTTTTTAAAAATTAGTTCCAAATTCCAAAAGTCAAACCTTGATTTTGCTGTTTTATATAAGGGACAAAATTTCACTATTCCATTGTATCTAATGGGACTTGAACATCCATGGATTTTGGTATCCACAGGGGGTCCTGCAACCAAACCTCAGTGGATAACAAGGGCCCACTGTATTTATGCAAGGCTTACCCAAGCTGGTTGTTGCGTTTTACCTTTGTATATTGTTAGTTTTGGATAAAAAGTTGGATTTAAACACAGTGAACTGCTCTTCTCTTTTATGGTGTCTGAACCTATTTTCTGTTAAAGGAATAATGCCATGGAACATATTTACGTTGTTAACTGGGGTATAACTTTAATTAATTGTTCTTTAAATAGACTTTAGCCATGCATAATAAGATTACCAGGCCACAACCTAGAGATCTTATTTGTGTTTTTTTTTATCAGCTCAGCAACCATTAAATGAGGAACATCCATGACTTTGTCCCCTACTCCTCTACTTGTGGGTGCAACCTTTTCCGTAGCCTCAGAACAGTTAATGAGATGGACAGTATTTCAGTTGCAACACTATGGCAAAGCATTTTAAGGTTTGTTTTCACGTCCTACTTTCACTGTCATGCCAACATGTGATATAATTACTATCTCCTTTGTTTTCCTCTCCTTGACACCTCCTACTTTCTCATTGATTGTGTCTTACAGGTTGCTCTATGAACTCAGTACAAGGGTGCCAATACAGTGGGCCCTTGGTCTTCACTGGGATTTTAGTTGCAGGAGCCCCCATGGATACCAAAATCCATGGATGTTTAAATCTCATTAAATACAATGGTGTACTAAAATATTGTCCCTTATAAAATGGCTAAGTCAAGGTTTGCCATTTGGAATATATATATATATATATATATATATATATATATATATATATGTATGTATATATATATAGACACACACACATATACATACACACACATACACACACACACACGGATGAATCTAGGATTAAGGTATCTGTGGATATAAGGGCCAGCTGTACTAGCATGGCAATACCATTGGTATTTATAGAATCATAGAATCATAGAATCATAGAGTTGGAAGAGACCGCAAGGGCCATCCAGTCCAACCCCATGCCATGCAGGAAATCCAGATCAAAGCATCGTCGACAGATGGCCATCCAGTCTCTGTTTGAAGACCTCCAAGGAGGGAGACTCCACTACACTCCTAGGAAGTGTGTTCCACTGTCGAACAGCCCTTACTGTCAGGAAATTCCTCCTAATGTTGAGGTGGAATCTCTTTTCCTGTAGCTTGCATCCATTGCTCCGGGTCCTAGTCTCTGGAGCAGCAGAAAACAAGTTTGCTCCCTCCTCAATATGACATCCCTTCAAGTATTTAAATAGGGCTATCATATCACCTCTTAACCTTCTCTTCTCCAGGCTAAACATCCCCAGCTCCCTGAGTCGTTCCTCATAAGGCAAGGTTTCCAGACCTTTCACCATTTTAGTCGCCCTCCTTTGGACACGCTCCAGTTTCTCAATGTCCTTTTTGAATTGTGGCGCCCAGAACTGGACACAATATTCCAGGTGGGGCCTGACCAGAGCAGAATATAGTGGCACTATTACTTCCCTGGATCTAGATACGATACTTCTATTGATGCAGCCTAAAATTGCATTGGCCTTGTTAGCTGCCGCATCACACTGTTGACTCATGTTCAACTTGTGGTCTACTTGGACTCCTAGATCCCTTTCACATGTTGTCTCCTTAAGCCAGGTGTCTCCCATCCTATATCTGTGCATTTCATTTTACCCAGTGTGAGCTTGAGCCAAGTCTCAGCATAGGTTGAGTATTTACCATCCATCTTACAGCATTTAAGCTTTGCAGGACATTGCTTACAATAGAGCACGGCTGTGGCATTTCATATAGAATCATAGAGTTGGAAAGTAACAAAAGCACTTTCTAGTCGAGCTCTCTACCATTCAGGAATAGACAACTAAAGAGCTCTCAAGAGTTAGCCATCCAAACCTTTGAAGCAGCAGAATCTACCAGCCTGTGAGGCAGATGTCATCTTACAGACCTTTTAGAGTTCCAGTAGCTGGATGTATGTGCTGCCCTAAATTGAAATGGCATCTTAAACAGGTCAAGGTATAACCAGCCAGGATTCATATAAACATGTCTTGCTGATTGTTTTGGTTGTATGTGCCTGTATTGTCTGTGTCTGATGAACATTCACTTAAGTCTAGTTCTTCCTTCCAGTGATATGCCATCATAATATTACATAATAATAATAATAATAATAATAATAATAATAATAATAATAATAATAATCTGTTTATTTTTATACCGCTTTTCCTTGAGATCACTGGCTGTTTGAGA
>NC_056522.1:338156702-338158813 GCF_019175285.1 Sceloporus undulatus
ATGAGATTTAACTTAGTTAAATCCTAGCCTTTAAGTAGCCATCCTCAACAGGAAAGCCTCTGTTTTTTATGCTGAAACAAACAGTAAATGAATTAAGCAGCAAATTTTTTAAACTCTAACCAAATCAGCAAGAAAAGCAGGCTTAGAAGAATCAACTGTGTAATATTCGACTATATTTTGTAAGATCACACTTATTTTCTGGTAACTTGATTCCAAAATTGTATGTTAACCCATTGGGAATTGGGATTCTCTGTGTGTGGCACAGTAGGTTGAGTGTTGAGTGGAGACTAGGGTTTGATTCCAAGTTCAGCCATGAAACCAGCTGGGTGAACTTGGGCAAGTCACATGCTCTCAGCCTCAGGGAACGGCCATGACAAACCTCCTCTGAACAAATTGTGTCAAAAAATGCATGATAGGTTTGCCTTGGGGTCACCGTAAGTTGGAAATGGCTTGAAGGCACACAACAACAACAATATCGTCTTCTACTTGTATCACCATTGTGCAATAAGCCTCTTATTTTCACTACTTAGAGGGTGTTGTCTCTTGCTAAGAAGAAACTTGAACCTCCAGGATCCAAAAGCTGAGAATTAGTGCTATCAGCCAAACTATAAGTATAGAGAGATCTCTGGTATCGCTATATTTTGGGTTTGGGTGGCAGTTTTGTCTACAAATTCTTGGAATTGATGGCTTGGACACCACTAAACTACATGTATTACTGCAATGCACTGTTACAAATAAAGCACATTTGATAGGATCAAATTTCTCCCTTTTCATAGTATTCCTTCTACGTCTTTTAGCATGCCTTGTTGATTGTTAAATTCTTTTGCACACCAGCATTATCTATATCAAACTGTATAATAAGAGATATGGAAGGAAAGAGGGGAAAGGAGTCTTGTGGCATTTTTAAGACTAAGTGATTTAAATCTCATGCTAAAATGAATCAATTTTAAAGGTGACACAAGACTCTTTTTTCTTTCTTTCTGTACGTTTTTGACACTCTCCTTTTCTCTCTTTTGATCTATTGAATCTCACTTTGTCTTGTGAAACATGAGACTTTGGCCAGGCTGAATGGGTTGCCATAATTGTCCACTTTTATCAGGGAGAAAATGTGGAAGAAATTCAAGACCAAACTGTAGGACAACTGCAGGACAAAACTCAGCCCAAAATGTAGGACATTGAAGAAAAATGGTGGACCTTAAATGTCCTACATTTTGGGCTGAGTTTTGTCCTGCAGTTGTCCTACAGTTTGGTCTCGAATTTGTTCTACATTTTGTCCCTGGTAAAAGTGGACAATTATGGCAACAGTGACAAGGTGAGAACAAGACTACTATGCCACAACATGGATAATGCAATATTACAATAACATCCTAAATCCACCAAACAGTGATACCTTGGGTATTTTTACAGTAGAGTCTACCAAGTAGAATATTGGGGTCTTTTTACACCATGCTTTTAAACCTTGCCTGTTAGTACAGTACTGTATAACTAATATCCCTGAATTAACTGATTAACATTCCACTTTTCTTTTGGCATGGAACCCAAGGCACAGAGATTAAAATTATATAGAGATTTTTTAAAAAATCCTTTCTTTCATTGGCCATGACATTTTGGCCTGCTGCTGCACAACAGACTTCATGAAAGTTCTCAAGATAAAGCAACCCAGGTGGGGATATTTACTACAGAAGGGAAAGGGGCAACACCAGCTTAATCAGGAAAAAAGTTGGGAGGAATATTTGCCAGTCATACACTTGCCTAAAAACTGTAATTGAGGAAACATTTGATTTTATTTGGCTGTGCCAGGTAGCAGTGGCATTACCATCCTTGGTGTCACCCAGTATGTGGGGGGCTGCTGGGGGGTGGCAGCAGTGGCCAAAAGGGTAAACTTGGCACTCTCTTTCATGGTGACGAAGGAAGGGGCTCAGTGGGAGGAGGGCCTCCTTGGGAATCACCTCTCTTCTGGGGTGTCACCTGGTGTGGGCTGTGTTGCCTGCACCCCTCTATTGCCACCACTGCAAAGTAGATAAGAGTCTGACAGTAAAACAACATGCTGGACTTGAAAGTCTTTCTTTCTTTCTTTCTTTCTTTCTTTCTTTCTTTCTTTCTTTCTTTCT
>NC_056522.1:338158823-338240406 GCF_019175285.1 Sceloporus undulatus
CTGTATTTGAGGATAAAAATGATATTAATAAAAAGAAAAAGAAAAAAGTGAAACCAGGCAAGACTAAAACACTAGGGGAACTGCAGGATTAAACTGGTTTAATCAGATGCTGCTAAAAGTCTTGGAAATATTTTTAAGAGGCATTCACCTCAAACCAAAAGAAAATAAGAATAGAAAGGCCAGTCCCTGAGCAGAAACTCTCCAAAGAAGCCTTGCCAATACTCGTCAGTTCGGCTGCCCAATATTACTGCCTGCATTACAATACCAAAGAACATAAGGAGACTGATAGTTTGGCCCTTGATAAACCCTGTTTAACTAAATAGGGCTTAGTTCTACACAATCATCCTCAGGATTGTGCCAGAAACAGGAATTTTAGCAAAAAGATTCTCATATGTTTAGTTCATCATTAATAAGCTGATAAATGTAATTCTCTTGCATTCACAGCAGAAAGAGGGAGGAAACAATTACATTTATCTTAAATCATACATTTAAGGAATTAGGATTTAAGATAAAATTTAAAATTTGAGAATTTAAGATTAAAATATTAAATTTAGTTTATCTCAATTCTTAAATTTTCATTTATGTTAAAGTTAAAAGTCTCCATTAAAACTATTAAGAATTAAGCTGATAAATACCTTCTGTGATTTTAGTCGTCCTGTCCCTCAACTCTGTTTTGAGTTTGGGGGAAACAACTGCATTGATTTTTCATCCACCCCACAAATATCCTTGTTTTCTCTTTCTTCATCCCATATATTCTCATTTTCTTACCCTCCCCATTTCTTTAGTTTACTCATTCTAATATCAATCCTGCCAGGAATATGAGCATTAAGAACTTCCAAATTAAGTTTCCTGGGTCAGGTAAGACGCTTCTGTATAGTGGCCAGTGTACAAAGTGAAAGCCCCTTGCAGGCTGTGCATAGAACAGAAGACAGTAGACGTTAAGTAAAGAAAAATGATACCAAAGTCGAACAAATTTAATATAGTTTTGCAAGAAAACAATTGATACACTGGATGAGAGGGGCAGTAGTTAATCTAAGCTGTAGCAAAATATGTAACACAGCAGCATTAGGATATGTATTAATTTGGGGGAAATCGGCAGAAAGTTACAATGTTTAAAAGGTGAAAATAAGTTAAACTGTTGATTTTGTATCATGAAGCAAGTACCCAGAAGAGTTCCTCATAGTTATCTGGGGCTTAAACAGACAGGCAGTATAGCGCAGGCAAGCCCATGCTATTCTGCCTCTGGTTCTAACCTGGACCAGTCCCCAAGCTGGCATGGTGATGGGTAGGTTTTTACATACTCACTCCATCTTGTGCCCTATACCTGCCTCTGCCATGACATATCTCAGGAGATGCCTTCCTGGTCGAAAGGGGCAGAAACAGTGCACTTGGCTACACCTGCATGGCCAGGCCAGTGGCATCCCTGCAACTGGCGTGGTGGGCTTCTGCTGTGAGGTTTCTGGAGGTGTGGCTTCTGGTTGGGGCTTCTGGGTGCAGCATGCCCTCCCTCCCTCCGTGCTTCCTGATGTGGAAAAGGACGGGACGGCATGGGACAGGGAATGGCACACAGGGACAGGAAGCCAGGGAGCGTGCATGGGCACGATGCAAGGGTGAGGGCCTGACTGGGTGTCACCCTCTTCTGGGGCATCACGCGCGTCACTGCACCCCCCCTACTGATGCCACTGGGCCAGCTCCCCCACCTGACATCACAGGCCACAACAGACGTCTTCTTAGAAAACATGACAGCATAGGCAGGTATGGAATGCATGGGGCTTGTGCAGTGTGCCAGTTGTCACCAGCAAACAGCGGATCTATATGCCCCAGGCTAAGGCGCTTTTGAGCCAGGATCAATCCAGAACCACTGGATCAGCACCCAATTAGGCCAATCAGAGCCCAGGGATAATAGTCTGCATTGTCAGTACAGGCTGATGCGAGGCTGGTGGGAGCACGGGTTTTTTGGCCCATGTGCACAGGCCCCAGGACCCTCAATAATAAGGGGAAGCAGGTACATTGGCTCATTTTGATGATAAAATAGACATTTTAACACACATATGTAGAAAGAGTTAATGCAGAATGACCTCTCTCTTTTGGTGATTAAATCCTAATGGGTGGAGAAAAATAAATGGACAAAACATTAATAAATTCATATTGTAGTACAAAGAAAGTATTATGGAATAGAATGGTGACAACTAGATTGCATAAACAAGGATAAAATTGTGTGTGTGTGTGTGTGTGTGTGTGTGTGCGCGCGCATGCATGCATTGTATATGTGTTAAGTATATATACACTCCAAAAAGAATTGGTTTTCTGGACATGGAAAATGCACTTATTTGGATTTAGATATAATTTTTATCTCTTTAAATAATTGATTCAAACTATATTAATTGTTAATGATTTCTGCTTCTATTTTGTCTTTTCTTACTTATGCAGCCTGGGTCCCTTCCTTAAATTTTCTGAATTTTTAAATTATGCTTATAGCATACATCTTGATTATGTCAGTTGTTTTGTGGGAAAGTCATGAATGGATAGACCTACTTGAACCAGAGGATTGAATTAATACACTGATCACAAATTGAATTTTTCTAGGGGCAAAAAAGATTTGTGTAAATAATCAATTTTTAAATATTTTCCTTATATTCTCTGATTATATATATATATATATATATATATATATATATATATATAGTATGTATATACTGATAATTACTAGGCCCTTTACAAAAAAGAAGACCGTTGAGACCCAAATCAATATGTCAGAATGCATTGGGATTTTAAAATAAAACACTTTAAAAGTTCATTAGTAGGAAAGGAGAACAAATGAAATAAATTTTGAAATTTTGAGTGGGAAGCTGCTGTGTCTTTGAGGTCAAGAAGTAAATGAAACTCTTCAGTAGGGCTGTAGTGCCAAATAAGCAACCAGAATTGCCAGTTCAGGACTGTTGTATGCCTGTTCTATGTTTATGGGACAAAACCTGAGACCTGGGGAATCATAGACTCATAGAAGAGACCCCAAGGGGCATCCAGTCCAGCCCCAAGGGCTATCCAGTCAAGCTCCTTGCCATGCAGAAACTCACAAGCAAAGCACCTCTGACAGATGGCCATCCAGCCTCCGTTTAAAGATGCCAAAGAAGGAGACTCCATCACTCTCCATCACTCTCCAAGGAAGTGTGTTCCACTGTCAAACATCTCTTACTGTCAGGAAGTTCCTCCTAATATTTAGGTGAAATGTCTTTTCCTGTAGCTTGCATCCATTCTCTGGACCAACAGAAAACAAGCTTGCTCCATTCTCCCTTCAACTATTTAAACAGGGCTCTTATATTACCCCTTAACCATTTCTTCATCAAGCTAAACATACCCAGGCATGGTTTCCTGACCCTTCACCATTTTGGTCACCCTCCTCTTTTTTGAATTGTAGTGCCAAGAACTGGACAATATTCCAGGTGAGGCCTGACCAAAGCAGAACAGAGTGGCACTATTACTTCACTTGATCTAGTAGACACTGTACTTCTATTGATGCAGCCTAGAATCGCATTGGCTTTTTTAGCTGCTTCATCGCACTGTTGACTCATGCTCAACTTGTGATCTACTAGGACTCCTAGATCCCTTCACATGTACTGTTGTCAAGCCAGGTGTCCCCCCATTCTATGTCTGTGCATTTCATTTTTTTCTGTCTGAGTGCAGTACCTTACATTTTTCCCTATTGAAATTAATTTTGTTAGTTTTGAGAGCTGGAGTCCAAAAAATAACTTTTTCAATTTCTACTTCTGAAGCTTGTTGCATATGAGCCACTTCTACACTGAAAGGGTATCAGAATGCCAAGTGGTTTCTTTTCATCATTATTAGTTCTTTTTAATGTTGTTGTTCCTAACTCACTTTTCTAGAAAAGGAATGATGTATATGTGGACAATTCATTAATTTGTCCTTGGTCATGGACCTACTATGAAATCAAAGGAATGTTGTTTATTAAACATAACATTATTAGGAATTTTATAAAGACCATTCACCATGGTCACCTCTTGTTGGTGCTGCTGCATACCTTATGGTGATCCTACCCTAGGTCACGCTATCCTGGGGTTTTCTTGGCAAGATTGATTCAGATGATGTTTACCATTTCCTTCCTCTAAGGTTGAGACAATGTGGCCTGCCCAAGGTCATGCAGTGGGTTTCTGTGGCTGTGTGGAGTTTCAAATCCATGTTTCCCAGAGTCCTAGTCCAACATTTCAACCACTACACCGTTGTTGTTCACCTGTCCAGGGTATATCTTACTAAATTCATAAATTAATATTCATGGGAATGTTTGTCAGGCTTACAAGGGAGCCACTGTGGTGTAGTTGTTCAATTGTTTCCATGAAACATGAGTGATCCAGGTTTTAGTCCCCATTCTGCCATAAACTCATGGGGTGATCTTGGGCCTATCACTTTACCTGAGCCTGGCCTATCTCAGAGAATTATTGTGAGGAAAAGTAAGAGAGCCAGGTATGTCAACTTGAGTTCATGGTGGAAAAACATAAACAAAAATAAAATAAAATAAAATAAAAACAAAAATGAGAAATACAGTGGGCCTTTCCCTTACGCTAGGGATCCATTCCGGACTCCCCTGCATAAGGGGAATTCCATGTATGTTCGAGCCCCATTAAAAATAATGAGGCTTGTGTCTGTGGTGCGCCAAAGGCGCATGCACCATTACTCCTTCCGGGGTGCACCAAGGCTTCTTCTGGCACGACTTTCAGCGCATGCTGAAAGCCACATATATTGTGCCTGCGTATGGTGTGGGCCCACTTTATTGTCACAATGTTGTTTAGTGTACCTGTCTTATTTGATCATCCCATATCTGCCACACTGTTTGATAACATTATTTAGTAAATTCTCAGTTTAATTATTTTGCATAAAATTTTAAGTTGTGAATTTTAAATGATACATTTTAAATGAAGATTATTTTAATATGTATCCTTTTAAATTGAAGTGTGTTTTAACTTAAGTGTTTTCAATGGATGATATGTGTTTGTTAATTGCTGTTGTTACCCACGTCAATCTGTGGGGAGTTGTGGGTAAGAAAAAAAAAATATTACAATTACCCCTCCGTTTTTGTGGGGGAGCCATTCCATCACCACCACCATCACCTCAAAAATGGAAATCTGCTGATATTCAAGCCCTTTTGACTTGAATAGTGGCATGCCCCCCTTTTTAAGTCCCTCTGCTTGCCCCTTGCAAGTAAGCAAGGGACACAGATTCAAAGTCTGCGCAAACAGAGGGACGACTGGATTTATGTTTGAATGTAATTATTGACTAGCCCAGTTTCTGGTATTTCATTCCTCAGTTTGACCTCCTCATTCTCCTCCTCCTTCTTGTTTATTTATATTGTATCATCAATGCACAAGGTGCTTTACAAATAAAAGAACAACAAAAGCTAGCCTTGCCAAAGATGGACATAAACGCACACACATATAGAGAGGGGAATGAAGGAAAAATGGAAATATAAAATATACAGTATAAATGTAAAATCACTTATCCATATAGAATCCCACAAAATACAACAAAAATAAAGCAAAATGAAAAATGCATATCATCGAAATATAGAAGAGAAAAAACTGTATTAAACTAAAACTCCAAAAGGTTTGGAAAACGGTAAGGTTTTCAATTTAGATGAGGGAAGGAGCAAATGTTCACGGAAGCAATTCTAGGAGTACAGAGCAGTGGGTACAAAAGAACAAAGCCATTTAAAAAAAAATTAAACACAAGCTATACCGAAATGTATCTGTATATGCCAATTCCGGATGGCATTGCATGCATCTGATGAAGTGGGATCTATTCAACAAAAAGGCTTATGCCATGATAAATGTGTTAGTCTTGAAGGTTCCACAAGGCATCTTTCATTTTTGCTACAAAAGACTAACATATCTATCTCTGCTCAGTGTGGATGTTATAGGTGTCCTTTGAAAAATGTGCTGTATATTTCACCAATATCCTTCTCTTGCAGTTTTGAAGAACATTCACTTTGCTTCAGATGTGACTGTCTCTTGTCATTAGTCCAGTGCATCTTCATTCAGCCCTCACTGTAAGTACCTCCCTGCTTTACAGTACCATTGACCTTCCATATCTATAGATTCCTTATCCACAGATTCAACCATCCATGGCTTGAAAATAGTCCAAAAAATATAAATCCGAAAAAGCAAACCTTGATTGTACCATTTTATATGAGGGACACCATTTTACTATGCCACTGTATTTAATGGGACTTGAGCATCCATGGATTTTGGTATCCACAGGTGTTCCAGACCCAAACCCCAACACATACCAAGGGCCCACTGTATAACATAACCCTGCTCTAATCTCCAAACAGAAATGAGTCAACTAGCTATGGCCAGCAAGCTAAATATTTTCACTGTGGTGATCTTCACAATGTCTCACAGTGCTCTGCCTCCTCCTGCAACATGCCTTCCTCATTCCATGGACTCTTCTCTTGGAAGGCCTGCAGGTAAACCTCAGCAGTTTCAGTGCACTTGAGAGTAACAAGTAGACAGGAGCATGACGGGAGCGGGAAGGAGATTGCACATCACCTGACCCCCCTCCTCAGTCAATTCACCGAGACAAGACGTCAAATTAATGAGCCCTTAGGACTGTAATTAGCTGTCAATTACCTCAAATTAATCAACTCCTCGCCTAATTAAGCATTATCGGCAGGTGGGCAAAAAACGGGCTATTGTGTGGAAGCCATGAGAAAAGCATGGCTGGCAAACTTGGTTAGTATCAGCAGCGCATTCCCTGCCTCACTGCACCACAGACACCAGGATAGCAGACACCTCTTAAAGGCACATAGTCTCCTTTATCCACCCCCATAACCACCCCCACATATACTTTCTACCTTCCTGCCCCTAAAAGACACTGGATGTGACACATGACAGTCAAAAGAAGATGATGTTTCATTGGCTCCATTATCCTTCTCAGGTAAGGCCAGAACTTGACCATGTTAGGTGACAGATTGTGGGAGCTATAGTACAAAAAGGAACTGTTGCGACTCAATATATTGAAAGGACACATTGGTAGCGCTTTTGCCCTGTCACTAGGATGCCATCAAAACAGGAGAAGTAGTTGAGATTGGGAAAGTTTATCTAGTTCTAGTTCTAGTTAGCCCTGTTTGAATAGAAAGGTAGGTCTGGGCAATGGAATCCATTAGATCTTCATAGGTCTTTATGACTGTTCATTCCTAAAGGACCTTGAAACACCACCATTCTATTCACAGATATAATCATGAGTTATATAAAGTAGCTTTAACAAATCTGAACTCCAGGCCATTTGGCAAAACATGAAAAATATTTCTACACAAGTATTTTATTATATGCTGCTCTGAGATCTTTTAAGTAGAGGATGAATATAAATAAATATATAACTTATTCAAAAGAACAATTACCCGATTTCTATATGGTCTACATTCAGTATACTCAGTTCACTCTAGGTATCACCTAGGATTGGCAAATCTCTCTTAACCCCCAGACGAACCAATAGGGACATAATAAAAGAAGCTTATTCCCTGTTAACTTGCACTTTGTTCTAAACAAGATTTTCCTGACATGGTACCCTCATCAGGTGGTGGATATTGACATCCAACATATCTAATGGGCACTGGGTTGTGGATGTGAATGGTCAGGAATATTGGCCAACGTTTGAAAATCCTAGCTGGATAATTCTATCTGCTAAGCAGACAGCATTACCAAATTTAAATTCAGTTAATGCAAAAATTAAAACCAATTTGGCATGCAGTCATATCACTATGAAACTTGCGTGTTAAAAGGGAACACATTGATATTTATTCATATTTTAATTTAGGCACAAAGTCATCTTGTTTTTTGTCTAGTCTGTATAGTTTTTCAATCTTAATTGATATGAAGCAATGATGATCTTACTAGAAATTTGGGTAATGGCCTGCTGATAAATGTCTTGGGCCAACGTTGAGCATTCCAATAACTTTTACTTCGTCACTTAAGTAAAATTTTATGCTTTGAAATGCAATATAAAATATAATATTATATAATTAAATAAAATATTGCCCCATGTTTCTTTTTTAAAATATTCAAGATTTCAAAGAAAAGGGAAAGCCACATGTATACACTAGAAAGGATTTGGGAAAGTTTATGCTTATACTACAGCTTCCTAGAATCTAATAAAACAACATGGTCAGGGGGTTCCCATGGATTTTGGGAGGTGTAATCCAGAAAAGTAACTTTCTGCATTACTGGCATTGGAAACAGTTTCTTCCCATATATTAATGTTCTTCACGATAGAAATAATTTTCATAAGTCTCTGTTGAGACAGAATTGGAAAAAAAAACAAATTTATGGCAGGTGTTTCTTAAGTAAAGAAGAAGAGCTCAGGCAGCCATGGAGTGCACTGTATTGCAAAAAAAATTAAAATGAAAAGCTTTGATTATACCTGAACATCAATTTTTGTTTAGCCAGATTATCACTCAGTGCACTGGGTTTTGTGACAATCAAGATTAGATTAAAATCCCCGCATAAGAGACTACATAGATAACAGAGTATACAGGATGCCAACATAACAATGACAGTAATAATCACATTTACTGGAGAAGCTCTAGCTGAAGGATGATCTCAAGGACTGCTTGAGGATGATGATACCCTGCAATGATTCTATATAAATTTTCCATATAAATATGACTCCATATTTGTGCTTCTCTCACCACAAATCACTAAAATTATCCTAGTTTGCTGGATTAATCTATTTTCTTCTGTATATGAGTTTGTGTTCCCCTTCCCCTCATTACCATCATCACTGATTCAGATCAGTAAGATCCTGAATCTGAGCTGTAAAGGTTAATGGCTCTTCTGGCAATATAGGCTGAGATGTAACAGTAAAAGGATGGGTCAAACTGGTTTGAAAAGAACTGGTGAATCTTGGGGATTCCTGTCTCTATAATGATGCTGAAAGATGCTTTTATGCTCCTCTCTCCCTTTCTTCTTCCCCAACATGAAGAACATTTGGGTCAAAGAAAATGATGAGATTCCTCATAAACTAATTAATAAGATTGTGAAACTTGCTTGCATCTTTGCAGTCAGAATAAGAACATGAGAAGAGCCATGCTGAATCGGATCAATGGCCTATGTAGTCCAGTATTCCATTTCCATGATGGCCAACTGTATTCCAATAGAAAAGTTACTTGCAGGGCATGAGCAAAGCATCCTCTTCTTCCCCATCAGTTGGTCTGCAGAGACATATTACTTCTGACAGCAGTCCTCTTGCTCTCCAATCATAATCACTAGCAGCAACTTATAGCCTTATCCACCATGGATTGTCAAGTCTTTTAAAGCTATCTAGAAACACCAAGGATTGTGCCTTTGGTGTGTCAGGAAAGTGCTCTGCTTTGGAGGTAAATCTCCTCTTATATCATAGTACAGCTTTTCCAGTTTGGTACATGAACTTTACAATGAGAGAGTGTTCATCCCATCCTTGGTATGAAGACCTATAGCACATTCAAAGCTTGGGAAAGTACTTTCTGGAGTATACCTTTCAGAATTCCAGCCAACATTTGGGGAGGCATAGTCCAAAAAGTAACATTTCTGCACCCTGATTCTGATGGCACTCCAGGTATTAAATTCATTTGCATGGATGTTACACAAAGTTGCCTGCAATCAGGTATAACAGAGCTTTGCACACCACAGTGTTTTGAAACAGAGAGAGTGGATACAGGCAGAATTTACTAGATCCATAATTTTCTTTGAGAATCATATAAGGATCTATATGGGCTTTCTGCCCTTCATCCAAGATCTCATAAAGCTTTGCATATTGCAACCTGCATATTGAAAATTAGTTTAAAAGTTGCAGTGCTTGTCAGCTGGGATGTAATATATGAGCTTATGGAGAGGAAGGAATTAGGAAATAAATTTGAATTTTGGATTAAAGAGATTTATAAAGCTCAATCAGCCCAAGTTTGTGTGAATGGACAAAGAACCAATTTCTTCCCTATAGAAAGAGGTACGAGGCAAGGTTGCCCCCTCTCCCCACTACTCTTTAATTTAATAATTGAATTACTAATTAGAGATATAAAACAAGATAAAGAGATTAAAGGACTTAAAATAAAAAGTCACTCTTATAAAATACGTGCATATGCAGATGATTTGGCAGTTATACTGGATGAACCTAATATGAGTGCAGAAATAGTGATGGCAAAATTTGAAAAATTCGGTGCAATTAGTGGTTGTAAAATTAATAAGGATAAGTCTGCTTTATTAATTAAGAATTTAACATCTGAGGAAGAGAAAGAGCTATACACCCAGATGGGCATACAGATCCAAAAAACAGTTAAATATTTGGGAATAAATTTGACTAATAATAACATAAATTTGTTTGATAAAAACTATAAGGTAATATGGGAAAAAATTAAGAGTGACATGAGAAGCTGGAATAGAACTAGACTATCATTATTTGGCAGGATGGAAGCAATTAAACTCTCAATACTACCAAGGCTGATGTTTTACTTTCAAATGGTCCCAATCCCGATAAATAAAAAAACATTTAAGAATTGGCACAAAGAAATTGCATCTTTTATTTGGCAGGGGAAAAAACCTAGAACTAGGCTAAAAATTCTGCAGGACTCAAAACTAGATTTGGTATTGGATTAGCAATAACAAATCTAGAACTATATTATGACTCATGTTGCCTATCATTGTTGAGGGACTGGATTATACTGGAGAACAATAATCTGTTGGCTATTGAGGGGGAGGGTCTTCGGTTCAGGTGGCACGCTTATCTCATATATGGCAAAGAGAAAGTCAACTCCAATTTTTATAACCATTGTATCAGAAGATCTTTATTGGACATTTGGAAAAGATATAAAAAACGCTGGATTCAAAAGATGCCTGAATGGGTTTCCCCTCTGGAAGCGTTACAAAGAAGGAATACTATTCAGTATGAAAATTGGCTCACATACAGAAATTTATTAAAATCTTGTGCTGGAGGAGTGAAGTTAAAGACTCAAGAAGAGCTAGAATTAGAGGGATTTAGGATTAATTGGTTTCCCTACAGGCAGATTTTTGAGAGATATCAAATGGATAAAAATGTTTTGGCTTCATGGGGAAAAATAAAGGCCCAGAAATATTTAAAATTATTGCCACAGGAAAAAAAGGCATGATCGGGAAACTTTATAATATTTTATTGAGAGAAAGCTTGGAGTCAGAAATTATCAAAGAAGTAATCGTAAAGTGGGCAAGAAACATTGGGCATAACATAGAACTGGAAAAATGGGAAGGATCATGGCAGAATGTTAAAAAATACACAGTGTCACAACGAATCAGGGAAAACTCCTATAAAGTTTTTTATCGTTGGTACCTGACACCAGAAAAAATTTCTAAAATGTATAAAAAAAAACTTGTAATGCGTGTTGGAAGTGTAAAAAGGTTCCTGGCACTTTCTTCCATTGCTGGTGGTCTTGCAATAAAGTAGGAAAATATTGGAATATGGTTAACTCTACATTATCGGAAATATTAGGAACAATAATTCAGAAAAAACCTGAGATGTATTTACTAAACATGTTTGATGAAACCCTGGAAAGAAAATTTGTTAAATTCTGTTTTACTCGATTACCTTAGCAAGAATTTCGCTGGCGCAGAAATGGAAGAATGAGGAGATCCTTGACAAAAAGGACTGGTTAATCAACCTCTATGAATCAATAGAGATGGATAAACTTACTTTAATTCTAAGAGGAGAAATGACAAATGTAGTAGATGAAACCTGGGCACCTGTGACTGAATACTTAAAGAAGTTTTGGAAATCTATCCATAATTGATGTTGGGAAGGAATTCTGTGTCATCTTCTATTTAAACATGTAGGGGGAATGAAGTAAATATTATTATTTAGGGGAAGGTAGTATTTGGAAAAATATAGTGTAAAAAGTTGAAGACTACTGAGAAACAGTGCATATATTTAGTGATATTGCAACAATAATTGATCAAGTCTGGATAACCTCGACAATTTTCCCTTTATTGGTTTATTCTTTTTATTAAGAAATTGGGTGTAGTTACAAGAGGCTAAAGAGGAAAGAAAGTCACTATTTGTGATCATTTGCATAAACAGTGTGAAGAGGAAAAGGAAGTCGTGTGATTGAATGATAGATGACTGACTGGGATGTTAGAAGAAATTAGGAATAGAAGAAAGAGAAGAAAGTATAGCAAGAGGTAGGAAGAAATACTTTCTGAATCTCTAAGTGAATGTAAATGTAAGTATCCATGTTAGAGTGCTAATGTAACTATGTAAGTATGTAAGAATGTTTTATGCTTGTTCCAGAGCATGTATGTTTATATGTTTTTTTATTCAATAAACTTTATTTTAAAAAAAAGTTGCAGTGCTGATATGCAGTTCAAAACATCTGGGAAGGTTTTCCCAATAGACTGTATTAGTTAATTTGTGATAACCTGCTTTGAGTGGCACAATTTCATGCTAAAGGCATAAGATTTCCACAGTTATGCTGATTCTAAACATATTTGTTTTTGCATATTTGTGTGTTGTACATCTAATTACCAGTGTTTTTAAAAATATGACTATAAAGAAGAGGCGGGGAAATGGGAGGAATACATGTGTGAGTATGGGTTAGGCATATACATTTATATAAGCTAATCATATTTCCAAAAACACATTGGCTGACATCTTGTTAGGTATTTATATGATTGGAGCCCTGGTGGCGCAGTGGTTAAATGCCTGTACTGCAGCCATTCACTCAAAACCACAAGGTTGCAAGTTCAAGACCAGCAAAAGGGCCCAAGCTCGACTCAGGCTTGCATCCTTCCGAGGTCGCTAAAATGAGTACCCAGACTGTTGGGGGCTAATTAGCTTACCTGCTGTTCACCGCTATGATCTTTGGAATAGTGGTATATAAATAAAACAAATTATTATTATTATTAATTATTGTAAACTGAATTATAATTACATAAAGGTGAATTGAGGCATTGCGCAATGCTTGTATTCTCAGGAGGGATGTAGAGCATTGCAAAAGTAAGATGAGAGGCAGCAAGATAGAAGCGGCTTTCTGTTTACATTTCTGTGTGCCCTTGAAGTTCTTCCATTCTCTTCTTGAGTGGTAATAAAATATGCTTTTTGTCTTGCTGGAAAAATCCATTTGGCAAAATGCATGCTTTTACAACCAACTCCCTCTGGAGGGAGAACAGAAGTGCTACAATGTCATAAGGGGAGGTAAACAGAAAACTGCTTCTCATCTTTTGTAATGCACTAAGGACCATAGCTGTGTCTCCAGGACCTTTGCATGAGCAAGGCACACATGGCCATTGTGCTATGGGTTTCATTGCACAATGGCCATGACAGTGCTGTGGGGCCCATTGTACAACTGGCACCAGCATGTTATGGGTATTGTTGCATAAAGAGAAACTGAGCAGGACCTCCCAATATGCATCACTTGAAACATGCGTGTCCTGACAGGGATGTAGCTACAACACTGTAAAGTTACAAATCATAGCCATTTCCTTGAAGCTGATGTCTATATAATACACATTCATTATAGTTAGAGCAGGGAGATTGATAGTTGAACAATAGCTGGAGAAAGGCTTATCTAATGGTAAAAGCTGGTAGAATCCAAACCATGTTGATTGTTAGTTAAATTAGACGTCTCAGGGATAAAATTTAAAAGAACATAAAGTACATGTCTACAAAAATAAAAAATATTTCTAATGCAAAATTGATAGGTTGTAACACTTTACTTATTTATTTCTAAACCACCCTATATCAGCAGATTTCCAGTCCATAAACTCACCTCTTGTTCTCATGTGCTTTCAAAGTTGACTTTGACTTATTACAATTCTGTTTATTTATTTAATATTTGCCTTTATCCAGGCACAGCACAGGACCCAAAGTGGCATCCAAATTTTTAAAAACAAATTTTAGCTAAATTCTTGCTATACAAAAGTTAACAAAAATCAATTAAATAATTCAGTTTAAAAATATATGTAGTTAAAACTTAAAGCACTTTTAAAACATAATTCAAAAGATAAAAACACACCACACAACATTGAAAACATCCTTCTGTCACATGATTTAAGACCCAAAGCCTACGTACATATAATTGTTTTTACCAGCCAGTGGAAAGAAAGAGAACAGAGTGGATCCCATCTGAACCTCCTACAGAAAAGAGTTCCACAGCCTGGAAGGAACCAGTGAGTAAGCTTTCACCTGTGTCCTCACCGGATGGGCCAGTGATGGTGGTGGAACTGGGAGAAAGCCATCTCCCGAATATCTAAAAACTCAGGCCAGATTGCATAGAGAGCATGCAAGGTGGTGGATCCACAGGTTTTTAAATCCCTAGCTGCCCCCTCCACTTCCTCTTTGGATCCAGCAATCATAGAATCATAGAGCTGGAAAAGACCACTAGGGCCATCCAGTCCAACCCCTTGCACAAGCAAAGCAAGCCTGAAAGATGGCCATCCAGCCTCTGTTTAAAGACCTCCAAAGAAGGAGACCCCACCATGCTCCAAGGGAGTGTGTTCCACTGTCGAACAGCCCTTGTCAGGGATTTGAAGGGTTAAAACACAGCACACTGGGAAATGCTTGATGTGTGTGTGTTTGGCCATGAGCATTCAGCAGAGTGGCAAGGCTGATCAGCACAGCTGAAGCTCATTGGCTCAAGGACACTTCAATGCCCAAGTGCACGTAGCCATGGATGATGAAACATGTGTCTGGATTGCACAGGAGACACATGACATGGTTACACACCTGAAATCACTGGGTTTGGGAGACCACATGGTCTGGAGACTATATAAACCCAGGGGTTGCAAGGGATAACTTGTACGTTTGAAGTAGGAGTTGGATTGGTATGGTTTGGAGTTTTAGAGATCTGGTTTTGTCTAATAGCACTGTGAATAAAGAGCACTTTGGGGACTTTGTTTCTCTGGTGGTTTATCAGAAGAAGCTACAGCATCGGTTTGCTGTGTGTCCCCGAAGGTTCCTGCATTGCTGCAGTTTCTGGAAGACATCCAGTTGCTGCCATCCCAATTGGACTTTGGAGCCACGCTTCAGCTTCTGGAAATTGCCAGCTCTGCTACAAGGGTCTGATTTAACCCCAGGATTCGTTTGAGTTGCTGACAGTGGTTGTTGGACCCCAGCAGTTGCGCTGACGGCCCTTACTGTCAGGAGGTTCCTTGTTGAGGTGGATTCTCTGTTCCTAGTGCTTGCATCCATTGTTCCAGGTCCTAGTCTCTGGAGCAGCAGAAAACAAGCTTGTTCCATCCTCAATATGACATCCCTTCAAATTTTTAAACAAGTCTATCATATCACCTCTTAAACTTCTCTTTTCCAGGCTAAACATCCCCAGCTCCCTAAGTTTTTCCTCATAGGGCATGGTTTCCAGCCCCCTCACCATTTTGGTCGCCCTCCTTTGGACATGCTCCAGTTTCTCAACATCCTTTTGGGATTGTGATGCCCAGAACTGGACACAGTATTCCAGGTAAGGCCTGACCAAGGCACAATAGAGTGGCACTGTTACTTCCCTTGATCTAGACACTATACTTCTATTGATGCAGCCTAGAATCACATTGGCTTTGTTAGCTGCTGCATCACACTGTTGACTCATGTTCCACTTGTGGTCTACTAGGTCTACTAGACCCCTTTCACAGATAGTCTTGTTAAGCCAGGTGTCCCCCCCACCCATCCTATATCTATGCATTTCATTTTTTGCCCTAAGTGCAGTACCTTATATTTCTCCGTGTTGAAATTCATTTTGTTAGCTTGGGCCCAGCTTTCTAATCAATTAAGGCCATTTTGGATTTTGATTCTGCCCTCTGGGGTATTAGCTATTCATCCTAATTTGGTGACATCTGCAAATTTGATAAGCATGCCAACCCACCCACCCACCACTTGTGCAGTGTAAGCATTGCTGGTAGCTTCTGGACTGGCTTCTGGGCTGGGCTTTCCACTTTTTTTGTTTTGTTTTACTGTACACTGTATTTTAGGGAATTGGAAATTGGCCTGGTTGTTCTGTAAATAGGTGGTCACTTTGCAGGTGGTGATGAGGGAGAAAAGTAAAATTATGATGAACATCTATGGTACCTATTTTGGTGAAGGGTTATGAGACCAGGGAGTTAGGGGAGGAGACTACTGTTAGGACTGGACTGGCTGTGATCTCACTTTAAGTCCCATGACTTAGGATCATAGAAACATAGAATCGTAGAGTTGGAAGAGACCACAAGGGCCATCCAGTCCAATCCCCTGCCATGCAGGAAATCTCAATCCAATTCCCTGGGTTCACTTACCCTTAGTGCCGTCTGGGGATCAACCCAGATAAGGTTCTCCTTGGGGTGCTGGGCCCAAGGTAAACTGAGGTGCCTCAGTTGCTCCCTTACCAGCCCCCCCCCCCCCCCCAATTGCTTATCACAGAGTTTAAGTTAGTTAAATAGGTCAAGAAAGTGGCCCTTATTCAACCCAAGTTCTTGCATCTGGTCTCTTTATTCCCATTGTGGGTCAGCAAATGGATCTTTGAGTCAGCTCAAAACCCCTGAACTCAGTAGATGATAAAACTATTAAACTGAATTCTGATACAGAATAAGTAACCATATTACAGTACTTTCTTACTATCTGTCTCTGCAGGTGAAGCATCAAAAGTTAGGGGCTAATTGCTACTAGTATCCAGACTGCACAGGAAGAATGCAATGCTACAAAAATCACAGACTCTCAGATTTTTAGAACTGAGCTTCACAAATGGATTGCTAAAGAAACTAAGAAGGAGGCTTGTTCTTTACCCATATGTTGCTGTCCTATATGTGGGGCTTCACTCTCACCTGCTCTTACAAACCTTTTGGACCATCTCTATAAGTTTATCACATTGCGGCTAAATTTGGCATTATAGAGAGATTAAAGTGCATTTAAAGCATCCCGCAGATGAAGCAGAAATGGTGAGTAATTGCATGAATGATTATCACATGTAATTGCACAAATAAAGTGATATCGGCAATGAATTGTTGCTGAAATCCCGAAAATAAAAGATGTGGGTTAATGCTTCTTTGTGACCACCTTAAAGGCAGGTTTTGTGCAACACTGTGTGAAATCGTATCGTATAACTACGCGATTTTTCTGGGATATTCACGGGATAAACTCCTGATCTCCTTTATGTGATAAATTTCTGAATCAGGAGTCAGAGTGGTTCAACTCCTACTTGCAGTGATGCTTCCATAAAGCAACACTGAGTTTTTCATATTTTAATGTTTGTTTATAAATGTAATTTTACAACACTCCAGAGTGTTAGATCTTAAGATGCACTATAGTAATCAACAAAGTAAAGAATAATCCCCCAACACATTTCTCTACTTTGCTATCTTCTTGCACCAACGTTTCTACTTTACAATTCTTTATGCCTCCTAAAATTATTATTATTTTCTTTTTTTTGCCTTTCTTGTTGTAGTTTCCTAGTGCTAACAAAAATGATTGCTTTTCGTCTGTAAAATACAAGCAGAACTGTAACTGGCTTTCCACACTATCAGAGTGTAGAAATCCAGTAGTTACACAGTTTGTCTGGAATTCTCCCCAGCATAATTATGCCAGTGATCTAAGGAGGGCAACAGGTGTGCAAGGGCAACTTGAAGCTCCTGAGTGTAGCTCTGCCCCTCCAGCACTGTTTGGCCATGGGGTGCACCTGGGAGCTGTATGTTTTACCTTGTGCACTTGGGAGAAGAGGGGGAACCCTCTGTTGCCTCCTAGACAAAGGTGGGAGCATCCCACTTTGATCCAGACATACCAGATTTGGGGCCAATAAATGGTTATGGGGTGGTACTGTTCTTCCACACTTGGTGGTGAAAGTGTTTCACAATGAGGGACAGGATATCTCCTTCCAGAATGGTCTTAAAAACATTCATGTTGACATAACCAGAAGTTACACCAGTATAAGCCACCTACAGAATTTTGGTCATAGTGTATTTTCTGTGTATTTGTTGTTGTTAGTATTTGTAGTCAAATCAGCTTCACCGTATGGTAATTCTATGATAAGAGACCTCCAAGAGCCTCAGCCATCAACTGTCATACTCAGAGCTTGGAAATGAAGGCCCATTACTTCCTTGATTGAATCGATCCATCTTTAATATGGTCTTCTTTTTTCCTATTGCCTTTGACTTTATCAGTTTTATCAGTGAGTCATGTTGACTCATGATATAGCTTCAGTTTAGTCATTTTGGTTTCTAAAAAGAGTTCAGGCTTGATTTGCTCTAAGACCAATTGATTTGTCTTTTTGGCAGTCTGTGGTATACAGAGAACTCTCCTCCATCACCACATTTCAAATGATTCTCTTCCTTTCAACTTTCTTCAGTGTCCAGCTCTGAGTGGGAATTTGAAATGCTAGGGTATAGATAGATGATTCTGATTTTGATATTTAATTACATATCTTTACATGCAATGATCTTATTCATTTTTTTCATAGCTGCTCTTCCAAGTTCTAGTCTTCTGATTTCTTGACTAAATCTCCATTTTAATTTATGACTGAGCCAAGATAGAGAAAATCTTTTCACTATTTTGGTATCTTCTTTACTCACTTTAAAGTTATGTAAATCATCTGTGGTCATTATTTTTGTTTTTATAACAATTAACTGCAACCCTGCTTGAGCCCTTTCCCCCTGAGCTTTCATTAGTGATAATTCCAAGTCTTTTCTGTTTTCTGCAGGTAATATAGTGTCATCTGCATAGCTTACATTGTTTTTAAATTTTAATGGCATTTTAATATTATTTGTTGAATTTTGTTTCAGCTTTATTTTTCAAATTTTAGCTTGTTTTAGAATTTTTGAAAGCCGGTTTGAGTTCTGTGACAAGAGAAAGACTATATTGTTCAGGGAAGCTTTGCCAGGCATTGTGTGACTGTTTATCCGATTGTTATCTGATATTTTATTTTATTTGATCTCTAATGTTCTCAATCTGTTGCCTCCTTATTTTATCTAATTTATCTTGTATTACTATCTATTGTTTTATATGTATTTTGTAGACTGTATGCCATTGGCAGGTTTCATTTTTATCGATTTTATTGTCTGTATGTACAGCGCTGTGTAATAATAATAATAATAAGGACAGGATATTGAGTAGATAAATAAATAATAATAATAAACACATCTCTGGCTGTTGTTTCTCAGTGAACTGTCTGTGGGTATCTGCACAGGCCTCTCTATCCTTGTTTCTCATAGCTTCAATATTCCTACTTATTCCTTCCTGGACAGGATCAAGTGAGTGAGAACATGCTATTCTTCCACTTTTGACCCAGGGTGGGTTCCCCCTTCTCCATCTGAGCATGTTTTGTCCCAATACATCACAATCGTGCGGGACAAAAAAGTCCCCACAGTGTCAAAATTGAATACTTGATATGTTTGACTCAACTTTTTAAGGTCTATTTAAAGTGGGGGTGGGGAGGAACCCTACACGTGATAGTTAGCCAAAACTGGAGGAAAGTGTTTAAAACTCTTGAGAGGTGACAATGACATAAAATGCCTACCTTGTAGGTCTAGTTCTATGTGAATTGTCCAATGAAACGTGACCCTGGGATCCTAAAATGTCCTGTGGGGTAGAACAACAGTTCAACAACAAAAATAGACACATTCCATGTACACCCTGTTAAAAATCCTATTTCTGAAACTACCTGTTGTTTCTGTTGTCACTCCATGATGCGCCTGCTTGCACCTTCTCTGTTCTGCTTCCTCTGCATTTGGGACAGAATTACACCCTGGTGCGCTATGTACTTTAGTTATGGCTGGGTCGCTGCTTTAACTTAATCCTGATAGTTAACGCATATTTTATTTTTGTAGTGTGTTCCTTCCACTCTCCCCCTCCTAAGCAAAGCTTGTCACGCTCTGTTTAATTGAATTGTATTATATATGCTTTGCTAAAGACTCTTCTCCTTCTCAAGTACAGCTAGCTTTATTGGCCCCCTCCAGGACAGTGACAGAGAGTCTTGTCTCTCCCCACTAAGCTGCTCCCTTTTGGGCCAACAACAAGCCCTCCACTTTTCCTCCGGGTGTCTTTCCACAGACAGCCCCCCCCCCCCCCCCCCCCCCACCCCCTTTTTCCCCCCCCCCCATAGACACTAACACACAGACACCATTAGTAGCTGCCCCCCCCCCTTTCAATAATCTATCTACATATTAAAATGAGTTTGTCCCTGATTTACATGCGTAAGAAGGGATGTAATAATGAGGACGTAGATTAGAAGATTTAGCACAATCGTTTGTGTAGATTGTGTCCCATCAAAGGGCAGCTCTGACGAGCTGAGATTAAGGAGCAAACAGCTGCCACTGGAATTCAGTCCATTTGTTTGTTTGCTGTTTTCTCTCTTGACTCCAGCAAACAGTCTCATTAACATGCAAGTGATTTGCTCCTTAAGCCTTTTTTTCCCCTCCTGTTTATTATTGGGGGAGTTGCTGACAAGGGCTTTGTAGAGTCTATACATGGCCCACTTCTGGGAGATGGACATGCAAATCAAGATTAAAATGGGCAGTAATTAAAACATAAAGAGCAGGAGCATGACACCTTTGGGAGGGGGAATTCTTAAGGTTAGGATATCAAAGCCAGAAAGAGGATGGGAAATGGCCTAAACAAGATTCTTTGCTCCCTGAAATTTATTTCATGGTGATCTCTCTCTCTCTCTCCAGCATACTATATCACTTCTATTAAAATAATTTGCCATATTTGTTCCAATGGCCTTATTGGCAAATTCATTCATGCAGGCAGAGATGGCCTGAGTTCTCACTTGTTGAAGTCTGCATTGTCTTCAACTGTCCAGATTGTCCTTTTGGACTTCACCAACATGTAGCATGTATGATTAGATCACAGACTTGGATGTTCTTCTGGCAAAATTACAGGCCTGAACTAGAATCAAGGCTTTCTGGAAATTGTGTTAAGTGCCAGGATCCATTCCTGGCATACAGAAAGGAATATGGATCAGGTGTCAGAGCATATGCACACTAGTTTTCAGACTGGCTTCTATTGACTTTTTAGTTTACTTACTATATGCCACCCAAAATTAATCTCAGGCTTTACTACCTCATTTTTCTTTTTACTACTATTTGTTGTCTATCCCTTGCTGTGTGTTTTCCCAGATATAGATCTGGGTAGAAGACAGTCTGTGCTTCCATAAATGAAGTTCAGCTCTTGTGACTTGGTCCCCAAATTCTAGATGTATCCTGATACCTTCAATACCTAGCAGTGACCAATCTATCTGTAATCTCCATTTTAAGACTTAGAACTCCTGACAACAAAATCTGATCTAATTTTAGATTTTGTTTGTTTGTTTTGAACTGTTTCTTGCTTTTTAAAAATCACATAGCCTGCTGATATTAAAAGTGTACATCTATTACCAGACATTTTAGTTGCTCCTGTAATAAAGATATTGTCCAACTGTGGATTTTGAAGGTTTTTCTTTTCTCTAAATGGGATCAACATGGCTGTTGTGACTAGCAAATGCCTGCCCCATATCTGGAACTACCAAGTTGAGCAGGGTTTCCGCTGTCTTTTATTATAAGGGCTGTCCCCTATTTGAGATTTGGAAAACTTTTCCTCTCATGTAGACTGAATGAGATACCAAAAAAATAAAAATAAAAATAAAAATAATCTAGTATTTTGGGGTGTGAGTCCTTCATATAGATATTAATGTGTTGATCATGCAATTAATGAATGTGTTAATTTTACAAAAAAGATTAACTGAAATTAATATTTTCGCTTGGTATTTAGGTAGAACACAAACATGTTAATAGTTGCTTCTTGATTGTGAGCCCTGAATGTCAGTTCTGCCTTACTGCTATTTTGTAAACCTGGGAACACTAAGTTAGAAGATGTGGCTTCCAGACATAGTGCAGAAAGTTACTTTAAAGAAGAACAAACATACCAATATGTTAAAACTATCCCTAGCTGAACAACGGTAGAATAATGCTCTGGGTCCAGGCATATATGTATTTTAAGCATATTTATTTAGATAATTCATATCCTGTCTTTCTCACAAAATGAGTCCTATATTACAGACCAGCTCCAAACTTTTACAAATTAAATACTATGGTATGGAACATTCACACAAGAAAGACAGGGGTAATACCCAAAAAGAATACTCAGAATTTTTTTCAGAGCTCTGGTTTCTAGGACTCACACCAAACGGAAGCCCACAATAGCCTGCAATGGCCCAAGAGAATGGCTGCCTGATGGCAGTGGAGGCTAGTGGTGTCCACATCCACAGAATGTGAATCTACTCTGGTTGGATGCTCCTTGGTCTTGGGAGAATTGATATTTTGTAGACTAACACTTTGTTACATTATGTTAGATTGCCTATTAAATACCTATATCATTATTTTGGCTAAAAAAGAGACAAGAGAGTCAGAGGAGGATTGTGACTGGCTTTACACATAGTGTACTTATAGGTTGCCTTCTCCTGGTATTTATTCCCCTCCTCTCCTACATGTCTCCCAAGGAGACTCATGCAAGAGCATTGGCCCAAATCCTGTTGAAGACTTCCATCTTCACAAGTGGACTTAAGTATGTGGGAATTGGGAACTGGACAGTTTTGTAATCTCCGTATCCAGTAGAGGACTGCTATTATGTTACAGTCGGCCCACCTTATCCACATAGTTTTTATCCACAGATTCAAGCACTCATGACTTGAAAATATTCCAAATACCAAACCTTGATTTTCCATTTTATAAAAGAAACACCATTTTGTTATGCCACTATATTTAGTGGGACTTGAGCATCCACGGATTTTGTTATCCACTGGGCCAGGGATTTTTCTGGAACCAAAACCCAGCGGATACCAAGGGCATACTGTACTACATAGTAGAGATGTCAAAATGACTGTTGCACAATGGGACCAATGTACAGCGGTTGCAATGCACATTTTGCACCAGTGCCCATTGGGCAATCTTGCTGGTGTCCTGTTACATATCTTTGCAATTCACTAACATAGGCCCTGTACAAACGGGCCACTAAGCACGTAATAAGTACATGCTAGCGTTGCCCGGGAGTGTCCTTTTCAGATGCTCCCTAAACCTTGGACGTACTCAGTACGTCAAAATGGTGGTGCCCTGTCTACATGGGCACCACCATTTTGGCATAATGGCCGTGTCACGTCCAAATGGCACAGCGTGGCTGTTACATCCTGGCGCTGCTACAGGGCACCTATGGCACCCTTTCAGTGGTGCGGAAAGGAGCTCCAAAATGGAGCTCCTTTCACGTGGCGTATTGCTGGTGCGGCCTTTACACAGCCATGCCAGCAATACTGAAGAGAAAGGGGCTGAGCGGCCCCTTTCTCTGTCTCCCTGCCACTGTTGGGGTGTCCTTGGGACATGAAGCCCCAAGGACACCCCTTTCCAGGCCGCAGGGAAGCGGCGTTTTGCCGCTTCCCCGAGACCGTGAAAAGCACCGGATCGGGGCCTCCAGGGCTGCCACTGTGGCAGCTCAGGCCTCGATCCGTCGGGGAAAGGGGTGGATGCAGGCTGCCCCAAAGGGACGGTCTGTATCCCACCATAGTTTCTTAGTGTCTCTGCTAAGTAGCTAAGTATACAAGAAGTTGTATAATGTAGGTGGTGCTATAAGATTCCCATGAATGTCTCTATGCTTACTACCGGAACTACCTGAAAACATATTCAGGGGTAGCTCTGAAAAATCCACAAAACAGTGATACCTTTATTCACTAGCCAAAAGTAATTCATCAAACTACAAACTCCAGGATCAGAACTGGAGGTTTTTAAACACATGGTCACTTCTCATGGGTGCCTCAGCTCTTGGCCCCTGGGGACCCCTTTCAACTCCTTAATTCCGGGATTATGTATGCTATTTCACCCCTCTCAGGTTCCAGAGGTTTGAACAGGTCTATATTCTTGGACCAATACCAATGGAGAAACTGTAAAACTGGGAATCAGGAGAACAAGAAAAGGACATGTTACTCTTCTTTCATGAACCTCTTTGTCACTCTGCTATCTAACTGTGGATTCCAGATGCTTAACTGATTTCAAATTACCATCAACAATAAAGGGTGATGTGAGAAAATCTGAAAAAGAATAGTAAAGCTTGGAGTTGAAACCATCACATATACAGTGCGCCCGCATCATACACAGGTGTCTTTTACGTGGCTTTCAGCTTATGCTGAAAGTCGTGCAATGAGGTTGCAATGATGTGTGCGCCATGCACGAGCCCCATTATTTTAAATGGGGCTCGAGCATATGCGCTATTTGTCTTATGCGGAGGGGTCCAGAACAGATCCCCCACATAAGGTAAGGGTGCACTGTATATTACGGCCATCTGAAACTTCCTGATAAACATGCACCTTGGAATCCTTATCAGATCCTTATAAAACAACCATCTCCAATCTCTAATCAATTCTTTTATTTTAAAAAAGCGACCTGCAGTGAAGTGGCTAATATTATCTTAAGAGAAAAATCTGTGCTTAAATTTATACCAAACTCCTAAAACAGCCTTTCTAACACAATGATTTTTAAATTTATCATATCCTTAACTTTATCACATCATAGATAACCATGCCACCCAAATCTTAAATCATGACCCTCAAGTTCCAAGAATCTCTTATCTCCAAGCAATATCCATTCCCTCATTCTTACAAAACAACAGGCCTAGCAATACAATTTAATATTAGGAACTTCCAAGGTACCGCTTTTCTTTAGAATCATATATTGGTTTAAATTTTACTCTGGGTTATTTTGCTTGCCTAACAAATCTAGAGATTTCTTTCTGCCATTGTACAAAAGGCATTGCATTTCTTTTAATATAGATCATTTGAAAGAAAAATAAAAGCATTGGCAAAACATTTGCTTTCATTACTGTGATTCTTCCTAAAAGGAATAAATTTCACTTACCCCATATAATCTTTCTAATTGCTTCAATAAGCTCCATAGTTGTCACAGGCCCATTCAAACTTTGCTTTTGTTCTAGGTGTAGTTTATCCAAATGGAGTTTAGCCAGGTAATCTCCCATATCTGAAATTTTCTCATTGCCCTTTGCATACAAACCCGTATAGTATTCCTCAAAGCTTTTAATATTTTTGAATTGTTCATTACATATTGATTTCACTTTCTACTCTTTGTCACAGATTTATTTATTTTTTTATAAAAAAGCCACTTCCTGGGTTTGTTTGCAAATTCAATTTTTTTTTTTTTTTGCTTAACGCCAGGAATAAACTCTTCCAAAACATGGTTACATACCCTGAAAAACCCATAAAAATTATGGATGCTGGTCATGATAGCCTTTGACTTCACATTTTTTGCTTAAGATATATAATAATTTGGCATTCATTTCTTGGACAGTAAGTAATGAAAACTGTTGTTGAAGTAATTTAATCTTTTGTTCAGTCTCTTTATCAAAATGTTTCTAAAGTTTCCTCTCCAGATTTGATTTTGCGTTTTGTCAACCAACATACTGTTTTTATCTTCTCTATCTTTTTTCAATCTGGAACCACATTTTATATGTTGTCCTCTGCTATAAGCTTTACCTACATCCCAAACTATTGTAGGGTCTGTTCATTTCAAAGACTTCCTTGAATTCTGGTAACTTGGCAAGCAATTCTGGAAGCACCACTATTTCCTGATGCACTTTCAATTGATCCATGAGACTGTGTTCTCCCACATTAACAAACATACTGCTGGAAAACACAGTGGGTACAAAGACCAAGGTATTAAAACCTGTGTTCAGTACAGCAGTATTTAAGAACTACTGTGCTATAATAATTATATTCTGCCTTCCTTTCTATTGAACTTGCTCTGGTAACATAATATTATGCTCCCCCCCTTCCCTATGCCCATTCTATTTCTAAAATAATATATACAAAAAACAAATACTGAAAAATGTGGCTAGGTTATTTGGATAATCACATTAACCATGGGTTATGGGCATTGGTAGTTTCTCTTCTGTGCAATTTTTTTTTCCATATCTAGCTAGGCACTGTGAGATTATGATAATGGGAAGTTTTGCTACACCATTAAGAGCCAATACTGTTTAAAGTTTATGTGAAACCACTCCAAAAATTATGCTAAAAGATGGAATCAACATTCAGACAGTAGCCAGTTCCAAAAAAAAAAATTTTTTTTTGGTCTGTTATTATAATAGCTGTCTTGCCTCTGAAACAGTAATTAACTGGATAAAAATTATTAAGATGAAGCTGAATACAGGAAAGAAAAAGGATGTCTAAGGGTCTGCAGACTATAAAATCCTGTGATGACAGGGATACCTGTTTTGTCTAGGGCTGTATTCTCTTTATAACAACATTTAGTAACCAGGCCTCAGAATGAATATATTATTCTCTCTTGATCATTAGGATGAGAGAGAGAGAGGGAGGGAGAGAGATTATCTTTCTCTCAATAAAGGAACTAATACAAGAATCTGTTACAAAACAGACTGAAGCAGAATATATGTAAAATCAACCATAATAGTAAAAAAAAATCCAAATAATTTAAAAATCATAGAATCATAGAGTTTATGCCACAAGGGCATAAAAATCATACCTCTCTTGAACATATTCTCATGATATAACACTGGAAATGGAGAAAGTGAAAGTGTTAAAACATCAGAATGAAATATCAGTGTCATTTCTAGTTACTGTACTCTGAGATTCCATACAATGGTTACATTCTGGGATGACCAGTTCAAGACGAGAGATTTGGTCCTTTCTTCAAAATAAACCATCCATGTAAGTATCTAATCTAAATCCTAGAGCCACAGTGAAGTTCAAAAATGGAAAACCTAAAGCAAATGACTTGATGCGTGACACTCTACAAACATAATCATCTTCTGTATGGGCTGTGCCAGTACTCAATTCTCCAAATATTGCTGCAGTTTTCCATTATGCTCTGCAAAGGGCAGATTCTGTCTGCTTTCACTTGACTGTCTCTTCATCAGCAAGGATTCAATATCTATGTATCTTCTTCATACATACGTTAAGTGCTTCCAAACTAGGTTCTGTGAAATACACACTGGAAATACATTTGACTTTTAACTTGCTGTTGGTTTCCATTCAAGGTAACAAAATATGTAACAATTCTGACAGCAAAGAGAGCCTCTTAAGTGCTATTTCTGTATTACATTTGGCAAGGGAGATTTGGCTTGCATGCTGTGATTATTGTCCAAACTCTTGAAAAATATGTCAAGCTGCCTGCTGAACATGAATTTGCTTACCGAACAAGTCTGTGGCTTTATTCTTCCCCCTTCCCTTACCATACCTTAGCATAAACTTACATGTTTTTATAGTCCTCTTCCAGTCAGGCATCATTTCCTTGTGAATCAGAGATGTCGTCCACCCAAACTTTCTTTGTGCTTTTTAAAGACTATCTCAGTTGATTAAAAATAACAATTAAATATATTTCATGCACAGTTTGATCATGGGTGGTCAGCTCAGTTTCTACCAAATTAACTCAGCTGGATGTAGTAGGTGAGAGTTGGGCAGATTTTGTGATCTGTAAAGTGTAGTCCAAAAAGTATTTTTTACAAAATCTGAGGGGTGAGACAACCATAGTGATATCATGTTCCTTACCAAATAACTCCCTGAAAACCTTGACATATAATGAATGTGTGTACATAATATAGTGGCCCTTGCAGTTTGGGGTTTGGTTCCAGAATACTCATGGATACCAAAATCTGTGGATGTTCAAGTTCCAGTGTGTATAAGAGCATAGTAAAATTGTGTCCTTATTTAAAAATGGCAAAATCAAGGTTTAGTTTTTGGAATTTGGGGGAGGGGTGAATATTTTCAGGGTGTGGATGGTTGACTCTGTGGTTGCAGAATCTGTGGATATGGAGGGTCAGAATCATAGAGTTGGAAGAGACCACTAGGGCCATCCAGTCCAACCCCCTGCCATGCAGGAAATCCAAATCAAAGCATCCCCAGCAGGTGGCCATCTAGCCTCTGCTTAAAGACCTCCAAGGAAGGAGACTCCACCACTCTCTGAGGGAGTGTGCTCCACTGTCGAACAGCCCTTACTGTCAGGAAGTTCTTCCTAATGTTGAGGTGGAATCTCTTTTCCTGTAGCTTGCATCCATTGTTCTGGGTCCTGTTCTCTGGTCAACTGTACATAGGCTAGATAATGGGATCAAGGCACTAGCCATCCCACGAGGGTCATTACTCAGCTGCCATGACTCAGCTGAGGTGGCTAAAATGGTGTTAAGATCCTCTAAATGACTTCTTTTCAAGGATTTAATCCTCTATATAAAAGCCACTTTAACTGAAATGGCTCAGGAGTATATAATGGCTATGACTAGCCTAGTGAGTTTGTGCCAGGGTGCATCAAGGCTAACACATACTGCTGGCCATATTCTTGACTGTCTTTTGTTCCAGCAGGTAGTGTCACTGGTGACATCACTACACAAAAACTAATGTTACTGGTAATTTCTGCTTTCAGCCTCTATGTAGGACAAAATGCACCCCCACCCATCTGTAGTCTACTTGCAGTATACCAGGGATAGAAGGGTGTGTGGGTGGAAAAAGAGATAAGCAATTTAATCACCTTTATTACATTTTCTACTATATCCATAGAGATCCCAAGAACATTGAAGACATGTGATGTGATCCCCAGAAGACTACTCAGCTCCAGTCTCCCATTACACTGTAGTTAGTAATAACAGAATGTTTGAACCAATTATACCTTGGAAATCCATGATCCAAATTTTCTACCACATCCAAAACACACTACAGAAATAATCCAGTTTGAGATCGTTTTAAATGCCCTGGCTCAATGCTATGGAATTTCAGGAACTGTAGTTTTGTGAGACATTTAACCTTCTCTGTCAGAGAGCTCTGGTGCCAAAAGAAACTACAATTTCCAGGATTCCCTAGCACTGATCCAGGGCAGTTAAAGAGGTCTCAAATTGGATTATTTCTGCAGTGTGTTTTGGACCAAAGGTCTGGAAACCAAGCTTTATGGGGGAGCTTAGGGAGCTATGTTTAGCATTGAAAAGAGAAGACTGAGAGGTAACATGACATTAAATATCTGATTGGATGTTATGTAGAAGGAACTAGCTTTTTTCTGCTGCTCTAGACACTAGAACAAAGCAATGGATTCAAATGAGGAAAAAATAGATTCTATCTAAACAGCAGGAAGAAATTTTTGTACTAAAAATCTGTTTGACAGTGGAATAGATGGACTCTCCATCGTTGGGTGTCTTAAAACAAATTTGATGGGAGTCTTTCAGGGGTGGAGGAGGCAACAAGGTGATCAGCTGTTTTAGATCTTATCTTAACCAACAATGATGATCTGGTTAATGGGGTGGAAGTGGTAGCATCCATAGATCGGAGTGACCATGTTCTCCTGGGCTTTGTTATACAGTGGAAAGGAAAAGCCAAGCACAATCAGGTACACATTATAGAATTTAAGAAAGCTTATTTCAGTAAACTAAGGAAAATATTAGGTGTGATCCTGTGGTAGGAATACCAAAAAAGAAGGGGGTTAATGATGGATGGAGTTTCTTTAAAATGAGATATTGAAAGCACAAGTTCAAAAAAATCAATTAAGAAGGAAAAATAGGAGGGGTCTCAAGAAACCAGGATGGATGTCTAAAGAACTTTCAACTGAGCTAAGATTTAAAAGGAACAACAGTCAATAGAATAAACTTTGGCAGACGAAAAACAATTGATGAACTAAGTTTAGATTTAGAGCCATTAAATTCTACTTGGTTCCATCTCCATCAGATAATTGCTTTTACACACAAATTAAATGAAAGAGGAGGACCACCTAGATCAGTTACCTTATTGGAGGAACAATGTGTTTCCCCCTCCCAAAACACCAAAGGACTAACATCTTTAGTCTACAACTGTTTGATTCACCACTCTTATCAAAACATCCATGGCATAGAACTAACCTGGGAAATGGATTTAATTCTTTCAGTTTTCAAATCAAAATGGACTACAGTTTGGTCTTCCACTCCTTTTAAATCCAGATCGGCATTAATTAGAGAAAATACCTTGAAAATTATACACAAGTGGTACTTGACTGCAGTGCAAATAGCCAGAATGGTTAAAAATATTTCCTCCAAATGCTGGTGTGGTTGTAATGATAATGGCACATTTCCACACATGTGGCTAGACTGCCCCAAAATAATCATATTTTGGCAATTGGTGCTTGAACACATTTCATTGATTACCAACCAAGAAGTTAAAATTATGTCCAGAAATGCTTTTGTTATTAATATATGTAGTCACAAACTCAAATTTGAAACATAAAAACCTCATAGATTTCCTCATTACAGCAGCCCATGTAAACATTGCCAGATGCTGGAAAACAGGGGAGGTATCGTTAGATAAGTGGTGGAAAAAGGTTTGGGACCTGTGGCTACTTGAAAAACTGTCTGACAGAATTTCAAGTTGCAAAGGACAACCAAAATCAGGACCTTTCATAGGCAAATGATTCCCACTCATTGACTTTATAAACAAAGGCAGAAACACGAGAAGACAACCTCCTTCTCATCTGAACCATTGGTTGGACATTCTGGACTAGATTTACACAAAGACAGCACTAGACTTTAAAATGACCACTTTCATTGAGCAGAAACCAAAGAGAGCCACAACACAATTCAAAGTTGTGAGATGAATAGTTTTATTTTGCTTTATTGTTGTGATATGTTTTGTATGTAGTTATTTACTTATAATAATTTTTAAAATAACTGTTTTTAAAAAAGGGGCATGTACAAGAAACAGAAAAGAGGAGAAATTTCGAGTCGATCTCAACTCATGGCGGCCTTGTCCTCCAGTGCTCTGTTTAATTCCTGCAGCCCAATAAAAAACTTGTGACTTCCTTAATAGAGTCCATCCATCCGCCATGTAGCTTTCCTCTCTTCCTACTTCACTCCACTTTTCTCAGCATTATTGCCTTTTTCAATGAATCCTTCCTTTTCATGATATGTTCAGAGTATGACAGCCTCAGTTTGGTCATCTTGGCTTCCAAGGAGGTTTCTGGTTTGATCTGCTCTAGGACCCATTTGTTTGTCATTTTGGCTGTCCATGAGATCCTCAGCACTTTTCCAGCACCACATCTCAAATGAATTGATTTTCTTTCTGTCATCTTTCTTAACTGTCTATCTCTCACATCCATACATGGTAATAGCGAATACAATGGCTTGTATGATTCTAACTTTTGGGCTCAGTTGTATATCTTTGCATTTTAGAATCTTTTCTAGTTCTTTCATAGCCACCCTCCCCATTCTTAATCTTCTTCTCATTTCCTGACTGCAGTCCCCATTTCTATCAGTGTTTGATCCCAGGTATGGGAATTCTTTTACTATTTCTATTTCCTCATTGTCTAGGCTGAACTTGTGAATGTCCTCAATGGTCATTATTTTTTTTCTCTTTATGTTCAACTGTAAGCCTGCCTTTGCACTTTCTTCTTTGATCTTCCTTAGTAGGTGTTCCAGGTCTTTGAGGTTTTCTGCTAGTATTATGGTGTCATCTGCATATTTTAGATTGTTGATATTCCTTCCTCTTCCTTCTTCTGTGTCCAAGCTTGCTTTTCTTATAATATGTTCTGCATACATGTTGAACAGATAGGGTGAAAGCATACAGCCTTGTCTGACCCCTTTGTCTATTGGGAACCATTCTGTTCTGACAGTAGCCTCTTGTCCTGAGTACAGATTCCTCATCAGCATTATCAGATGTGTTGGCACTCCCCTGTCTTTAAGGGCATTCCATAGCCTTTCATAGTCTATGCAGTCAAAGGCTTTGCTATAGTCTACAAAGCACATGCTGATTTTCTTTTGGAATTCCCTGGTGCACTCCATTAGCCATCATATGTTTGCAATGTGGTCCCTAGTGTCTCTCCCTTTCCTGAAGCCCACTTGAACCTATGGGTTTTCTTTCTTCATGTACTGTATGGTTGGAATCTGTGTTGCAAATTTTTGAGCATTTTGCTTGAGTGGGAGATCAGTGCTATGGCCCTCTAGTTGCTGCAGTCTCCCTTTTTGTGGATGGGGATGTATATTGATCACTTCCAATCTGTTGGCCATCGTTTTGTTTTCCAAATCTGTTAACATACGTTGGTTAGTATTAGAGTTGACTCTGTCAATGTGGATTGCAGCAGTTCAATTGGAATATCTTCTGTTCCTTGTGATTTGTTTTTCACTATTTCTATTACAGCAGTTTCCATCTCATTTTTTAAAAAATTTGCGGTTTATCTAAACGTTGCCTGAGTCTAAATATGATGTGTGATCAGTGGGAGGGGGAGAAGGAAGAGCATGAGGGGGCAGTGAGGAAAGCCTAGAATATTTCAGGAAAGATTTTGGACACAAAACTATGAATATGAAGGTAAAAGAAAAAGAAAAAAGAACTGGAAATTCTGGATTCTTTTTGATACTTTTTTGCTCTATTTGGATAAACCTTTCATCAGTTGGGATGTGCTAGGTCTAAGGCACAGCATCAGCAATAAAAGTAGCGGTAAATTTACTTGAAATTATTCATCATTTTGTTGAATAATTTTGGTGAATGGTTTAAATTGGGGTGAGCAACTGTTGCCCTGGGATCCTCCAGAGACACCAAGCCTCCCCCTCACTGCAAAATCAAACCAAAAATTGGACATGACTGGAAATCTACTCCTGTTTTTGAAAAACAACAACAGTAAAACAGTGAAGGGGAAGGGCTGTGATTGATTTAAAAGGTGATTTTCCTCTTGGAGGCTTCTAAAAGAGGCAATTTATCTAGTGATCTAGGATATCTGGACACTTTCCCTACCCCCTCATCTTCATGGCTGTGTCATCCAAACTCCTGACAGGTATTAGAGAATTTGCAAGGCCAATTCACTAGACCAAAATGCCAAATTTCATACCATTAAAAAAAAATTATCACATGAATTCTACTTGCTTTTAAGGAAATAATCACCTAAGAACATAAGGTGATCACTGTCAGCACTGATCAAAGACTTATTGTAGTCCAGCACTGTGTTTGTCACAATGGCCAACTAGAAATACATGGCAATAGTCCTCTCTTACAACCACTAAGTACCATGCTGCCTTTGAACCTGAATACAATACCTGAACACTGCTTGGTAGTGAAGTGATTTTGCTCATTTACTATTGGAGAAAACCATGGAGAATATTGCCATTTTAGACACTAATTTACATTTTGGTTCTCCCACTCATTGTGATTCTGGTAAGCTTAAGATATTGGCTGTATTCAAAACATGTTGGGCTTGGATCCTTCATACTGCTAAAGTGGCAATGCTATGTACCTATACCTAGAAGGAAATGCTACTGGGTCAATATTATGTATATTGCATGGCCAGGTAATGTCAGGAGACTCTTTAAGTGTCCAAATTCCCATGACAGGAGAGTGGGATCCTATATGCCCAAAATAATTTAATTATAATGGACTCAGTACTTCTGTAAAGGGTTTCATGACTCCGGTAGACATTCTAAGTGCTGCACTGTTGGATCTGTGGTGATAACAGCCAACATAGAGATATTTTTCCCATACTGAAAGCTGAAGCTTACTACCACCACCTACCAAGAGTATGCTACAATTTAGAAAATAATGGGTCCAGCTCTGCTAAAGCAAGTGTTCCTCAGCAGCACTACATCCCTTGGCATCACTGTTTCCTTCCCTGCCAGCCACTTAGGATACAAGGCTATCTTGACCTTGCAAGGACCAACTCCCAGAAATTCCTGATTAGGTCACTGGCCTTGCAAAGGCTGGACTCTCCCTTCCCCCACCTCTGTCCACAACTGTTCCTCATTTACATAAATTATCTCTATTCAATTATCTGTCCAGATGTCCAAATTGTGCCACCAGTGATCTGTGAATGAATTAAAAATGGAATATAATTTAATAATAACTGATTAGAAGGAGATTAGTTGTTATATAAAAAGGAAAAACCAAGAGATAGCTAGTTGCCCTTAATCCGGGCCAATCCACAATAATTATAGAAAATACAGTCTCTCTCTCCCCCTCAGCCTTGATCTCTCCCTCCCTCCCTCGCCTTCCCTCCCCACTCCATTCTCCTTCTTCCTTATAGGTTTCCCTGTTTGCTGTCTCCTTGTTTTGTTATTTTAATTCCCTCCAACAATTATATTTTCTTTTTGCTATGCTAGATTTGCAGATCTCCCTTCTCTCTCTTTCTTATAAGACAGGTTTTTAATGACAGATATAAAGACACTATGGTCTGATGAAGCCTTTACTACAGACATCTGAATAGCCTCAAAGCAACGAGAGCTTTCAAGTCTCTTGGTTTCCTCCGCTGAAACATTATTTCTACAGTGATTCTCATTGTGATTCCTACCCCTCTTAACATCTTTCTATACCTTTCTACAACTAGTACTAAAACTGTGTCAAGCAAAACAGAAATTACAGTTCAAATCACAACCCAGACATTCCCAATGACATTGGGAAGACAAGATGGCTGGTCAAGTGAAGCCTGGTACTGGTAAATGGTGCTAGAGACTGGGAAATGAGGTAGTAGGGAGTCTAGTAGCAGGAATTTTCTTCTTTTTTAAACTGTGGGGGTTCAGAAGATATATCACCCAGGCTTTTGTGTGTACACATTAAAGTAGTGATATTATTAACGCAAAAGGCAAAAAAGGCAAAAAAAAAAAAAGATATTCCAAGGAAACAGAAATGGAGAACTTTAAATGGACTAGAATCTTAAAATTGATATAGAGTAGCAGAGTGTAGAAAGAGGTGATGTGATCATAAAAGTGACAAGAAAGAAAGATGATTTTAGCAGAGCCATTATGAACTGAATGAAGGGGAGATAGGAGGGAAGGCTAACACAGAAGTGACAATCATCTAGACTACAAAATATCAACAGCATTGATAAACATTTTAACAAGTGCTTTTACTGAAGAAGGGCAGATCTTGGAGTGTAACAAAATGAAGAAGCTGGAGGATTTGGCGGCTACAGTAACTTAGACAAAAGTTTGGATGAAAATATTGGGAGCTTTGTCTTCATCACACACTCAGTGGTGCCATATTCCAGGCCAAGAGTTGATATCAACAAGATGGGGATAATGATTGAACAAAGACATTAATTCATAGCTAACAGTAAAAAAAGAGAAAATATATGAGGTGCCAAGTGAAAAAAGAACACAAAGAAGGAGAGAACCATTGACAGATGAGTTTATCACACGGGTGAAATGCCATGCAAAAATGGGATTTAAAGGCTAGAAAAAACCTGCAAAAGCGGGTTGGTTTTCACACAGCTTTTGTCTACTTCCCGTCTACTTGCCATCCAAGTTAATACCACTTTAACAATGACATTGTGTGAAAATCAACCTGCTTTTGCGTTTTTTTCCTGATTTAAACCCGTTTCTGCGCAGGATTTCCCTCATGTGATAATCTTGAGAGTTTTGTAACAGAGCTAAGACAGAACATGGAGTTCCATAGGACTAGACAAAGAGTTAGAGTACTCCCCCGACCTCACAGTTACCATCCACGAATTGGTTCCCATTGGAACCAGTGGGAAAACTAATGGGTCCCCCTCTGCCTCTCCTACATGCCATTGGAAGATAGAATTCTAAATCCATGAACGATGATAGTTTTCAATCAGAGAAGTTGAAGACAGGGTGACTTGGAGGTCTCTTCTTCATAGAATCGCCATAAGTTAGGTTCAGCTTGATAGCGGTTAACAACAAGGGGAACACAGCACTTGGGTCCATTACTCCTGTCCTCATGTTTAGAAACAAAAATGGGGTATTTCGTACAAAAAGGTACACTGATATCAAACAGCCAAGAAAACAAACAACATAGGAAAAGTATAATTATTGTTTGTGATACTATTGATAGCCCATGCTATATCATGGGACAAGTAGAATCAGTTTTACAGTTTAAAACAATTTAAAATGTAAAGTAATAAAGATAATGTAAGAAGGCTAAAATTGTATTAAACAATCTAACAAATTAGAATGGTTTAAAAGGCTAAAGCAGTTTAAAATTATGTGCCAGTACTTTTTAGAAGAAACCAGTTAGTCCCAATAAAAAGCCATGTTTTAGCGTGGCACTGGAATGCAGCCAGTGTCAGTGCCAGTCAGGCCTCTGAGGGGAGGGCATTCCACAAAAGGGGTGCTACAACACAGAAGGCCCTATTTCATTGCTTCCTCAGGTGGGAAAGGATCCCTCCAGCTGACCTCATAGGGAAAGACATTTCTTCAAAGTAGTGTAGTTCCAAGGTGTTTAGGGCTTTGAATTTGGTCACTAGCACCTTGAATTCAGACCAGCAATATTTCAGATTAGCAATACCAGAAGTGTATTGCGAATGCCCGTGTTCTCTGTATCCTTGTAGTTACTCTACCTTAGATCGCCATATATAAACATCCATCAGAAACTTCAATGTTCCTACTCCAGCTAATGCAAAGAAAAGGCACAGCTAAACAAAGGAACGGACAGACTGGTCAAAAACTGGGAGAGATATAACTCAGTACAGAATTAGAATTCTATCTTCTGATGTTATGCAGAGGGAAAATAGAGAGCAAGAGTAATTAGGCTTTTTATCAGCTCCAGATTTGCAGAGGAAACACCAGCTTGGAGAAGCTATAAAATTCCTAAGGACTCTGGCCTCCTCTGAAATTCCAGGTTCCCTCCTTGAAATTTTGGCTAGTTAAGTCTCTTTGTTCTTGTGTGTCTTCAAGTCATTTTTTCCTCCTGGCAACACTAAGGCAAACCTATCATAGGATTTCCTGGCAAGTTTCTTCAGAGGCAAGGAATACTCAGATGTGGTTTTGCCAGTTCCTTTCTCCAGAACATAGGCTACAGCATCTGGTATTAATTGATAGTCTCCCTTCCAAGCGTTTACCTGGGCTGACTCTGCTTAGTTTCCAAGATCAGACAGGTTCATAGAATCATAGAATCATAGAAAGGTTCTGGTACCTTTAAGATATTTAGGGTATTTGCTTATTTTTCAGTGTAATGTAATATAATTGAATGTATTCCTATTTTATACAATTAAACAGTTTGTGTGTGTATGTGCTTTCAGGTTGCCTGTCGACACCTTGCTGTCTCCTGAGGCAGCCTTCTGGCCCTACTTAATGGGAGAATCAACCCCATCCAGCTAAAAGCAAAGTTCTAGAGTCAGAAAAGAATGGTACAACTCTGTCACTAGTAATGTGACACCAGCTACTGAATAAATGGGAAAGGGTATGAATAGCAGTGTGATGGCTGGAGCTCCTCTGCATACACAGTATAGGCAACAGTTAATGACATGGACAGATCTTTCCGGTTAGGTGATCTACCCAGATGCTGTATCTGGACATTGTATATATTGATTTTACTGTTATTTCCAGGCACTACAAAGCCCTGAAAGATTTAAAACAAAGCTAGATACTTTGGAAACAGATACAGTATAGTTCTGTACATTCCCACTTTAGGCAATGCTGAAAGATTATCCAATAAGAGGCTAAAATGTGCTTGCTACACAAGGTCCCATATTGGACTTTTCAGAGGTAGATACTCATCAAGGGGCCTCACAGCTGGCTTCATGTGACTTGACTTAGGGTGTATCCACACTGCAGAATTAAAGCAGTTTGATATAACTTTAACTGTCATGACTCTATCCTACAGGATCGTGGGATTTGTAATTTGATTAGGTATTCTGTCTGGTCTGTCAGGGAGCTCAGGTGCCTCACCAAATTGCAAATCCCAGGATCCTATAGGGTAAAATTATGGCAGTTAAAGTGGTGTCAAACTGCTTTAATTCTGACATGTGGCTACACCCTAAATGTGTCTTCAGACATTTCCCTTTGGGAAACTGGGATCCCTTTAGGGAGGGTGGCAAAGGTTTCATGGGTTTTTATGCCACAGAGCAATGAGGAGTGAGAGCAATCCAGCAGAAAAGTGTAGAAGATTATAGATTAAGGATTTGGAATAAACTCATTGTCTATTAGATCTCCAAACCATACGTCTTCTTTCCCCACCCACCCCCAGCCTCTTTTGGAGGTTTTTAAAGAGAGGTTTGGTGGCCATCTGTTGGGAATGCTTTGTGTCTTCCAGTATGGCAAGGGGTTAGATTGAATGGCCCTTGTAGTCTCTTTCAACCCTATGATTCTATATTGAAGCTGCATGATGTTGCATTGTCTATAGAAATAGTTTTGTTTCTGAAGATATTTTTTAACCTGAGGACATAAGAGTTCAAATCACATATTGTTGCACTGGCACATGTTGTTGCATTGTCTATAGATATGGTTTTTCACAATACTGAAGGCCCCATTGGGAGCCAGGAGATGAGAAGCTTTGAGAGAAAGGAACCTTTGGGGCTGAAGAGTGGTTGGCTTCTTGGTGTGCTGGTACCTCATATAGGGGGGCAGTGGGGCTCCCAAATAATAATAATAATAATAATAATAATAATAATAATAGTTTATTTATATCCCACCCCTTTGAGGTCAATCGGGGCGACTAACAGCAATAAAATACAATACATTGTACATCAAAATGGTGAAATGCCACCCAGGGCAATGGGTTGGCCATACAGTCAGCCCTCCACATTTGCAGCTTTGACTTTTGTGGCTTTGATTATTTGCGGTTTCAATCAATATGTTCTCTCAAGGAACCTCTAGATTCTCCAGCGCAACTCTGCCAGATATTGACCATTGAGTTGTGCTGGAGAACCTAGAAGGTCCTAGAGAAAACACTTCTCGATGCATTTGTAGGTCCTCCAGCATGATTTTAGGATCAACGTCTGGCAGATGTGGACCACAGAGTTGCACAGGAGGACCTAGAATCATAGAATCATTGGAAGAGACCATAAGGGCCATCCAGTCCAACCCCCTGCCATGCAGGAATCCAGAATCAAAGCACCCTTGAGAGATGGTCATCCAGCTTCTGTTTAAAGACCTCCAAAGAAGAAGACTCCACCTCGCTATGAGGGAGTGTGTTCCACTGTCGGACAGCCGTTACTGTCAGGAAGTTCCTCTTAATGTCAAGGTGGAATCTCTTTTCCTGTAGCTTGCATCGATTGTTCCGGGTCCTATTCTCTGGAGAGCAGCACAAAACAAGCTTGGTCCACCTGGAGCTTCCTAGAGAGGTGTTCTCTCAGGTAAAAGGAATACTGCCTTTTTACATTTGTTTCCTTCACCCTTAACCCCAGCCAATGTGGAGGGGCCACTGTAATTAGCAGCATTAGGAGAAGGAAAGTCCCCAGCCCTGATCTCCACTGGTGAGGCCACAAGGTCCTTCCCTTTCTGCAGAGCTCCATCCTAAGCCCAGCATCACCAGCATCCTCCTCCTTGCCCAGCCAGCCAGCCTTCTTCCCTCCCTTTCCATCAGCCCTAGAGGAGGGGGAACACCCCTTCCATTTGTATTTCCTAGCAAATTATTAATTGTTGCTTTGCCTTCCCTGGTTAATGCTGCTAATCCCAGGGGCTCTGTGTTTGGCTGCTAACCTGTTGCCAGGCCCTGCCATCCGGGCTTGGAAGGGATGGAGAGGACCATCCGACCCTGGCAGCCTCTGCTGTAATTATTCCCCAGACAAATCTCTCTCTGCAAATAAAGAAGGGGTGGGAGGGAGGGAGGGGAGGGCAATGGGGGCCCATATTGCTGCCCCCACTCGCCAGGATCATTGGAGATTCAAATCCAAGCAAAGACCTGCTACAAATTGCTGCAAATTAAGCTGATTTTGCCCCGAATGAGGGATTTTCTGCTGCAGATCAAGCCTTCCTGGGAGCTGATGAGGTGGGGATTAGAGATGGGCCTGGAATCAAAGGGGCAGGAGGAGGAGGAAGAGGAGGAAGAGGAAGGTTGGCTGGAAAAGTGGGGGGGAGATCAGGGATGGAGAGAGGGAGGGGAAAGGAGGGCTGGCCTCCCAGTGAAAGTCCCTGAGCATTAGCACTTTATTGATTTCTACTTTACTGACATTTTATTCTATTACCAAGTTTCCGATTAGCCTTAACACACACAAAAAAAAATCCCAGGGAGGCAGAGGAGGCCTGTTGGCTTTTGACCTCAGGGCACTTGCTTTTTTTATCTCGGTTTTAGGAGAGGGGGATCTCTTTCAAATGGCCAGATTGTGCCCTTTTTAATGCCGCTCTGGCTCCATCCACACTCCACAGATAATCCAGTTTGATACCACTTTTATAGCTCCATGCTATGGACTTCTAGGAACAGTGGCGTTGTGAGATGTTTAGCCTTCTGTGGTGTATCTTTGGCTTTGACAAGGGCCTCCATGATATCCTTGAAACAACAAGAACAACAAAAAGGTAGTTAAATGTGGGTTGACAATGCAACTGTCAGGTGGATTTGTAGTTCTCTGTCAGAACCCAAAAGATGCTCACCAATGGCAGTAGTGCCACAACCAACTGCAATTCTCAGGAGTCCATAGCACTGAGCTGTTAAAGTGGGGTTGAACCGGATTATTCCTGTAGTGTGGTTGCGGCCTCTGTCAGGAACATATTAGGGATCCCAGGTATCAACACCTCCAGCTGTTGCCACTTCATCTCTTTACTTTTGAGTTATTTTTGGCTTGGGTGTGCTGTGTGAAGGCACACAGCAGCAGCAGCAGCAGCAACAACAACAACAACGAACTCCACTATTATTTGTGTTCACAAGTTTTTCTTGTACTATAGAATGTTTTTAAAAGGACCGGGAGTTGAATCATTTTAAAGTAAACAGTTTTATCTTTTTAAACTGTATAAAATAGCTTTCAATAAGCTATTTATTTTAATATCATAATAATTTAATTCCATTTTAATGTACCACTATGTTTTCTACCATTCTTTTAATGTTGTGGGCCACTCTGGGTCCCAGTTCTGGGGAAAGAGTGGGATGCAAATAAATATGATATGGTATGATATGATATAAGACTAACAAAACTCACTTGACCAGAGATGACAGTAGAGTTAAATAAATGAGTATTATGTTCACTTCAAGCAACAAGGTTCTTACCAACCATACTAATTTCCAAAGGAAGAACTGTGTTATTCTGTTATAGGAATCTTGTGGATCCTTGGAGACTAAGAAATTTATCAAAACACTCATTTTCATGGACTATACATAATAATTTGCTCCAGTGTTTTTTCTTATCGTGCCAGCATTAGCCCTGCCTTCACCTTTTTAAAGAATCTATTGTCTGTCTCCTGCTGACAAGCTAATTGCCATACTGCCTTTTCTATGTTTAGTTTCATGGCACATCTATCAGAAGCAAATTAGACACATAACAGAAGTAACCCCCCCAACACACATTTGGATGTTAAAAAAACCCTCAGTGGGCAGTCTGAGGCACTATTCACTTCGGTCTTGTCTCCATTTTCACTGTATCCTTTTGCTTTCCAGCAGGTTTTCATTTCCATCTGTTAAGAGGGATGCATGTTACAGGTATCTGCAATTGCACCATTAAAGATTTTATGCAGTGCATGTAAAAATTAAAAAGATATATGTGCACATAGTCACTACAAATGTAATCAATTTGATTTAGTACTAATAGGAACTACCAAATGGAATTTATGCCTTAAAAGTAAGTGATTTTTTGGGGGGAAAAATCATAAATACAAGTACTTTGTACAAAACAGGGGGGAAATCTCAATCTGAAGAGTTTATTAGAGTCTAATCCCTCACCAACAAACAAAACTGGGGCTGCTCACCCAATAATCCTGACTGCCATTAAAATATTAAAGATAAATCTAATCGTCTCTTTATCCAAAATAAGCGACTTTTATGTTGAGGGAAAATGTCTAACCCTTTGGGAAGAGAATTACTCCTAATGTATCAAATGGAATTCAGTCATGAGGGTGAAACTGGGTTTAAAATCAAATGAGATCGTAATAGAGATAAAGCATAGTATGACAAATTAAAAACACTCATTTACACAAATTAAAATCCCCCCAAAGAAGGTGCAGTATTGCAAATGGGACTCCAGTGGACAGTCTTATTCCTTCCTTGTCCAAAGGTGATCTATCCAGATTGAGATGTTGACTATAATGTATATTGTTCCAAACTCAGTGATCATTTTCACATCTGCTCTGACCTATGAATCTGTTTACGTATGTGTGTGTGTGTGTGGGGGGGGTTCCTTCTCTCACTTTTGTCATTTTCTTGTTGTGAGTGAGTCACTCAGCAAAAATCCAGTGGAATGAATATGTTTTGATCAGAGCTTTGATCAGAGTTTGGAAAAGTTGCTCTTTTGGAATACAGCTCACTGAATCCTCCATCCAGCATACCCAGGGATTTCGTGCATGGAAACCATGTCCTCTGGCAGTAAGCTGTGGTCCTTGTCTATCCATCTCAGTTTCTCATCTGCAAAGTGGGATTGTTAATGACCAGCATGACTGAGTTTCCATTTGCCATCTCTTGGGTGTTAGTATTCCATCTTGAAATGTAGATTCTTTAAACCATTGTTCTTCTATTAGTACTCCTTGCTATGGAAGGAATTGTCCTTTTTTGTGTGTGTTGCTTTTTTAAAATACCATGGGGGAAAATAGAGAGCTGAATATCCTGATTCCTTGATCATAGGAAATTCCCAGATCTTTCCAGTTTATGAGACTTTCCCTCCCCACAAGTTTAAAATTTCAACATTATTATATAGCCATGAGGACTGGAAACCTTTCCATTGCTATTATGCTTTTTTATTTTTAAGAAACAAAAGAGTAAGGGTATATACATACAGTAGACATTTTATCAGATGAAATACACTGCATATGATTGAAAAACAAAAATCCGATGTGCCAGTGGCAGTTGTTTAAAATAAATATATTGGTAATAAATATATGTATTTTGTTTATAATTCTGGTCAATTTCTACAATATCTAGGACTTTTCTTCCATCATTTCTAAACCAAATCCTCCCCCCACCCATTTATTCACAGAATATTTTTAATGCCAATTTCTGTTCCGTCTAGGAAAAATATAATGCCCAGAGCTCAAAGTATGTACAATATATGTAACCCTGATGTTTGGGTTTTTTCCTAACAATGTCTGACCTGTGTGTGTTCCTTCCATATGGTGCGTTGGTTCAAAGGCACATATCTCATCACTAAGAATGGTGGGAGCAAAGGAGCTAGCTAATGTAATATCTCCCAGAAGAAAAGGAGTTGTGAAGATAGGAGAAGATCCTTTTGTGCTGTTGGAGCTTTAAGCTTGAATGTCCTCCAGAAGCTTCACATTATGTAGGTAAGGAAAGTATCTTTGTGCCCCAGATGCATATACATTCTGTCACACTCAGTCTATCAGTTTATGAGGAAATTAAAAGACTCAGTTAGGTATCCGTCCTCTTGCTCTTACATGAAATACAAACCTGTGGAGACAAAATGTTCAGTAAAACAAAAGGAATTAACTTTACAAAGCTTTGTATCCAACCCAATATCAGACAACCTGAAATATGATGGTATTGCTCATAAAATATGTAGTGGGTAAGTAGCAGATATTTTGTAACATGGCATATTGTAGATGTTTAATACTTCAAAGTAGTCTAAAGCTGTGATTTTAAGCACACTTATTTGGACATAAATACCGTTGAATGTCAATGGGCACTGCACTGCAAGTTCTACGATTACAGAATGAGCTCAGGTTTTTAGAGGTGCTAGAATTTGTGGATGGATATTAACAGGAGGCTGGTAAAATTACATGACAGTTTCTTCGTGGATGTACAATTAGTCAGATTAATTCCGTGATAAGTTCACCCTTTGGGCCAAGAATAGATTCTGCCACGCTAACCCATACTTTTAAAGTTGATGATGTTTTCAATATGACAAGCTAGATACTACCATCAGTTCCAAATGTGCTGCTTCTATCCTCTCCATGAATAACAGAAGGTGAATGTGAAAACACATTCAGCTGACTCCAGTGTTTGTCATTTTACTAATGGCTAAAGTCAATGGGCAAAAACCCCAATTAGAGTAGACCCATGGAATGTAAAGCCCATTGATACAATGGATCCGCTCTACTTGGGACCATCAATCAGATTTAGCTGAGGTTGCTGGAGTAAATTACTCATCTGTAGACTGTGGCTTACTTATCTTTACATTAAATGTTATGGCAGTTGTGCTTTATGTAATCTAGGTGGTGCAAAGAACTCTCTTGTAAAGATCAAAGATATTTTCTACAGTTTATCTATATCTTTGAAATGTTCTCCTTGATGAAGTAAAATAAGTCTCCCCCATAGTCTTTTGTAAAGACTACATGTTTCAGAAATGTATGGCTACTGATCCTGGAATTTATTGTTTAATGCTTTAGCTCTTTAACTTACAGAAAGTACAGTAGCTACTGTAGTTAGTGCAGAGGTTACCCACCCAAGCTCAAGCCACACAGGAGAATATTAGCTAGACTGTTAACTGTTGGTCTTTGGGGGGAATATGTTAAATAGCTGATGGATATACTTGATAGTGTGAATTCAAATAAATCTTCACAAGTAGTAACATATTAAAGGATTCACATATCTTTCCCCCCTGGAGTCAGTCTGCAGAAATATAAAGATAAAATCCTTATTGAAGCGTAAAGTTTGCTAGTGTCCCTGATTTCTTAATTTTCCCCCTTAGTATTTGTTTCCAAATTTTAAATCCTGTCAGTCCCACCTAGAGTAGCGTCATTGACTCAGTGGAAGCTTGACTTACAACATTCTCACTAATTTAATGGGTTTACTTTAGTTCGGGCTATAGTAAGATGTAGACCACTTCCTAATGCAAACTATTGCTGCCTACTTTACCATCTAGCTCAGCTTATTCTGGAGAATTTAGAGATTCCTACCTGTATCAGAATGAATGAATTAGAGTGTCTCCACACTGCAGAATTAAAGCAATTTGATACCACTTGAACTGCCATGACTCTATCCTAAAGAATCCTGATATTTGCTGTTTGGTGAGGTACCAGACCAGGCTAAATATTTCACCAAACTTCAAATCTGAGATAGGATAGAATCATGGCAGTTAAAGTGATGTCAAACTGCTTTAATTCTTCAGTTTGGCTACACTCTCCGTGAACAAATCCAGTTTGTTACACTATGACAAAAAAGGTTCACAGCAAGTGCACCATCTGCCCCCATCCAGATATGTAGGATATCCAGGGCATACAAGAGAGCCTATTGGGATAGTAAAAAATAATGGCAAGCTATAATTAATTGTGGTTTAATTTTCTCCCCTTCTGCAGGTTGTAAAGCACTGATGTTCTAGATGGAGAATGAAACTAGAGGAATAGCCAAGAGAAATGGTGCCACTCTCTCCCTACAACATCCTGCCACCTGAGGCACTACTTTGTAGAATTCTTACATGCAGAAAAAAGAATGAAGATGTTGCATGTATCTAGTCCATTTTAACTTTCATGGCGCCATTGTCCAGATTCCTGGGATCTGCAGTTTGATGAGGTACTTAAATTCTCTGCAAGATAAAAAGCTCTAGTGCAGTAGTGCAAATGTTTGCTGCTATCAGAGCTGTCTAGCAGAGAATTCTAAGCACCTCACCAAACTACCACATGATCTACACTACATCTTTCCTTCAATTGCCATGGTGCCATCCACTGAAATACAGGGATTTGTAGAGATACTTGGAATTGATGCGATATTTAGGGTTCTCTGCCAGAGAGTGCCAGTGCTGTAGTTGACTAAAGAGTTGAAAAAGAAGATTTCAAGCACCTCACAAAACTACAAATTCCAGAATTCCATAGCATGGCAATTTAAAGAATATGAAACTTCAATAGTGGTATGGGGTAGATGGACTCAACCACACTTCAAAATATAGAGGGAGAGAGATTTTCTTAATAGGTTTTTCAGAAAGGCTTGGGATTGGTAAAAACCCTAAAAAATGATGTAATGTAATTCCACATTTCACTGTTTCTACTCAATTTCATTAAAATGTTATAACTCAAGACAGTGTTTCAGTGGCTTCTAATTTTGAGTTAACTGATTAAATATTATGTGCCCTTTTGTGTCCAAAGATTTTGACTGTATTCCATTTGGGCACAATTACTAGAAACCTTTTCTAAAATTTCCACTTAATAACATGGTTAGTTTAGTCTTCTTTGTCACAAAGGAGGTATGATTATTTTCCTAAAGCAAATAAAAATAATAATTTCAGAAATAGCTGGAGAAAGTGCTTAACAAACCCAGGAAAGAAGAAAATTATAGGCTAAATAAGGAATTCCGTTTTGTTGCTCCAATTAAACACAGTGATTCAGAAAGTCCTAATACCATTTTTTAAATTTAGTTGGGCAACAATAAGTTGCTTAAAGATGCATTGTATGACTGCTTCTGTAGCTGCCTGTAGGTGGTACTATAACTCACTTCTAACACTATTAAAAAGAACACTACTAAACAGGTGGCCTTATTTGGATGCACCTAAAAAGTACCGGTGGGTCCTCAAACCAGATTTCATTAATTTCTCTACTATTTGTCTGATTTGTTGTGTGTCAATCGGATTTCTAATTCAGTTCCCAGGCAGAGATTTTGCTCTGCTTTAATTCAGCTCTCAGGCAGAGAGACCCCACTCCCCCTAAAAAATAATGTTTTTTTACTTGCCTTGTGCTCCAATAGCAACAAAACCGAGCTTTGTTTTACATCAAGCATACAAACCATACAGGATTTAGGGGGGAAATCCAAACTATTATCAAGATCTATACAACCATATTAGCCTTCAAACAAAATTTGGTAGGTTTTTCATTGTTCCAGGGCCTCAAGTTTTAAAATAATTGTGATGATGTCTTATGATTGCAAAATGTAAAGTAATATCTGTTAACAGGAGTTATGCAAGAATTCCAAGGGGTGGAATTAGTTTATTTTATCTCACCTTTTCATGTCTTTTGAATTTTATATATGTATGTGTGTATATATATATATATATGTGTGTGTGTGTGTGTATTAGTTTGTCACAGCAGTGGGGTCTAAAAGACAACAAATTACCAAGTGCTTCAGGTCCTGTGGTTAGTGGCCACCCAATGCTTGTGCAAACTTTGTTATAAGGTGCCTTTCATGCAGTTATAGCAGTGTGATTCCACTCCTTGGCGGCATCCTGTCAAATCCTGGGATTTGCAGTTTAAGGAGAAGCATTTACAATTCTCAGACAGATCACTCTGGTTCAGGGATTCCCAAACTTTGGTCCTCCAAAGTGTTTTGGACTTCATATCCAAGATTCCCAGCCAGCTTGGTCAACAGTCAGGACTTCTGGCAGCTGAAGTCCCAAACTTCTGGAGGACCAAAGTTTGGGAACCACTGCATAGTGCCTCATCAAACTCCAAAGCCTGCAGCCAAAGCAGTTAAAGTGGGATCACTGTGCTACAACTGTGTAGTGTTGAATATGCCCAAGGAGTAGAGAAGCACAGCTAATGCTGTGGAATAAGGATTTTTGCAACAGAAACAAACAAATCGTTCAGAGGTCAAACCCATCTCTGAAATCATGGCCATGTGCCCCTTTCCTGCCATAAAAGGCGTGCAATAATTACATTGTTTATTATGGCACGAGTGGATTAACATATTTGTTAGGCCAGCCCAAATAATGTGTGAAAGCTTCTGAGATCTGCAGATCTCTCTTCATGAAGAAGGATGTTAGAAAAAGGTGGGGAGGAGCGACACAACTGACAGTGTCAAAATCAGAGGGGTCTTTGTGGGTTCACTCTTGAATTAAAATGAAGGAAGGGGAGGAGAAATCCGCACAGATGCAAATGAGCCTCTAGCAGGTGACACAATGCTGGTTTTATATCTCACCAGAAATGACCCCTAGGAAGGCTGGGAAGATGCATGGAGATCTCAAAAGCTTCCCCACATCTTGGTACCCCTTTTAGTACCCTCCAATAAAAATGTGCATTTAGAATATACTGGTTGTTCTTACAGGCAATAAAGCTATTGCTTTTTGTTAACCATAGAGAAAATATCCAGAGTTCCTGCACACAGAATACATTTCCAATAGAGAAATTTGACTTCCTGGCAGGAAATTTCTGTGAACCACCTATTCTTATACAGTTATCCGTTGTTGACTTTGCTGCATAAGGAGTACCTCAAGAGGACTGTACGGTATAAAAAGTAGAACTTAGAGGACAGAATAATAATAATGATATATCCTATTTCCCAGTTTCAGCCTCACACCAAACATACAACAACTGGTTACAACAGATAAGGAAGAGGTGCATCAAACAGGCCAGAAATGAAGGTGTATTCTGATACATGGCGCTGTGCACCATCCTTGAAAAACGCATGGATTTAGTAGACTTAGGATGAGTGAGGTGTTTAAGAAGCAGAGTTGTGTGTATATGTGTGTGTGTGTGTACTTGTATGCCCAGTTCTTTCCCCTCCCATCAAAATATATCCTATATTCTTCCGGTTCAAATGGGAATATTTCCTATACTTGTGGATAACTTTCAACTAGGCTTTTTTTAAAGAGTAGACCAAAGCAAGGTGCGCCAATGTTTAAAAACAAAGATATCGGTATGAATTTTCTTGGTTGCCTCTTTAAACACACACACATTTGTGTGCAGATTTATTTTCTGATCATAGTCTAGATCAGCATAAATACAGTTTAAATTTTATTTGATTGAATACTATATTATTTTATAGGAGCATGTCCTTTGGAATGAGACCTTGTTCAGCAGAGGAAATATTTACTCTGTTTTATGCGTCCTGTTTTTATGTCATGCAGTTGTTCCCTTGTATTGATCCAGCTCAAGAACATGCAGTTTGCTGGGTTAATTTTCAGTACACGAAACCACGGATTTAAGTCCACTTCTTGAAGTTTGCTGAAAACGTTACATCGGAATACAATTTATTTTGATGCGTTTTGCTTCCCCAAATCCCTCTGTAATGAATATGTTGTGTTTTGTTTCTCTCTCTTCAGTTAAATGTTGCGTATATATATATATATACACACACACACACACACACACATACACATACACATACATACACAGAGAGAGAGAGAGAGAGAGAGAAAGAGAGAGAGAGCATTGAAAACTGCATTATATCCGGCTAATTAAATACTGCAGGGAAAGGAATGCATTAAAATAGGCATAATTCTAAATGAAAAGGGTTTTTTTAGTTTGCTGTTTCACATCGTCTTCTATTAGCATCTAATCGAACAGTAAACATTTACTATAACAAAACGCTTACAAAAAGTGTACATAGCGACCCTTGAAATACATACAACTTACACCCTGAGATTCCCACCGCGATCTCCACGAAGGACTTTTCAAATCCTCGTTTTGATAACCGAATGAACCCATTTTCAGGATTTCAAAGGCAACGAGGTTGTCAAGGATCTCCAACAATAAAGTCGGGATGATCAAGCATTAACGAAATTAAGGAAAGGAACCCGGTGCAAAAGTTTCTCGGACGATTCCCCCCCCCCCCCCAAAAAGTCTTCTTTCGGAAAACCCAGCCAGCAGCTTTGCCAAGCCCCTGCCATTCGTTCAAAGAGGAATGTGTCAGAAAGGCTGGCTTTTAAAAATAGGCAGAGGAAACAGACGAACGAACGAAAGAAGAAGAATGGAAGAAAGAGGCGTGAATCTGGACGGGAAAGATCCCGAAGGAGCTGGGATGATTTCATTGGTGAGCTTTGGAAGAAAGGCAACCCCTTCTGTGGCACTTCTGCATCCGCACTGCAGCAATAGTCCGGTTTGAGACCCTCTTAACTGCCATGGCTCCAGGCTCTGGCAGCGGAGCTCTGGTGCCGCAACCAACTACCATTCCCAGAATTCCATAGCCTGGAGCCATGGCAGTTAAAAGGGTCTCAAACCGGACTATTGCTGCAGTGCGGATGCCAATTTGGCGCCATTTGGAATGAACGAAGGCCATGAACTCCTTCCTATGGTTCTTTTCGCCCCCTTCCCTTCCCTTCTCCTCTCCTTCCCATCCTGCTCTCCTCAGAGCCTGCCCTCCAGCCTTGCAAGGTAGGCCCAGGCTGCGCTGTCCCTCAGAGAGGCGCCTTCAGGGAGCTGGGCCCCCCACAGCCCCCGGCAGCCCCCGAGGGACACCCCAGGGACCCTCCTCCTCCTCCTCTTTCTTCATGAGGGAACCCCCTCCCGCCTTCTGCTTTTTCTCCTTCTCCTCCTTTTTCTTCAGAGGAAACCATCACCTCCCTCCTTCTCCTTCTTTTCCTTCTCCTCTTTCTCCTCCTCTTCTTTCTTCTTTCTTCTCCCCCTTCTCCTTCTCCTTCTCCTCCTTCTTTCTTCTCTTTCTTCCTGAGGGAACCACCACCTCCCTCCTTCTCGTTTTCCTCCTTCTCTTCCTTCTCCTTCTCCTTCTCCCTGAGGCAGCCTCCACCTCCCTCCCCAATCCTGGCTCAAGGCGACCCGAGGTCCTTCCTGCCCAAATATCCTCCTCACCGAGAAATGGAAGACATTCAAGGGAGGAGGGGGAGAAGAGGAGACCCAATAAAGACTCTAGAGACCCCTAAAAATCCCCGCTTCTTCTGAGGAGGCTCCAAAGGGAGGCGGGCCTTTTGGCTGAGCGGGACGACAGGGGCTGCTGCTGCTGGGGCAAAAGAGGGGAAAGCCCCCCCCCCAGCTCTCCGGGGAGGAGCCCCTGCTGAGTCTCCCAGCGTGGCTCTCTCCTTCGGGGCTCCTTCCCCACCTCCCCTCTTCTCTCTCTCTCTCTCTGGCCTCCCTAATCTCGGGCGGCCCCTCTGATTGGCTGCCGGGCCGTGACCCCCCTCGGGCTCCGGGCTGGGCGTATAAAAGGGGGCCGAGGCGGGGGCTGCCGGCAGCATTCCCCGGAGCGGGCACCAGGGACCCAGAGCCTCCGGCCATGACCGGCAAAGCGGGGGAGGCGCTGGCCCTCCACAAGGCCCCCAAGGGCCCCGACGGAGCGGGAGGGAACCCCCCTCAGCCCCCTCCGCCCACAGCGAGGCCCTCAGCCCCGGGGCCCAAGCCCAGCCCCACCGCCGGCCCCCTTCCTCCTGCTGCCCCTCCTGCTCCTCGCTGCACGGGCTTCGGCATCCAGGAGATCCTGGGACTCAACAAGGAGCCTCCTCCGCCTCCCCTTCCTCCTCCTCCTCCTCCTCCGGCTCACCCTCGCGCCGCGGCCGCCGCCCTGGACTCCTTGCCGGCCGGACACCTGCTGGCGGCCCGCTCGGTGCTGGGCCCCGCGGCGGCGGCGGCAGTGGGCAGCGTGGGCATGGGCCTCCTGAGCGCCGCCGCCGCTGGCTTCTACGCCCAGCCCAGCTTCCTGGAGGTCCTGGCCGAGCCCCCCCGGCGCCCACCTCCAGCCCCTCCAGAGGGCAGCCCCCGGCCACCTGGAGGCCAGCCTCCACACCGCCAGCTCAGGTACCCAGGCAGGGAGGGAAGGGGGAGAAGGGGAAAGGAAGAGAGGACGGAAGGAAGGGGACCTTCAAGAGGAGGGGGAAAAGAAGGGGAGGGAAGTTGAAGAGGAAGATAAGGGAAGGGAAGCTGAAGAGGAAGGGGAAGAGGAAAGGAGAGGAAGGGGGAGAGAAAGAGGGGAAGAAGAAGGGAAGGGAAGCTGATGGTGAGGAAGGGGAGGGCGAGGGAAGGGAAGGGGAAGGGGAGAGCCAGCGTGGCTGGTGGTTTGAGCGTTGGGGCTCCGGAGGACCCGGGTTGGATGCCCATCTCTGCCATGGGACCCAATGGGTGACCTTGGGCAGCCACACTCTCTCAGCCTCCTCAGCCTCCCCTGCCTTGCCAAGGGAAGCCCAGGATAGCTTCGCCTGAGGGCTGCCATAAGTCGGGAAGGACGGGGGGGGGGGCAGGCGTCCTCTCCCTCCAGACGTCCTCCTTTCCCAGGACCTGTCCTCCATGTCAGCTCCCCAAAGGAGCTCCGCTCTGGGCCCCACAACAAATTCCAACTCCCAGAATTCCATAGTCTTGAGCCAGGAAACTTAAAACGGTGCCATACCTGGTTATTTCTCCACTGTGCATGCAGCCAAGGCGGCAGATCTCGGGGGACACGATTCGGATCCTCCGGAATCGATGTGTTTCTGTTCTTCTCAATTCGGAGAACGGTGTGGGTCGCTTGGAAAGAGGCATCGGCTCCGGAAATGAAAGGAGAAAGTGGGAAATAAATCATAAGAAAGTAGAAAAGAAAGAAAGAAAGAAAGAAAGAAAATCGATAAGGAAAAGAAAAGTAGAAAGTAAACAAGGAAGGAAAATAACGGATAAGGATAATAAAAGAAGAAAACAAGAAAGGAAAATAATGAATAAAGAAAATAAATGTAGAAAGTAATCAAGAAAGGAAAATAATGGATAAGGAAATAAAAGGAGAAAATAAAATAAAAACAAGAAAGAAAAATAATGGCTAAGGCAATCAAAGTAGGAAAAAGCAAAAAGTTACTGATAAGGAAATAAAAGTAGAAAATGCATAACGAGGAGGTAGAAAATAAATAAGACAGAAAAACGACGGAGAAGACAGTGAAAGCAGAACATAAAGAAAGAGAGAAAAATAAGGAAATAAAAGTAGAAAACACATAACGAGAAAGTACAAAATAAGAGAGAAAAAGAACACAGAAGAAAGTAAAAAAAGTGGAGAATAAATCATGAGAAATGAGAAAATAAGCAAGGGTCAAAACATGGGTAAGGAAATAAAAGTAGAAAATAAACAACGAGAAAGTAGAAAATGAATAAGGAAAAATAAATAAATGATAAGGGAAAAAATAGGAAGTAAATGAGTCGAAAGGGAAAATATCCTTCGGGAAGTATGTAGAAGGAAAATGATAACACAGCTCCCTTGCCGCCGCTGGAAGATTATTCCGTCTGAGCTCCAAATGCCCATCAATGTCCTGCTCTTCCTTTCCCAAAATCCACTTTTTTTGGCCCGCTTTGTAAATATAGCGAGGAATCGGGAGAGGAAAATAAAGAGATCTCTGAATGTTTTTGTGGCTTCCCAAGGGCTGCATCCACACTGGAGAAATAACCCGGTTTGGCACCGCTTCAACTCTTTGTCTGGCTGAAGGCTATGGAATTCTGGGAGTTGGAGTTTGTTGGAGCAGAGAGGAGGAAGGAAGGAATCTCTGCATCCTCACTGCAGCAGCAATTCGCTTTGGCACCGCTTTAACTCCAGGATGTTGAATTTTGTAGTTGGTTGTGTCAACAGCGCGGAGCAACAACCAACCAAACAAACCAGCGACAATGCCCAGAATTCCATAGCATGGAGCCTTATCAGTTACAGCGGTGTCAAACCGGATTATTGCTGGACTGAGGATGCCATGGTGGTGGTGGGGGGATGGCCTGAAGACAGCGACTCCGGCTGGGCAGATTCACCGGCTGAGCCCCTCTCTGCTCTCAGGAAAACAAAATCGGAGCCCAGAAAATGTCAAAAATCCCTGGACAAATGTGTGAGCCGCCTTGGGTCCCCTTTCTGGGAGAAAGGCGGCTTAAAATGAAGTAAATAAATAGAATCATCGAGTTGGAAGGGACTCCCAAAGGCCATCCAGTCCAACCCCATTCTGCCATGCAGGAACTCACCATCAAAGCACCCCCAACAGATGGCCTCCAAAGAAGGAGACTCCATCACACTCCCAGGGACCATATTCCACTTTGGAACAGCTCTTACTGTCAGGACGTTCCTCTTAATGTTGAGCTGGGATCTCTTTTTCTGTAGTTAAAGGAGGTTTGCCGGGTGATGCGCTCTCTCTTTCTCGGAAGCCAGCCATGTCCCGGGAAGGGGAGGAAGGCGACCATCCATCCTTGCCCTGGAGGTCTCTGGTCCCTTCTCCATCCATCTCTTCTGCCTCCTTTCTTTCCCTTAGATTCCGAAGATGTTTCCTCCAGCGACAGGAAAATGTCCAAGTCTTCCTTGAGCCAAAGCAAAAAGAGGAAGAAGAGGCGGCACAGGTAAGAAGAAGGCAGATTGGCTCCTAAGAGAGAGAGGGGTGTCCACATTGGAGAGGTAACCCGGTCTGGTGCCGCTGGAGTTTGTTGTGGGGCCCAGAGCGGAGCACAACAAACTCCAACTCCCAGAATTCCATAGCAAAGAGCCAGATAACAACTTAAAGCGGTGCTAAACCGGGTTATTTCTCCAGTGTGGATGCACCCTGGGGATCTTCTAATCCTTGACTCTAAAGGTGCGGACCGGCCTCTATCCTGGGCTGGTGACCAATCTTTGGGGTCGGGTTTTTCCCTTCTTTCCCTTCCTTCTTTCTTTTGGTTTTCTGTTTAAAGAGATTAAGATATTGCTCGAGGCCGCATTGGCCCGTTTGGAAAACCGTAGCGGCGTTTTACCTAACCTGAGTTGAAAATGGTTTTTAATCCGGGGTTATAAAAGACCTCTCTTGCTTTCCTCTATCTGTCTGTCTGTCTGTCTATCTATCTGTCTATCTATCTATCCAATCTTCCTACCCAGTCTGTCTCTTTGTCTGTCTGTCTGTCTATCTATCCAATCTGTCTATCCAGTGTATATGTCTATCCTGTCTATCTATCTATCTATCTATCTATCTATCTATCTATCTATCTATCTATCTATCTATCCTGTCTATCCAGAGTATATGCCTCTCTATCCTTCCTATCTATCTATCTATCTATCTATCTATCTATCTATCTATCTATCTATCTATTCCATAGCATAGGAATCATAGAAGAGCCAGCGTGGTGTAGGGGCTTGAGCGCTGGATTATGTCTCTAGGGACCAGCTCAGCCATGGAAACCCACTGGGTGACCTTGTGCCAGTCACACTCTCTCAGCCTCGGGATGGCCATGGCCAACAACAACAACAACAGCAACCTCTGAACAAACCCTGTCAAGAAAACCCCAGGATAGGTTCGCCTTAGGTTGCCATAAATCGGAAACGACTTGAAGGCACACAACAATCACAACATGGGGACCATGGGTGCTTGTGAGACGGATTTAAGTCCCCTCCCCTGCAATGATGCTGCTGCGATTTTTTTGTGAGTGGCAAAAAAGGTAAAAATATCCCTCTGCCTCCAGAGCATTGATCCAGGGCAGTTAAAGCGTTGTCAAACCGGATTATTTCTGCAGTACAGATCAGGCGTAAGAGCCAGTGGTTCGCACAAATGACCCACCCAAAGGGTGACTGAGATGAAGGCAAAGGCAAAAAGGGATCGTTTCCTGACGTTGTGATGGAAAAGCTGGTGCTTTCTTTTCTTCGGTGTGTCTCTATTAGGATAAACGGGGACAAAAACTTCCCAGTTGGACTGATGTAGTAGTGGCTTGGGTTCATAATTTCCATCTTGGGACCGATCTGGGATCCGGATCCGGAGTGGAACTGTCTCAGAATCTGAGCTGCCCCTTGCATTAACCATTTTTGGTACACTAATTTTGTGTCAATGTGTCTAGTCCTTTATGTTTTGAATGCTGGGAGGAACGTCAGATTCTTTACCTTGCTAAATGTTAACCATTTGCTAAAGGCTAACATGCTGAATGCCTTAAAAGCACTCGGTTTAGTTTTAGCAAACGAATTAGATTTCTTTCCTCTTTTGAAGTTGTATTTCTTTAGTGTGTGTGTGTGTGTCTCTCTCTGTGTACGATTTCATATCACTCTGGATTTGTATATATGTTAGTGCATATCTGGACCTACAGATTAGGTTAAAATAGTGGGATGCATTTCCAACGTCGATTTAACATATGAGGGTTTTGATGCTTTGGAAACCTGTTTGAAGTCCTGATAAAACAGGAACATAAATGATATCTGCATACCTTCTCATCTGCAGACATCTGGAGTTGTACATCCCTGTATTTCCAACACCTGATGCTAGTTTTAGGTCTGTTTGTCAAGTGAGGAAGATTGGTTTATTTGGAGTATTTAAACCTAGAATAAACGTGCCTTTAGTAAGATATTAAGATTGCCTTAGGTTAGGGAATCTATATATTATCCAGGTTACTTACAAACCTAGGATTAGCAGATTGGGAGGAATGGTTAGGAAAAGAGGACAGTATTATTTACCATCAGTTGAAATACCTACACACTGCTTACTAGGCATCGGTGGAGAAAGATTTCCACTTGAAAATGCTAATTTGATTGAAACAAAGGGAAGAAAAACAAACAACAGATTTTACTCTTTAAAACTTGGACTTTGCCATAAAAATTAAATCTAATCATCAATATCAAGTTGCCAGCGATAGGTACAGTATAGGGAAGAGAAATCAATGTTTCTCCACATCAGAACGTAGGTTCTGGCTCTGAAACCATCTCTTACAAAATCAAAAGCCACTTATGTAGCTCCCAATTGATAGACTGGAAAGCATATCATTGCATTACCTTAAACCAAAATCATGAGCCAATTGCCCTCATTGATATTATATGTTAATCCATTGCAAAAGATTGTCCTGAAAAACAAAAACAAAGCAACGTGATCCAATGCAGAATTTTGAAGAACACAAAGATTAGCAGTTAAAGGGTTGCTTAACTGGTCTAAAGGATGACAGAGAGGCATTCATATACGGAGACACTGCATGGAGAGATGGTGTGATTTTGTGGGCTTGTGTGTATATATAAACTATGTATTCCTTTAAATTAATTATATTATTTATAATTGGGTCGCAAATGAATTTACATCTAAATAATGCTGTTCAAGGATGAGAGCATGTCTAAGCAAAAGCAGGTTCTATTTAGGATACAAATGCACAGCGTGTATAAAGAGGGATGGATGATCTACTTGTGGTCCATATTTGCCACTATCAATTTTTGGAGGAAAGACAGAATAAATACCAAAATGATAAAATTACACTGGCTTCACGGTTTTGCTCAAGAACCTGGTCAGATGTTTGAGGTGATATTATCTGAGTTTTTGCTTTGTATGAGATCGTGTTTTCCTAACACCCGTTTAAACCTTTTACAAGGTTCTGCTAGAAATGGGCTGAGCTTTGTGATAGCTTTATTGAAAACGATGAAGAGAAAAATGTAGGGGGAAAAAGATAGCAATTCAGTCAGTCGCTACAATGATGGGGTGCCCAAAAGCATTGCCTGTTCTTTAAAACAATAATAATTACATCATCTCTTTTTGCATGATTTTAAGAATCCAATTTCTTTGTTTTGGTTTTGCTTCCATCTCACCCTTTAATTCATGAATATATTTTCTACATAGTTTCCAGCCAAGATCCCTTTTATTTCAGTGGCAGGGGTTTAAGCACATAATTTACTCTTCCATTTAAATAACTGGGAACTCATTCCCAATTCAGGGCAGGGACTGATGTGTATTCTCACTTTCTTTAAGCTATAAAGGGCAAAATTCAAAATAAAAAAAGGAAGAATCAACTAGCAAAGGGCCTTTAATTGCCATGTTAATTGCTTATTTTATACAAAGGAACTTCCTCACCCTAGGATTTCACTGTCTGTAGAATGACTCCTTTGTAAATTTGGTTGACTATAGCTTAGCTCTTCCTTTGGTGTCTCCTACCCTTTTAAGGTGGTTCAATAGTTTATTCACTTTCATTTATTTCCACCAATGGGTTCTACTCCCTTTAGGACAATCTTCACATCCTACCAACTGGAGGAACTGGAAAAGGCATTCAATGAAGCCCATTACCCTGATGTGTATGCAAGGGAGATGCTGGCTATGAAAACAGAACTGCCTGAAGATAGGATACAGGTAACCATACTATTGTAAACCCAGCAGTAAATTGACATTGACATTCTTTTCAACATGCCTTAATTTTTGTTTAAGAAAGGACAACATGTTCTTTAAGACAGAGCAGTAATAATGTCTAAAGGCTTCTCGGTTTCACCCAAGTTAATTGTCAATTGTACACAAGGAGATAATCCTAAACTGGTGGGCTTCGTCTTCCTTTGAAGTGTCATTGGCTGCTGCTGATTGTATTTATAACATGTTTTATACAAGAAGGTATATTTATTTATTTTATTCAATTTATATCCTGCCTTTCTCCCAGAAAAGAACTCAAGGCAGCAAATAAAACTGTTATTTACATCTAAGATAGAAAACAAATTGTGGGAGAAAGTGCTGGGGGGGGGGGGGAGAGAAAGGAAAAATTTCAAAGCAGTGCATACTGAAATGAAATTTCATTTATATGAGTGGAAATGGCCTGAACAGAGAGGGCTGAGAGTGTATCTGTATACCTGGTTGAGGAAGGAATTGATTTACAAAGTTACCCAAGCACAGGGAAGAGTGTCCTAAGAAAGGAGAGTGAATAACTAAAGAACACAAGGAGAGCCATGCTTGGTTAAGTCAAAGTAATTTTTAGTCCAGAGTCCTGTTCCCAAGACTCTCCCAGGATACATAGCCATTATAATTAGTAGCCACTAATAGCCTTATCTTCTACCAAACCAAATTTACAAAGGATTTCTTGGAAAAAAAAATCATTATTACCATCACCATTTTAAGATTCCCTCAAAACTGGGCAATTCAAAGTGCTTCCATGGAATGCACACCTTGGGGACTTTTCCACTACAAAATTGTAATGCTAGGATTCCACCTCACCTGCCATGGTTCCATCCAGTGGAATTCCGGAACTTGTAGTATAGGGTTATTTAGGATTCTCAACCAGGGAATTCTAGTGTCTCAACAACAACTAGCCCCAGGATGCCATAGGATGCAGACATCATAGTTAAAGTGGAATCATAGGTCCAAAACACACTGCAAAAATAATCCAGTTTGAGACAGCTTTAACTGTCCTGGCTCAGTGCTAAGGGATTCTGAGAACTATAGTTTTGTGAGACATTTAGCCTTCTCTGTCAGAGGAATCTGGTGCCACAATAAATTACAATCCCCAGGATTCCCTAGAACTGAGCCAGGGCAGTTAAAGTAGTCTCAAACTGGATTATTTCTGTGGTGTGTTTTGGACCTCAGAATCCCCCAGAAATATAGTCAGTGGCCATTCTGACTGTCTGATTCTGGGAGCTCTAGTCTGAAGAAGTAACTTTTCCATTCTCTTTCAAGATACAGTTTACCATGTAAGAGTACACTGCTCATGCTATGTGTTTTTCTTTGGAAAAATAGCCACAGAATGAAAGTCATACTTGCTGAAATCAAAAGGGATATTTTTATTTGCTTTGGTTTATGTCCTGAGAGAGGCTGATCTATCTACCCTAATCTTGAACAGATATGATGGTTTATCTGCAAGACTCTTTGTCGGTGATTGCTAATGACATGTATTGGAAAGGACACTAATATTTTAAAATGGTTGAAACTACCCACCAGTTGTTTTGCTTTTCTCATGGTTCTGATTTTTCTAAATGGTGTGTTCTGCTAGTGGTGATTTGGACCTCCCCTTCTGCAAACTGCAGATTTTAATCCTAATCCTATGATGAGCCCCTCTGCTGGCAAATCAGTCCAAAGTCATGACCTGCAGTTTGAGCTGATTCTGGATGCTGTGCTAGATCATTGTGGTGTTACTGTGTGATACGGTGTTGTAGTACAACGATGTTGTGTGACTCAGAATTCATATGGGGTTGGAGCAGTGATAACTAATCTTCATGACAAGCATGAAAGCATTTGTGTTACAATCAGTTTGTACAGGCACAAAACTATGTAGTGGAAAGTATATTCAAAAGGGGATTGCAAACCACCATGCAGCACAGGAGGATAAGTCTGGTCTACTTCCTTTGGCTGTAACCATTCCAGTATAATAGCTATTATAAGCTGTATTTGTAAATGTTTCAAGGGTCAAAGCACTGAAACACAGCAAGCCACACTCAGATAGTTTGTACATTGAGCCCAGTATTGTCTACTCTGGCTGCGAGTAGTACTTACTGGTTGTGGTTTACCAAGGTCTTTTCTGTTGTCTGTTACCTCATCTGCTTTTTACTGGAGATGCCTGAATTTGAACTTGAGTCCTTATGGACATAAAACATATGCTTTGCTACTGAGCTATGATCCCTTCTCATTTGTTCTCTTGGAAAGAAAGTCATCATCAGAAAATGAAAAAAGTTAACAATATAGTGCTGGGATAACTCATAGTTTTGTGATCACCAGTCTTTATTTCCTACTTGCCATTTGAAAAAGAAATCTCATTAAGTGTTTCCAGACTACCTGTCTTTTCACTTCTTTGAGTGTGTCCATATCTGATGTTTACATAGGATTCTCCTAATCCTTCACCTAACATCCTCTGGGATCTCACCTTATATCCACCCTCCCTAGTCACTGTTTAACCGAGCTACAAAACTGTTTAAATTATGCACCATAAATCATCCTCTGGCTAGCTCTTCAAATGTTTGGTTGATCTTTGCTGAACTTCGTCCAATTTGTCAGTCTTCCTGGTAACAAGACATAGAGCATCTATTTCAGTGTTCCATGATGTTTGTGTTGCCACTTTAAATGGGATAAAAGAGGAACCCTGTCCTTGAGGGTCACAGATGGTATTAAAGTTACATTGTGATATATTAAAATCTTATTTTCCAGTTCTGCTTCATCCCTTCATTTTCTGTTCCCCTTCCTCCATTTGGGGAATGGTTACTTATTTATGTCAGTAGTTTCTGTTAGCTACAAATAAATTCTTTTAGACTGAGGTTCAATTTGGGGAAGTAATTGTAAATCATACCTTACCAATTCTCCTTATATTGAGGAAAATAATAAATTAATTCTTCTGAAAGACAAAACCAGTCAAGCCTTGGCAGAAGAGATGCAAGTATCTGCATCATCATTTCACTTCAGCCCAAATTATTGTGGATCTTGATTAACTGAGAAGACAGGATGTTAACCTCTCTCCCACCCTCTTGCAATCTCAGTCACAGTGTATGGGCTATGTGCTACTCTATCACTGATTTATTAAAAGAAGAAATAAAGAGCAGTCTCCTATCCACCAAAGACATTTTGCTTTCCTTAACTTCTCTTGCAACCACATCAGAGACAGAAATGCAAAAGTATTCTCTAGATAGTGCACTTTTATTAGCTATAACTTCTGTAATGATCACAGTGTGATAAAGCGATGTTCACCGGAGAATCTTTAAAACCATCTCCAATGGAAATTTATAGTCCCTCCCCATTTATTTATTTATTTATTTATTTATTTATTTATTTATCTATCTATCTATCTATCTATTTAAGAATTTGTTCATTGCGTTATACAACACAGTGAAACATTTATATACAAACCAAATCATTTTAAAAAAGTTTTTAAAAACATGTACAATTAAAGAAGTACCAAAGTCCATCCCCGATGTTCAGATCCAAAGGCCATCTAGAAACAGTACATTCTTACATGCCCTCTGGAAGCTCAAAAGGGGTGGAGCCAACCTGACATCCATAACAGGAGTTTGATAAGCAAGTTGTGTTTGTGTACTCACCAACCTGGTTTCTCAGGGTAGTGAGGCATGTACCAACTTCACTGTGGAGGATATCAAATTTTGGGCAGAATCATATGGAAGACATTCTTTTAGATATCCTAGGTTCAAGCTATTTAGGGCTGTGTATAGCAAAACTAGCACTTTTATTTGAGCTCAGAAACTTATTGGCAGCCAGAGGTATCCTTTTGCCCACCCCACTGATGTATATTCATTGCAGAAATTTTGACAATATTTCCAATGTAGCCTGCCCCATCCAAAGGGATATTCTTCACTATTGCCAGAGCTGAGGCTCCTCATTCCCATGCCTCTAGAACGTATGATCCTTAGTTTCATACTTAAAACGCTTATTCTTGGCACTGTTTGCTAGTGGAAGTATATTTCCCCTCTTGGTTTTAGCAGTAGCCTGCTCTGGGGTTCCTCCAAGTGTAAGCACACCAACCAATTGTTGCAAGGATGGGCTGAATTCTATGTCCAACATAGGTTCAGCACCTGGATAGTTCTCATAATATCTAGATGATCTTGAAGGAGTTTAGGAGCTGTAGTTGCTGTGTGCCTTCAAGTAGTTTCCTACTTATGGTAAACCTAAGGTGAACCTATCACAGGGTTTTCTTGGCAAGGTTTATTCAAATGAGGTTTGCCATTGCCTTCTCCTGAAGCTGAGAGCATGTGACTTGCCTAAGGTCACCCGGTGAGTTTCATGGCCAAGCAGGGAATTGAACCCTGGTCTCCAGAGTTGCAGTCTACCATACAAACCACTACACCCTGCTGGCTCTCTGACTGCCATTAAAACTAAAGGTGGAATCAAACCCCACAATACTGAAGCCACTGGTGTTGCCTAACAGAAAGATTGCAGATTTTCCCCATAAAGATTTAATATAATATATTGTGATTTTAAATTCGCTAAACAAGCTATACACTTTCAGCAACCAGATCTCTCTGGGAAACAAAATGTACTTCTAGCTTTAGTAAAAGTGGTTGGCCCTCTAAGGTGCTTCCCTATGAGGATTTTACTGTGCAGTCACACTGCCTCATTCACAGAAACACAGGGAAGTCTGGCCATAACTGTCTTCCATTTGCAATGCTCTTGAATTTTCCCTTTATTTATTTCCCCTTTTTTCATATCCAGAGGAAAAAAAATATATATTTTCCCCCCCCCCCAAAAAAAAAAAAAAAGGAATAGCTGTATAATATCTTATCATCTTCAGCAGGAACATCCCTCTTGTCTAGAAATACCCATATATCTGGGCCTGTATATTCACCACTGTTAAATTTTCATTCATCTATTAATTTAATTTTCTTCATACATCTGTTTCTGCCACCCACCCACCCCCCACCACATTTCTCTCCCTGCCATTTATACATAATCTCTTCCTCTTCCAAGCTTGATCAAAAGTCTATTATTTGTTTCCAGTTCATGTTTGGTTTTCTCAGTGATGCCAGATCAAGGGAATAATACAAGTCACTTTGTCTTACAAGAAGACTGATCATGTTGTATCTTTTTAAAGACAATTGTTATGAAATACCAGATGACATATCACATCACTTCCAATTTTTGTGTTGGATACTATCAGGTAACAGTGTAATAAAGCAAGTTTGGATGTACCTGGCCTGGTGCAACAGTCTCTATAAGATAATTCTTTTCAAAATTCTTTTCAGGAAAAAGTTAACACACAGCATGGCAATGAGCAAAGTCACTGACAAGGAATCCCCTCCCTGCATGGCACTGTTTTAATACTAATAGTAACAACACTCATTCTCTGGCTTTTGGCAGACAACAGGGTAGTGCCAGTTTTCTGTCTTATGATCAGCTAGGCAGACCATGTGCCATCTTTACTACAACCATTTAACTTCATATCCCTTTTACAGAGCCATAGAAAATGATGTCACCATAAACAGCCAAGTAACAGTGTCATTGCATATGAATAGGCAACCATAAAGTATTTTCTGGTTTATAAGTGGTCTGTAGGTTTCTGTAACAAAACTCAGAACTGGAAATGTCTGAGCCAGCCCAAACCTGAGCACAGATTTAAAAGCAATGTCTGAATTAAGCTCATATTTTTCTAGTAACCTGTGGATGAAAATAATGGTATGTCTTGTTTTGTTCATATAAATGTAACTTATTAAAGAACTCTAGGAAATAGGTCATTTAATGAAAGTACTATCCATACTTATCTCATCGGTAGACTAAAGTCGAAAACACACTGCAGAAATAATCCAGTTTGAGACTGCTTTAACTGCCCTGGCTCAGTGCTCAGGAATCCTGGGAACTGTAGTTTACTGTGGCACCAAAGTTCTCTGACAGAGAAAGCTAAGTATCTCACAAAACTACAGTTTCCAGAATTCCCTAGCAGTGAGCCAGGGGAAGTTAAAGTGGTCTCAAACGGGATTATTTCTGCAGTGTGTTTTGAACCACGATTAGACAGAAGTCTAGCTAAACCAGAAGTCAGTGGGACTTAAATTAGTTAAGTCCCACTGATTTCTATTCTAAGGCTAAATCTGAATGCTGTTCTCTTTTACTGTCAGTATATATACAGCAGAAACAAAGGAAGAAAATGAATACTAGTGCCTCATGTAAATTTAGAATTGTATTCAGATACCATTGGAAGATAACTTCCCTCTGCATTATCATAATTAGAACATAAGCATTGCCGCTGTGTTGTGGTATCTAGAAAGACATGGTACCTGACCCAAGACACTTCAGTCAAAAGTGGACTTAAAGTAGAAAATTAAGTTTGGGATTTTTCAGTAATAGGTAGAGCGCATCAGCTTTAGATGGGTGATTGTTTAAAATGGGTGAATGGGAAGGGCACGTAAAACAGACAGATAACTAATGTGCAAGAAGAACTTTAAAAGATCTAGTGAGAAGAGGTACAGAAAAAAAAAGGGAAACAAAGAAAATATAGCCAGTTCCTAGTAAAAGCAGGGGGAAGGAGATACAGCATGATGCTCAGATTATGAAAGATGTAGTGATATTCATGGTCAAACAAGCTGACAGTGACAGTGATTTCAAGATCAACACTGCAGCAAGAGCAGTGGAAGATTGACATATAACCTTTGAACACAAGAAATTACCTAGATTTTCATGGCAGGACTGACTACTCAGCAGAAGCTATCTGACCTGGTGGAACCTCTTAAAATTGGAGCTGTTTCTGGTCTATTTATGAAAAAGGCCATAGGGAGGTTGCCAAATAATGTGGAATATGAGAGAAGAGACATTTGTAGCTCAGAAACAGTCCCTGCCCTGACTGCTAAAACCTAATGACTTAATTCTATGATGCAAGCCAAGGAAGTAAGCATTGATGTGCAAGGCAGGTTCTGTGATAAGAATGTATGAATGTGTGTGCTCTGGTGGCCCTCTAGTGGACATAGTTATTAGGAATGCTTTGCTGAAATGTTTCAATAGCTCTGAATGAAACTTGCCATTAGTAAACCAGTAACACTGAAATTACATATATATTTTACCTGGGAGTAAAATCCATTGACCTGTATGTTTTTTAGCGACAGAACAGTATTAGTCAACATTGCGGCCTCAGAACGAGGACTGTGCAAGTGATTCAATCCAATTTCAAAGACAACTGGGCTAATTCAGACCTGTTGGTACGAAGTGTGAATCAAATCAGATTGGCCGAAGTTTGTTCTAGAGTGAAATGGCACAGTTGACAGCAATTAAATGCAATGTGGAGATATGGACCTAAAAATGTGAGGAAAAAGTCAGCGTGTCTATAACATGACCATGTAAGAAAAAGAGAAAGGTAGTGGAAATTTCACAGGCAGGGCTAGCATTTGCTAATTGCAGTTCTAACACAGAATGGGGCAAGACTCTTACAAGCACTCTCCAGTAACAGTGTTTATGAGGAGGGATTGTGTGAGATCACAGAAATTATATTGTCAACTATCTTCTGCATATCTTTGTAATCTATGAGATTTGGCTGCTAGTAGGTGATCACTGAAAGCTGTGGTAGGGGTTTGGGCTGTTATCTGAATTTGGGCTCTCTGAGTCTTTCCCTTTTAATTTTCCAATCTTTTGCCCCATTAGCCTAGTTTACTCCTTGGTTTGCCTCCACAATTAATATGAGTAGCGACCTGTTTATGAGTCTATGGCGGGTTACAGACCGCCGCTTTGCGGCGGTCTGCCGCCACCGCCAGTTAGTCCGCAGGGGAGCCGGAGCCTCCACACGGCGCGGCTCCCGTGCAGACCCAAAAAGAAGCTCCAAAATGGAGCTTCTTTTTGAGTCGCCTTTGTGATGTAGCGAGGCACCAGGAGCATACTCGCTACGTCACAAAGGACGCGACGTGTACGGATGCTCAGCGTCTGATACGTCAAGATGGCAGCGCCCGTATGAACAGGGCGCTGCCATCTTGTACGTATTCAATACGTATTAGGGTTAGGGGGGTGCGTAAGCACTGCCCCTTCCTAACCCTAGTACGTATTGTATACGTACTATTTGGCGGTCTGTAACCCGCCTGAGGTCCAAACCACTTTAACTGCCCTGTTTCAGTGCTAGGAAATCCTGGGAAATTTAGTTTGTTGTAGCACCAGAGCTCTCTGGCAAAAAAGGCTAAAATGCTGCCATATTATAGTACCAGAAACCTGACCGAGCCCCTGAAGAGGCAGCAGCTTGTGGTCATACTCAAGACATTGGCAAAAAAGTACCAGGCAGCAGGGGCATGAACTGTAGCGCAGAAACAAAGACTTCTGAATCTACTGGTGGCAGCAGCTGTCAATGGCAAGAATCTTCCTGGTGATGTAACGCAAGTATAACCTGGGGTTACACTAGCATAACTTATTTCATCATCTCACAAGGAGGTATTGCAAGTGTTACAGCACTGAACAAACACTGCAAACGTTTTCCTCAGGTTATCCATCATTTGCCAGATGGTATTGTGTGCAGCTCTGCCCTGACCCAAACAACCACTGATTGGTTGGAGGGGATGTATCAGGAAAGCTCCCTTGCACTACTGCCTAGTGGACTGGTGTCACTCTCACAGGACCTGCTGCATAAGTATGGTGGTAGAGCTTTTATTCTGGTGGGGTTAAATAGGACCTCAGCCTGTTCCTACTCCCTGCCAAAACACCTGGGAATGCAGCCGTGGAAGACTAAGAGTAGGAAGTACAGGCCCATAACATGGACATTTCCAATACCAGCCCAAATCACCAAAATGCCTAAACAGGGATGGGGTGCTTGTCAAAAAGGATCTCATCAGTTGCAATTCAGGTAAAATATCCTTCAGAATTCTCTAGTTCTTCATGGTGTATTACTAAATTTAAGTGGTAAGACTGCTGCTGGAAATAATAATAATAATAATTTATACCCTGCTTTTTCACCACAATTGGGACACAAAGTGGCTTACAAATTTTGAAACAATACAATTAAAAATATACAAACCTGTCTCCAAGTAATCAATTGTCAGGATTTAGCAGTCAAGTTTTTAGAAATGATTTTTTGCTCTTTGAAAAACAGCAAACTTTATAGATGCCTAGCATAAACTCCCCTGAAGCTACATTTCTGAAATCTGTCTGGTTTATTTTCCTTCTCTGGATTCATTTTATTTATCTGTTTACTTGTTTGTTTGTTGGAGAGATTTATATCCCGCCTTTCTCCCAAAATGGGATCCAAAGCAGTTTACAATAATTTTTTAAAGAACTAAAATACCAATTACAAAAGCTAAAAAATTATAAAATACTCTTAATATTAAAACGTAAGTTTAAGACAGTAAAACCCAGTAAAAACTATTAAAACATTAAGACAGCACACCACACAAGTAAAATTCATCCACCAAAAGCCTACCTAAATAAAAATGTCTTCAGCTGCTGGCAAAAAGAGAGCAGGGAGTGGGCCGATTTGACCTCCCGTGGAAGAGAGTTCCACACATAGTCCGTTCATAGTCCAGATTGTATTAGATTGGGTGCAGATCTGAATCATGTTCTTCTAAACCTATTAAGAATCAAAGATGGCGGACAGGAGGAGTGCCTGTGTATATGCTGGCAAATATAATTTCTGTGTTTGTCTACAGAAAGGACACAAGAACAATTTCCATCCCCCACCTTCATCATATTCCCAGTATTTAAGTATCAAAAGTAGGCAAAATTTCAAGACTAGGAATAGGTTTACATGATGTTTACATGACCTCCTGGTTTTTGAAATATGAGCAGCACCTATTCTTCATGTTTCTTCTTTCTGATTGTAGCCTAGTTACAGTCTTGATTACATTCATCTGCAGCAGCTTGAGGAATTCAGTGATTTTGCTTGTGGGGTCATAGAACTTGTAGGCAAATGCAACAGATGGAACTAGCCACCTATTTTATAATATAGGATGAAAAAAAATCTTTTATCTTTTAGAATGCATTTGCAATTACCACTGACAACATAGCATTAAAGTGTGAATCACTATGGGATATGTTCCTTGGACACCCCAAGAATGGTTAAGTGTTAAAAGCATGTTGTAGTTAATACGGTTTGTTGTTGTTTGCTGCCCTTGAGTCAAGTTCAACTCATGGCAACCCTGTGGATGAGACATCTCCAAGACCCCCTACATCTCTGCTCTGGTCTTGCAGGCTCAGGCCCATGGACTCCCTGATTGAGTCTAGCCATCTAGACTAGTAGTAATACATATTAAATTGTCACTGTAAATAGTTGTGTGATGTGTAGTAACTCCTGGCACTTCTTTTTAAATACAAAGATCTACAAATGAAGATCTATACTTCTATAAATGAAATATATTGAAAAATGACACAATTTCTCTTCAGTGTTCTTCAAAGTGCACACATAAGGAAAACTAAATTATTGATAATAGATACTGTTTTGGAAACTTTTACACATCCTGTGGAATCTGAATGGGCCATTGTTTCATTTGATAAATTGATAAATTGGGAGAAATTTGGATCGACAATGATGCAGGAACTACATACCAAGAAGCCAAAAGAGTAAAGGGTGGAAAATCATATGGCAGATGTTGATTCCTCACTATCTGCTGTGCTGGCTAGGGCTGCTGAGAGTGGCAGTTCAACAAGATCTTGAGGGCCACATGATTCTCATCCTACAATAGAGGTTAGAAATATGTAGACACTAGCATTCTACTTTAGGCACAGTGCTATTGCAGGAGAAGAGGTATCTGCCTCTTCAAAGGATACATTTTCCATTAATTCTCTAGGGCATTTTCATAGATTTCTTACCTTGGAACCTAGGCAGTTTTTGTGTGGTCATGTAGCTAAAGTTCCTGTTTCTAGAAAAAGATTAGCATTTTGAAAATGTCAGATATCTTCTAAAGCTATGTGTGTGGGACAAATTATTTGCCATAGCAAAACAGATATATTCTGCTGACAGCAATGAAAGCAGACTTGCATATGCAACAATGTTGTATATTACATATTTCAGTTGTGTGTTGTGCACAGCAGATTGTACATGATATCATGCATTGCACATTACATATAATTTACATTGCTCAATGCCACCCGTGATTGGCATGTGTAGCACAGTGTTACTATTCTGGATGGGATTGCATGATATTGCTGTAGCATATCTTCACATGCAGATATTTCTGCTACACTGGATTCCAGCCAGTATTGGACCCATTCTGTCAATGTAGCAGTTAACCCCTCAGAGAGAGGGCTTCTCATGTTTGGATATTAATGTGCATACCAATAGAAAAGGAAACATACTGGACTAATCTCATTGCATGGAGCCACCTAGTGGGTAAGAGAAGAATGACATGACAACAGCAACAACAACAATAAAGACAATGGTCTGTTACAGACTGCCAAAATAAAGCTGCTTCGGGTTTCTTTGGATGTATGCTATTTAAATGATGCATGCATCCTAAGAATCTGAAAGCTGCACTAAAGCTGCACTCCAGTGCTTAGAAATGGAGTGTGGCTTTGGCGCGACCTCCGGACTCTTAGGACCCAAGCATCATTTAAATAGCATACCTCCAAAGAGACCCGAAGCAGCTTTATTTTGGCAGTCTGTAACAGGCAAATATGAACATGGTAATAACAATAATCACTAGTTAGACAATAATAATAATAATAATAATAATCATCATCATCATCTCTAGTTTGGAAGCTAAGCAGGGTCAGCACTGGCTAGTACTTGGATGAATTCCAGATGTTGATTATATTCCAGAGGAAGGAACTGGCAAAACCACCTCTGAGAATTCCTTGTCTAAGAAAACCCTATAAAATTCATAGGGTCACCCATTAGTCAACAGGCAACTTGAAGGCACACAAACACACACACCAATGGTTAACCACCTTGGTATTCTTTTCCTAAGAAAATCCCATGAAATTCATGGAATTGCCATAAATTGACAGGTGACTTGAAGGTGACTGTACTTAATTATCACCAAAGCTACCTAATTGCTCTTTCACTAACTTTTGAAAAAACTTAGTCCAATCTCAAAAATTATTTCCAGCCTTGTAAACATTGTAAAGTCTTTCTCTGCTTTCCACCAGTAAAGGAACTGATGTGCTTTATCAAGGATGGATACAGCTGAAAACTTTTTTACCTTTACTTTCCTAGAATCGTAGAGTTGGAAGAGACCACAAAGGCAATCCAGCCAATCCCCTGCCATGCAGGAAATCACAATCAAAGCATTCCTGACAGATGGCCATCAAGTCTCTGTTTAAAGACCTCCAGGGAAGGAGACTCCACTACACTCTGAGGGAGTTTGTTCCACTGTCGAACAGCCCTTATGAGATGGAATCTCTTTTCCTGTAGCTTGCATCTATTTTTCCATGTTCACTCTGGACCAGCCTCCAATGTTTCTTGTAGAGGCTCCAGCTGAAATCTAGAATCATAAATCTAAAATCATCATATCATCTGCTAGACTTGGGCTCTGAGTCTAGAATTTTATGAGTCTAGAACTCATATTAAAATGTCTGTGGCTACTTCTTTTTCTGTTCCATTCCATGACACCATACAGACACTATGGAGATCACAAAAGCTTGCACACATTTTTGTTGGCTTTGGTGTTATATTAACATGAATTTGAAAATAAAGGCAAGGGCCAAGACGAATCAGGATGTGTTCAGTGAAAGATTCCTTGAGAACTAAAAGTAATTTTGCATGACAGGATTTGTAAGGCTAGCTTGTGCTGGTCAGAATGCACATTTAATTTTAAAACAAATCTTCTGGTATCTACATACAAAAATCCATCAGTGATACCTTTGCTGGACAACCAAAATACACAATATACTTGTTACAAGGTTTCAAAGCTCCATGGGCTAGTTCATCAGGCAAGATATCATAAACCAAACAGGAGAAAAAAAAACAATTTGAGATGTTAAATACCTGCATGTTGTTTCAGTCCTTAGTACAGACGGTATGTTGGGGAGGATATCTTTTGGAGGCTGGTTCCGCCTCCTTCTGGTCATGAGGCAGTAGGGAGATTTTCAAAGTCTAGGAAATTTAAAGCATTTGCATCTCAACAGGGACCCCTCTTTTGCAATCCAATATGTTTGTATTTGTTAAATAGCCAGCACAGATATCCCTGCATGTCTTCTGGTATCTATTCTACATTAATTTCAACCACACATTCAGTAGAATGTGCTTTTTGCATCTACAACACTATATGGTAACCTCATCCAGCTTTAGTTCTAAACATCACATAGTGTCTCCTGAAAGGCTTTTCCATCTGCATCCAAAACAATATCAGATTTGAACAACTGAATGAATATTCCAATGAATATCTGTGTCTATGTGCATGTAACCCTGCTTAGATATTCAGATTTCTGTTGCTGGGTTAGGTTTTGTATATAAAACCATGTGGTATGAACTTCTCTCTCTCTCTCTCTCTCTCTCTCTCTCTCTCTCTGTATAAGTATCAACTGGAAATTTTCTTTGATGCAGCATATGTAACCTTTAATGAACTAGTCATCTGTAAAATATAAATCTATAAGGTTAAGATTACCACCTCTCTTCTCTATTTGTGGTAAACTACAAATTTCTAGCACACTGTAGATGTGGACTCTTAAAACATTCCCCTAGACTTGACAAGCAACTGGCTTAATGACATGAGATTACAAGTGCAGAGTGGTAAATGGCCTCTTGGTAAATGATCATCTGTATTCACACTGAATATGTGCCTAGCACTCAGAATGCTCACTGAACTTGGAAGAGAATAAGATAGACAACATTAGAGCTAGAGAGAGGTAATAGTTTTCCCCTCGAGAGCAGGTTGGAGGTAGTATGGACTGCTCCTTGTTTACTTTTGTCTTTTTGACAAACAGGTTTTGCAGATTTTTGTACTGTTGCCCAAGCCTGTGATTTTTCTACACCATATACAAGGGGAAACCAAACCTCCCACAAACTAGTTTCAACTGCCTGGAAACTGTCTATGTAGCCAGTCTAGTTTTGCTCTTTGCCTAAACCTACCCAGAAAATCTTATTGGTTTTAAGGTCAAATTAAACTTTTGGTGTCATTGTTTCACAAAGAAATTGGCTTTCAAGGCAGCTTACAAAACAATACAGTGGGGTCCATGTTATCCAGTGAGATTTGGTTCCAGAACCTCCCATGGATAACAAAATCCGTGGATGTTCAAGTCCCATTAAACACAATGGCATAGCAAAATGGTGTTCCTTATATAAAATGGCAAAATCAAGGTTTACTATTTGGAATTTATACTTTTTTTAAAAAAAATTCAAACCATGGATGTCTGAATCTGTGGATAAAAAAATCCATGGATAAGAAGGGCCAACTATACCACCAATATCCAAGAACAGAAAGGCCAAACTGCATTTCTGCATGGCTGGGTGTTAACTTTCCTGCAACTATGGTTAAGGTCAGGCAAGGATGCATTCTTTCCCCTGTTTCTTCAACTTGTATGCAGAAAATATCATAAGAAGAGCAGGTTTAGACTGAGATGTGGGAAAAGTGAAGACAGGAGGAAGAATCATCAACAGTCTTAAGTACATGGATGACACCATATTACTAGCAGAAAACATCACAGACTTGGAGTAATTACTAAAGAAATCAAGGAAGAAAGTGCAAAGGCAGGACTATTGCAGACATAAAGAAAACAAGAATGACTATGGAGGATCTGCACAAATTCAATCTAGAGACTGAGGAAATTGAAATAGTTAAGAGTTCCCATACCTTGGATCAAACATTAATCAGAATAGGGACTATAGTGAAGAAATAAGAAGTCTATGAATGGGAAGGGCAGGAAAAAAAAGAGCCAGAGAAAATCCTAAAGAGTAAAGATATACAATTGAACACCAAAGTTAGAATCATCCAAGCCATAGTATTCCCAGTCCCATGTACAAATGTGAGAGCTGGATAGTGAAGAAGGCAACTTAAGCAGTTGAAGGGGTGTCATACTGAGGATGGAGCAAGCTTGTTTTCTGCTGCTCCAGGGACTAGGACCCGGAGCAATGGATGCAATCTACAGGAAAAGATTCCACCTCAACATTAGGAGGGGCTTCCTAACAGTAAGGGCTGTTTGACAGTGGAACACACTCCCTCGGAGTGTGATGGGGTCTCCTTCTTTAGAGGTCTTTAAACAGAGGCTGGATGGCCATCTGTCAGGGATGCTTTGATTGTGAGTTCCTGCATGGCAGAATGGGGTTGGACTGGATGGCCCTTGGGGTCTCTTCCAACTCCATGATTCTAATAAGAGTAAAATCAACTCATTCAAGATGTGGTGCTGGGGAAGAGTGTTGAGGATACAATGGTCAGCCAAAAAACAAACAAATGGGTCCTTGAACAGATTAAGCCAGTAATTTCTTTACTAGTACAGATGATCGAAATGAGGCTGTCATACTTTGGCCGCATAATGAGAAGGCATTACGTTAGAATTATGCATTCTGGGACCTGTAGTTTTGCGAGACATTGAAATCATGCAGTTTGGGACCGCTTTAGCTGCGCTGGTTCAGTGCTAGGGAATCCTGGGAATTGTAGTTTATTGTGACGACAGAGCTCTTTGACAGAGAAGGTTGAATGTCTCATAAAACTACAGTTCCTAGAATTTCCTAGCATTGAGCCAGGGCAGTTAAAATGGTCTCAAACTGCATTATTCCTGCAGTGTATTTTGGACCATTGAGCCTTCTCCAGAGATAGCTCCGGTGCCAAAAGAAACTACAATTCCCAGGGTTCCCTAATAGCACTGAGCCAGGGCAGTTAAAGCAGTCTCAGACTGAAACTCAAATTCCTGCAGTATGTTTTGGACCTTAAACTGGTTTTAGATTATAAATTTTTCACTTTGTATATTTTAAATTTTATATTTGTAATTTTTAAAAATATTTTTTCCTGATTTTAATCCAATGGTTTTAATTGTTGTTTTAATGTGTTTTATATGAGTCATTATTAGCCACCTTGGGAGAAAGGAGGGATAAAAATAAAATAAAATAAATTGCCCACACTAACTAGATGCCCCCTCCTTCAATTTGCCAGGCCTTCCCGGATTACTCAGTCGCCTCCCATTGACTACCCTGTTTGCTTTGTTTTAATAATTTTAATTGTATTGTTTATTATAATCATTGTTATTAATTTTGGGTTTATGGTGGTTGGGTGGGTGGGTTTGTGGGAGATTTTATTGTATTGTATTTATATTTTAATGTACTAAGCCGCCTTGATCTCATTGGAGAGGAGGAGTATAAATAAATTTTATTATGATTACTATTATTATTGCTCCCCAAATATAAATTATTCTTCAGGGGAAAGATCCTTTTCCTCCTCTTCTTCTCCATCATGTCCATCTTGGCTTCTTCCTGAGCCATCAGAGGGTTAAGCTGCCAGCTCTCTCATGTTAAACAGGTGTCAAAAGGCACCTCCATATATATATCTGCAGATTGAAATCAAATCAGTTTGCCGTATAATAATAAAAAGGGGGAAAAAAGATAAATTACCCAGGCGATTCCTGCCTCGTCCCACTCATCAGGGCCAGCGCCAGACCCATTTTTATTTTTTATTTTATTTATTTATTTAATGTGCTAACGACCTAATCAAGCAATCAAGCCGGAGAAGATTGCAGAGTGACCCCTTGGGCCTCCATCTGCCAGCCCAAGCCCCCGCCATTCATTGCCATTCATTTGGGGAAATAGAGACTCCATTTTTTCCCTGGAAAAGAAAATGGCGGGTGGGCAGTGAAGGGGGAGCTTTAAAATAAAAAGATTCCTAAACAAATTAACACCCCGTTTTCCAGACTAATTAGTCAAATGAGAAAAAAAATAAAAGCCGGTGGCTGTGTATGGGTATATAAGTGTGTATGGTGTTGCTCTGGCACCCGCCTCATGGAACTTCTTCAGCATCACTGCCGCCGCCATGGCATTAATTAGCGTGGGTCAATGGCGGCCTTCCCCAGGGAGCAGCCGCTTTAATTTCCCGTGATATTTCAGTGCCTGAGGCCCATCGATTCAAACTGAAATTAACTTATTTTTCAATCAGGCCCCGGCTGCCCCTGGGGCCGGCTCTTCCTTTGCCTCCTCCTGAATAGACCAAGAGCAATTTTTCATTTCAAAGCTGAGGCCTCTCTCTCTCTCTCTCAGCTGAAGAGAAAGATGGGGGAGGCCACACTAATAGATTTCTGCCTGCCAGGCTCACTGCCCCAGGCTAGGCCGCAGCCGGCCTCAGGCAGACATGACAGGAGGGGCTGCTCCTTCCCAAAGGGAGGCTTTAAGGGCAGGGAGAGGTTCCCAGCTTAGACATGAAGCCCACTAATAAGTGGCCCTGGGCAAGTCACACACTTGCAGCCTCAGGGGAAGGCAATGGCAAACATCCTCTGAACAAATCTTGCCAAGAAAACCCTGTCATAGGTTTGCATTAGAGTCTCCATAAGTAAAGAAATATTTAGAAGCACATGACCACAACAGCTTGGCCATGAAACCTGCTAGGTGGCCCTGGGCAGGTCATGCTCTGTCAACCTCAGAGGATCTTGCCAAGAAAACCCATAGGTTCCCCTGAAAGTCGCATAAGTAAAAAAAAGAAGAAAAAAAAAAGAATTAGAGGCACAACAACAACAGCAGGGGTGGTGTAGTGGTTTGAACATTGAACTATAACACTGGAGGTCAGGGTTCAAATCCAAGCTTGGCCATGTAAACCCACTAGGTGGCCTTGGGCAAGTCACACTGTCACAGCCTCAGGGGAAAGCAATGGCAAGCCTCTTCTGAACTAATTTTGCCAAGAAAGCCCCAGGATATAGGTTCACCTTAGGGTGGCCCTAAGTAAAAAAAAGACTTGGAGGCACACAACAACAACAGCACAGAGAAGGCAGCATGGTGTAGTGTTTGAGTATTGGACTATGACTCTAGAGACCAGGGTTCAAATCTCAGCTTGACAATGACAAAGCTTGGCCATGAAACCTGATGGGTGACTTTCGGCAAGTAACACTCTCTCAGCCCCAGCGGATGGCAATGGCAAGCTCTCTCTAAAGAAACTTGCCAAGAAAACCCTGTTAGGTTTGCCTTAGGGTCACCATAAGTCGGAAATGACTTGAAGGTATACAACACACAAACACAGAGCCAGTGTGGTGTCGTGTTTTGAATGTTGCATTAGGACTCTGGAGAGCAGGATTCATTTCCCAGCTTGGCCATGTAAACCAACTGGGTGACCTTGGGCAAGTCACACTCTCTCAGCCCTGGATGTTGTTGTTGTTAATATAATATATCATTAGATATTGGCAATGGCAAACCCCCTCTGAAGAAATTTGCCAAGAAAACCCCATGATGGGTTTGCCTTAGGGTTGCTCTAAGTTGGAAACAACTTGAAAGCACACAACACCACTACCAACAACAACAACAACACCCAGTTGGCCTCTCCATGGATGTGCCACACTCCGGGCTCAATAAACCCTCCTTATCTCATGGAAACAGGCCTCTCTCTCACCCTTTGTGGTGCTGCCACCCAGTAAACGATAAAGGGAGAAAATCCCAAACAGGAGAGCCAAAAATCACCAGACAGAAAGGCAGTAATAGGGAATTAGACTTTGGAGACCCTCGGTTCAGTTTCCTGTTCAGCCATGAAACCCACTGAGGGTTCTTGGGCAAGTCATATTCTCACTGCCTCAGAGGAAGGCAATGGAAAACCTCCTCTGAACAAAACGTACCAAGCACGTCACCATAAGTCAGAAATGACTCGAAGGCACACAAAACACACAACTGCGCCATCAAATATTGGTTTCAAGTACTGTTGAGAGAAGGAAAGCGAGAAGGCATGTCATGGCTTGAAGGAGGGAAAGGGTTGAAAGGTGCCCCTTGCCTTGCTCCATTCAGTCTCTATTTGCATCTACATTGTAGAAATAATACAGTTTGACGTCACTTTGACTGCCATGGCTCCATCCCACAGAACTTTGTAATTTTGTGAGGCACCAGCATTCTTTGCAGAGAAAGCTAAAGACCTTGTAAAACTACATGGGAAGGAGCTACAGCACTTAAAGTGGTGTCAAACTGCATTATTTCTGCAGTGTAGATGCACCTTCCAAAGTGATGCTTGTGAAGGGTGGAATATATTAATCCCTAGAAATATGTTTCTTCAGCACCTCCCTCCCACCCTTAGATATGTAAATATATTTGCATTTGTTGTCTTTGCAGTGGTAACTTATGTTAATGTCACCTCAAAGTAAAGTTACCTTTTGCAGTGGTTCCCAAACTCTGGCCTTCCAGGTATTTTGGACTTCACCTCCCAGAATACTAGACAATTGGTCAAGATAGCAGAGGCTTCTGGGAACTGAAGCCCAAAAACCTGAAGACCTGAGTTTAGGAATTACTGCGCTAAATGAATGCTATCAAACTACAGTAGAAACAAATAATTAAAATTTCTTAAACCTAATTGGTGGGAGTTAATTTTTTTTAAACAGCCAATATGCTCAAACAACCTGTAAAAACTGAAGAAAAAGAAGTTTAGTGATAGTTAATTGCTTTTTTCTACATGTGGACAATTGTTGTTGTTGTCAACTGTCCTCCAATCTACTCGACTCATGGCAGCCCCATGGATGAGAAATCTCCAAGAACCCAACTATAGCTCAGTGCCCCTTTATGTTTGGTGCCCGCTCTCCCACAGAGCTAGATACATGGCTTTATTCAGTGATGCTGTAGAGAATGGAAAACCTTGCCATAAGACTGGCCCTGGAGTTGTGGCATGGTCTTGGGAAGACATGCTGTTTGTGACACTATCAGTTCCATTATTGGCAAAAGTGGAACTCTGGGCTGGAGGAAGGAAGAATGTACACTCTCCTTTTGTTCTGCTGTTTGCCCTCTGTTTCTGATGAAGCAGAGGACGTGCGGAGGATAGGCTGGACAATGCACAAGGAAAACTTCTCTCTCTCTCTCATATAAAGAGTACTTCATACAGCACACACACAAAAAAATCACCTCCAGGAGATATTATAGCTGACAAGTTGGACAGCTTTTAATGGGGATTAGACAAATGCATGAAGCTATCAACAGCTGCTAATCACAATGGCCATGTTATCACCTATATGTCACTGTCGGGCTAGTCTACACATTTAAAATACTTTGCATTCCAATCTAATAGAATGTGATCCGGCCACACATGATTTGCAGGAGTTCGGGTTTTTTGTGAACCCTTCCTCACCCCTCAAAACACCTTAAACTATGTGAAAAAGACTTTGTGGTTTTTACGGGAGTGTTCGCTAAAATTTGCAGAATTATTATCACATGTTTGGTCGTCCGCTTCGCATGCATTCAGATGCCTGTGTGTTTTTGGCAGAAGGAGGGTGAATAAATGTGAATGGATGTGAATTTGCCAATGAAAGTGAAGACAATTAACTGTCAATGGGAATGTGCAAAAATGTGCATCAATTTGCATAGTACACTGATGTGCAGACTAGTCCTAGGACCAAATTATTACTGGTTTTGGCCATATATCAGCCCAAATGGAAGTGACACTAGATTACTTCCAGTCATTATTTTGGCCAAGACAAGCCTCCCAAATAAATAAATAATGGTGTGGTGGGGTTTTGAGGCATTTTGGTATGGTTTTGGGGGAACATCACCCCCAATACCAAAATTGGAGGGGGACAGTTGGGGAGAATTGATGAGTGGGTGCTGGAGCTACATGAGAGAGAAAATGCAAGATGAGGTGCTGTTGCACTCAGGTCTTGCTGTTGGACTTCCCATAGGCATCTGTTTGATTTCTGAGGGAACATGATGCTGGATTAAAAAGACTTTCTTGATGCAGAAACAGGCTGAACTGTGTCAAATGACAAAAATAGTATCCTGTCTTTAGGATGCCACTGTTTAGCTTGCTGTTGCTGCTGTTTCTTCATCTTGTGATCCCATCTGATTTTCATGAAGGGTCATTCTGACAGGCATTACAGGAAAGTATGGCACTGCTAGGGCAATGGGAAGACAGGAGAGTGCTTGAAACCACTTCAATTATTATATCAAAGGAGCTCAGCTTAGCTTTGGCACTTATGTTGAAACTATTGAAGATCTCCTCCATTCTTGCCCCAGTGGTAGATGAAGCTTTACAAAAACTAGTAGATGGAGATTGAAGGAACATAGAATAATACCCATGGAGAACTCACTGTGTCTCTGTTTGCACAGTCTCATGCTGTTTTGGCCACATTTAAGTGTAAATGACACAGAGCTTTTATATACATGGTGACTAGGGGGTCCTATAATTGTATAAACTTTTTAAAAATTTGCATTAGCACAGGCATACAGTGGTGCCTCGGGTTACGAAATTAATTCGTTCCGCCATTCCTTTCGTAACCCGAAAATTTCGTAACCCGAAACACTTTTCCGTTAGCACTGGAAAGCCTATAGCTGCACTTTGCAGCATTTGAATTTCGCGCCGAAATGAATTTTGTAACCCGAAAAATATTTCGTAACCCGAAACAGTTTTTGCCAATCCAACTTTTTCGTATCCCGGAAATTTCGTAACCCGATCATTTCGTATCCCGAGGCACCACTGTACTTGGGCTGCTTTCTCACTTCCTTTTAGTGGGGAATCATTATGCTTCTTTCACTCGCATTTAAAAGTGTTCCACATGATCTTGTCATCCATTTGTTATTCTCATGTGTTTCCTGGTGCTTCTCCCATCTTTTTTCTTACCTCAGAATATTTTAGCTCCATGGATACAGAATGATACTTTTCTGTCCTGTGTGTGTGGTGTGTCTTGACATGGGTAATAACATACAGGACAGGGGGAAACTTCACCCAATACAGATTCACTAACCTTTGCATTGCGCACCATTTTATAACTATTATTTTGTTAATCGATTTTTAAATTAATGTTAAAATGCTCTTCTGCCTTATCTTTAACAAATTAAAATAGTGAAAAACTGCTTGAATGAAATAATGTTCTAGAATACTAATTTCAAAAAATAAACCAAGCCATTTTAGGTCTTCTGAATTACAATTTGGTCCAAAATAACTGCTAATCTGATTACATTTCATGGGTAGCAATTGGCAATCTTGCCTAAATAAGGCCTTGGTGCTAAATAATTCTTATTAATGCTTTTAGCTTTTTTCCCCCCTTCAAATTATTGTCCCAGTGAAGAATTTCAATATATTTCTTCAGCTGCATTGATGGGAGTAAAGACTGGAAAGTCTTCACCTTTTCCAGCCATAGCAGTTAGGTCTATGGTGCCTATCTAGGCACTTTCTGTGTGGATGGAACATAAAAAGATGAAGCTTCATAGAAAGTACAGCATTCCCAACTGTATGGAATGTAAATTGCTAGTTGTTTACAGTTGAAGTGCAACAGTATTGGTTTCACTCAATTATGTTTCTTTTTGTAGGTTTGGTTTCAGAATCGAAGGGCCAAATGGCGGAAGAGAGAGAAATGCTGGGGCAGGAGCAGTGTAATGGCAGAATATGGGCTTTATGGTGCAATGGTACGTCACTCCATCCCACTGCCAGAATCCATCCTCAAATCAGCCAAGGATGGCATAATGGAATCCTGCGCTCCTTGGCTGTTGGGTAAGATATCAACGTCAGGAATAGATTTGTTTTGTCTAGCCTATGTCCTGAGAAGGTCCTTTTTATTAGAGTAAATAGGAAGGAATAATTGTATCAAGAAAGTGTGTAGCTCAAAGGTGGTCAAACCACGGTCCATTGTTGTACTGCAGTTTCCACCAGCCCAAGTCATCATGACCAGTAGTGAATGATGGTGGGAACTGCAGCCCAAAAACAACTGTAGGATCATGAGTTGCACATTCCTGATAGAAGTAAACACAGAGGCTATTGCTGTAGGCATGAGCCATGCCTATAGCTTCTTCACAAAAACTATTTTCAAAGAGATAGCTGTACTACTTTATATCAGAATAAAAAGGAAAGTGAGGGGGGGGGGATATAGTGGCATCATTCACTAACTGATTCATTTTAAAATGAGCTTTCATTTACTCCCATCAATGCAGCTGAAGAAATAGATTGAAATTCATGAAAGCTCATGCCAGAATAAATCAGTTAGTCTTAAATGTGTCGTTAGATTCCTTCTCCCTCCTTTCCTTTTTATAGAATGTAGGGATTAACACACAAGCGCTGAGACTTAAGGCATTTGACCAATAATACAGTGTTTTGAGCTGTGTATGAGGAGAGCTCTGTAAAACATTATGGAAAATGAGTTGGTGCTTTTGTTACACTTTCCCATGCTTGATGCCAAAAAATAGTTCTTCATGTCCATGCTATAACATTTAGAGCAGCTTACCAAACAGATAACTGATGTCTTGTCATCATACCCCTGGTAGATGTTCAGGACAGTTAAGAAGGTAGACTTTTAACAGGAAGGCAAAACAGTTGCAGATCCTTACAAAACTTTCATCGCTTTCACCGGCATGAAAGAAACAAAATGAAATGATAGGCAAGAGCCTACTTCACAGACAGAGAATTTGGATGTATAAGGACCCTTTCACACTACATAATTACTGTTCTATAATTCTAACTTAGGCATCCTGGCAACTTCCTATGAGGTCCTGGGAACTTCTTATGAGGTTCTGGGATTTTCATTTTAGGGAGGAATATTCAGCTGGTGAGCACTAACGCCTCACCAAATTACAAACCACAGCATTCCCCAGCATGAAACCATGGCGGGATACAGACGGGCAGGGGAAGACGTCTTGGAGGTGTATTCTGCTGAATACGGAGCCTCCAGACCGCCCGCCCTGGGGGCATGGCTCAGGTGTATGGGGCTTCCACATGGGGGGGCAGTGAAGAGGCCTCACCTGGGGCTGTTTCTGACCCGCAGTTTCCATACCGCCGCCTTGCAGGACGCTGCAAAGAGAGAGGTAGCTTCCGCACGGGCAGCCAAAAACGGGGCTTTTTTTTTCTTTTGCCGCTCAGCACCGGCGGAAGAAGCATATGTGCACATTTAAAGCACCCAAGCCCCTTTAAACTTTTTTCCCCGCCCTGGCCAAGAACAAAGGTGGTCTCCTGCCAGCTGGTGATCAGCTGGTGTTGGCATCCTTGTCCGCTTGCACGTTGCCAATGTCACCAGCATCATGGATGCCTCCTCTCCTTTGGTCCCTGCGCTCTTGCTGAATCTGCAATGCACAGCCACAGCTGTCGCCGCTGCCACCGCTGTCCCCCTACCATCCCCCATCACCTCCCTTGTACATATGTAAATATTTATAGTTTTAGCGTTTTTTTATTGTTAGGTGAAAATGGCGCAGGAATGTGTGTAGGGGTGCACTTTAAATTCCAAACTTTCCACGATTCTAG
>NC_056522.1:338240416-338261042 GCF_019175285.1 Sceloporus undulatus
CAGCGCATGCGTACATGCAGCTCTAGGGTTAGGGTTAGGGTTAGGGTTTGACGCTGCAATTAATGCCTGACTGCAAACTGCGCATGTTCCAGGACCCCGACTCATTATGCGACACAGCAGACACGGAGCTTTTAAATGGGCAACTTAAATTAGCGGCGTAGCAATTCTGGCGTACCGGTGCAGCAGAAAAGAAGCAGGGAAAAGCAGCACCTTTTTAATGCCGCTTCTTCCCGCTTGGGGCGTGCAGGCGGCGTGTTTATGGCGGCATTCAGGTAAGGGCCGTCTGAAGGCTATACCTTCATGACGTCATGAACACACCCCTTTTTGCCCGTCTGTATCCTGCCCATGACAATTAAACTAGAATCATTGCACTTTAACTGTGTAGTGTGAAAAGGTCCATACTTGACTTTTGCTTCTTTCAGCAGATGACAGTATTGTAAATGTGGAAAAAGGTTAATTTGGATATATGCAGATAATAAGAGTTCTGATATCTCCAAGTTAGTCTAGCTGAGTTTTTTTCCAACAAAAAGAAAATCTTCCCTCTGGCAGGTTTATAAACAGGCCTGAAAGGCAATCACCCTTCCCCAGTTCCCAAAAGCTCAGAAGGGCCTTAGCAAGTGACCATAAGGAAAAGGTCCCCTAAAAGGTATCTCAAGGCTGTACTCCCCTGGGGCCCTTTCACACTATACAACTACAGTGCTATGATCCCACTTGAACTGCCATGGCCGCGAAGTGTGGAATCTTGGAATCTTTTGTTTAGGAATGAATATTTAGAATTTTCAGCCAGATAGCTCTACTGCTTTACCAAATTATAAACCCCAGCATTCCATAGGATGTAGCCACAGTAGTCAAAATGCCATAATTGTGCTATAACTGTGTAGTGTGAAAGGGTCCCAGGAGTCAGCTGGCAGAGTTGATTAGTTGCCGAGTGCACTTTGGGCTTCAGTGCATCCTGGCTGTAAGCCCAGTCAAAATGCCACCAGCTGTCCAAAAGAAGAGATTGAGTAACTGCTGCCAAATTCAATTTGAATTTGGGATGCATCCAGATTTTATCACACATGTTTATGCTGCTGCTGCCACCAGGCAGGTGCATCCCAGGTAACATCCGGCTAGAATCTGAGTTCAGCCGGCCTCTTTTCTAAGCCGGGACTTTTCCAGCTTTGCAAACTGGCCAGCAGAACTCAGATTCTAGCTGGATGTTATCCGGGATGGACCCAAGCTGGCGGCGTTAGTGGCAAAAAGGTGTGCAATCAAATCCGGATGTATTGCAAATTTGAACTGTATTCGGCAATTGTTCATCAGTTTTTTAAACTGTCCAGTAATCTCCTTAGAGGCATGCAGCTGGACAGGTAGAAGTGGACATCCTTGCTACTCCTCCTCCAGCAGCCTCTCCAGGTTCTTTTCTAAACCTGAATGCCAAAAATTATTTTTAGGGAGGCACAAAAAAGCCCATTCAAGTGCTGCAAAAATGGTATGGGAGTCACCATTGTGTGTGGGAAACATGTAAAATCTGCCCAAACAGAGCAAAATCGCCTTCTGTGAGCAGAGCCCTTTCATTCACAGGAGGTATATTCTAGATCCAATGCCATTAGTTTATTTAAACATTTTTGAAACTATATAAATGAATAACTCTCATTGTTTTTAAACAGAGGCTGGATGGCTATCTGTCAGGAGTGCTTTGATTGTGTATGCTACTTGGCAGGGAGTTGGACTGAATGGCCCTTGCAGTCTCTTTCAACTATGATTCAATGATGATGATGATGATGATGATGATGATGATGATGATGATGATGATGATGATGATAATAATAATAATAATAACTGTTTATTTATAATGCCCTGTTCACCAAAGGGTGGTACATCAGAACTTATACACTTAAAAATGAACGCTAAAACACAACACTATAAAATACTAAAATGCTAAAATAGTATACTAATATGCCTGATTCTATGGGACTAACAGGCTTCCTCTTGCACTCCTGCTCCTTGCTGTGCTCTTCTCTTCTGCTTTTCAGACTAATTCTGCAAACTATGTTGATTTCTGGCTTCTTACAAATGTGCTGCTTCATATTTCTATATACTACGTTAAGCCCAGAGATGAAAAAGAGATAGACAAAGGGGCTGGGGTGTGTGTGAAAAAAGCAGACGTTTATTTCTTCCCAACCCTATAGATAGCAGAACTAGAACTTGGTTTCAGTCAACAGGGCCTTGTTTGCATATAGTAGATATGTCCACACTCTCCACCTAATGTTGCTTAGGTTTCAATACCTACAATCCCTCACTAGGGATGATCAAAATTGCAGTCCAACAATATCTATAGCCAATTGCCCAACCCTGACATGTAGAATTGCAGTGAAAATGTAGATCTTCCAGCTATTTTCTCTGTTAATCGGGAACTGTACATCTCATTAGATTTAGGTAGTCCTATTAGTTAGTTACAAGGTTCAGAGCAGATAGTTCCTGTCACCTTCATATATTCTGAAATAATGGCATCTGGGATTTCTCAGTACTATACCGTCATAAGCAGTAGTTCCCAACCCCAAACCCTGCTGATTTTCCTACTGATGGACAATTCATTATTTCTACCTCCAGCTTGTCTAAAGTGTACAGACTTGGCTCTAGGGTTTTAATGTTAGAAGAAATAGATTAAGTTGTAGCCTCAGTTGCTAGGTCTGGCAGTCTCTGACAGAGAACTGGCCTGAGGTCCCCCCTCGTGCGCAGGACCCATTGTCGTGGGCTCTCTGTGTAACTGCTGTTTGAAGCAAGGCTTTCTGCTTTTCCTTAATTCTGGCCTCTCTTTATCTTTACTGTTTTCAGTTCAAGATGGCTTTCCCATGCCCAGGCGCTTTTCTAAACCCGAATACCAACAATTCTTTTTAGGGATGCACAAAAAATCTCTGGAGGCAGCGGCTGAGGCAGGAAGGAAACCGGAGGTGGAACGCCAGGCCCTGCCCAAGCTTGACAAGAATGACAAAGAAGAGAGGGGCCCAGATTCCAAAACCACCATTTCTCAGGAGGAACTGAGAGAGAACAGCATTGCTGCCCTCAGGGCCAAAGCTCAGGAGCATAGCACCAAAGTCCTGGGGACCATCCCTGCAGATCCTCCTACTCCAGCCAGGAAGCCAGATAAAGAGGAAGAGGTAGCCACAGCAGAAGACGATCGGCAATTGGAAAAATCAGATTTATCACAAGAGGAAGAGAAGCTGGTTTAGAAGGAAGAGGATGATGGAGAAACAGCCATCTCCTCAAAGACTGACTCCTCTAGGAGCTACAGCCCTCTCTCAGACTACTGGGGTTCTTCCTGCAGGCCCACACACATGGAGGGAAGCCCCACTTGGTCTCTGTACATTTCAGGCTAAGGCCATGTTCTGCTGGGTATGTCTAGAGACTGGTTTCCCCTCAAAAGCACATTGTTCCTGTAATCCTTGTCCTCAGGAACACTGTGGCTCTGTTGTCTTCCCCTGTTTCAAATGGGAAGGGGGCTATATACCACCACTATCTTAACCCAAGAGGAAAATTCAACTAACTAGGACGTTTCTTCAATACCAGCCACCACACCAATGCCAGGTCTTCCCTCTGTTCCCCTGTCATTCAATCTCTGTTGTCACATTCTCACCCTCATCTGTAAAATAAGTCCTTTCTGTCATCTCACTGTATTTCATGGTCAAAGTAAATCTCTCTCTTTATCTCAGTCAGGTCCTTAGCTTTCCCAGGAAAGAACGACCCTTTCTTCATATTTAAACATTAATTTATGTAAATATATACAAGTTTTAAACTGCTCGTTGCCTAGCACTGAAGCCATGTTTAAAAAGAAAAAAGAAAGTCATTCCCTCTTCCTAATGTCAGGCCAAATCTAAAAATGGCCAGGTGGAAACCCTACCTCATAGCGAGTCTCTCCTTCACTGCAGTGTCAAAACTGCTGTTGATGGAAGAGGCCCAGACACCCTTTTAGTGCAATGTGAATTTTCGTTGCAGAAAATTTGGCTCATTTATGCCACCTAGACTGTAGTATTCCAAAATACTGATCTTTGTTCCTCAGGTAACGCTGCCATGTTCCCCCCACATTAGCACATATCACTTCAGGGGGAAATTGATAGAAATAATTATTTAAACCATTTTACTGATTCCAAATTTTCCATATGATTCTTTCCCATAGGAGTCCTGAAATGGGAAAGGAGTGCTTAATTATTGGGGGGAAATATGTGCCAAGGCACTTTGGATGTTAGATTACCTGATGCTGGAGCTTTGCTCCTTCCCCCCAAACTTGGACATGTAGGATCTGCATGGTTAGTTGATACCTGGGAAGGGAAATGTACTCTGTAACTTATTGTATACTAGGGGTTTATACCTAGTATTAAGAACCAGTTTGTGAAACTTGTCCTATATTAAGCCTGGATCTGTGCTCTAGAATCGTGTTAGTAGCTTCAGGGTTGTTAAATGGAAGTCAAAAAAATAAGAGTCCACATTTGAGGGTGGGACTGTGTTTGGACAGCATTTGACTCTTAAATGAAGGTGTGAATTGGTATCATATTGGTGTCTCATGCTTCAGATGATATGGAAATCCTCTCTGTTGCATTTGATCATCCAGTTATTCAAAGGTGGTCATCAAATGATATGGACAGGTTTGTAAAACAGGCTACATAGGACAAGCTGTTTGTGTGCACTTCACCTGTCTCTGTCATGTGCAGTTAAAATATTCACTGAACAATTTGTTCAACACCAGTAACATTTAAAAAAGCACTTATGAATGGCTCCATATCCCAAGAGTAAAAAGGAGTATTCACATAGCCAATGGCTTTCCTACATACTTAACTCACAGACATTAATATGAAGTCTTGGACACATTGTCATTTAAAAAATAAATCCCCATACTTCCATAGTAACATTGCTCTATTATTCTTCATCACAAAGACCCACTTTTTTCCTGTCTTTATTTGTGACAAAGCTCTTTTTACCTGAAGTTACTGTTTTATTTGTTTATGATTGAAACTTTCCTTTCTACACAATCCTTATCTGTCTATGTCCCCCAGTTATTTGGCGTGTTAGATTATAGACCATGGTGTGTAAATAATGTACATATGGTGAGAAAAATTGGTATTTGAAGTGTTTAAGATACAAAGTTGTAACAACTAGTAATTTGAAACCTGTGATTTTTTTGGTGCCATTTTCTGTAAAAATATAAATCAGAATAAAACTGAACTAAAGATTGACAGACCCCATACTGTACTGCACTTAAAGGAAGAGAATGGGGAAAAACAGATGACCTGATTCTGTTGGTGTATTTGTACTATGTATATAGTTTAGATTGAAAATGTACCATGATGGTGCTGAATCCTCCATAGAAGAATTAAAAAAAAATGCACCATACATGGAACTATAAGAACAATGAAGGTACTTAATGTACAGGCCTCTGGGGAAGATATAAATATCTACAGTGTTCACAGTCCAACATAATTTCAAATGTGTTTTCACTACATACTGTATTTTGAATTCTGTGTTCTTAACACTTTGCCTATAAAAAGGTCTGCCTTTCATCCAATCATAGAGTTGGAAGAGACCTCAAGGGCCATCCAAGTCCAACCCCTGTCATGCAGGAACACACAGTCTCTCATTGTCATAGTTTCAAAGCAATAACAATTAAACACCTGAAGCTTAGCATGTGTGCTTTGGGGATCCCAGAGGTGTGCACTGGGGGTTTAAACTAATTTGAGGTCTGCAGTACCATATCCAGTAATTAAGTGGTAGGCCTTCATAATTAGCACAGAGTTTTGCAGTTGAAACAGTATGAAGCTAGGGTGGGGTAGTCTCAGGGACAAAGTCACAGGGATATCCCTCCCTACTACAATGGGCAGACACACATACCTCTGTACAGAGTAGCCAAAGCCCAAACCCTTCACTCAGGGGTTTTGAATTATGTATCATAGCACTGGACATGTCCAGTAGTCCCAGAAGCCATGGCTTCGCTCATATACAATGATGTGTTGAACTGCAATATGTAACATTTTTGAAGTCTGTGGTATGGCAAGTTGAGGGTTGTTAACAGGATTTTTACTCTGGCAGAAAAAAAAAGATCTTGGTCCCCAAATAATATGAAGATACACAAACTAAACCTATTCAGGCCTGTCAGACTTTAGGCACCTGCAAACAGATTCACTAAACTCTTGTTACTCCATTATTCAGTATACTATAACACCAAGCATAAAGAGACAGAAAGAAAGTGAAATGACACTGGTTTCATGTTGCAAGAATGCCTGTTTCTCCGCTACTGATCTGGTAATCATCTAGCTTTACAGGAAGCACATTTTGAAGAGCAACCAAGTGGTGGCCCTTGTACTTCCATAACAGATTCCCAGTAAGTGCTATTGCTGCTCTCTTTACAAATACCTCTTTATCTTTCTTCTTAGAACCACCCATTGTTGATCCTTAGTACATAGAGTACAACCTGTAAATGAATAGGATTTGTTCATTACAGCTATCTTAAGCCTCATTCCCACCCCCAGTGGATCAACATTAGGTAAAACTAACACTGAATCTTGTTTTATGTTTGTTGTGTGCCTTCAAGTAGTTTCTGACTAATGGCGACCCTATCATAGGGTTTTCTTGGCAAGATTTGTTCAGAAGAGGTTTGTCATGGCTTTCTCCCAAGGCTGAGAGACTGTGACTTGCCCAAGGTCACTCAGTGGGTTTCCATGGCCAAGCTGGAAATCGAACCCTGGTCTCCAGTCACAGTCCAACATTCAAACCACTACACCATGCTGGCTCTCAACACTGAATCTAGTCCTAGATTTACTAACTACTCTTAGAAATCCTAGTGGTCTCCTACACAAGGAACTGATAAGGTCCAGATGTACAATAGTTTGCTAAAGCATCAGGTGCTCTCAAATCATTCACAGATCCCTATCTTGTACAGTGTGCCTTTGCTATCCACTGTGATCTGATTCCAGGATCTCCTGTGGATACCAAAATCCATGACTGCTCAAGTCCCATTAAATACAATGGCATAGTAAAATGATGTCTCTTCTATAAAATGACAAAATCAAGGTTTGCTTTTTGGAATGTATATTTTTAAATATATATTTCAAATTGTGGATGGTTGAATCTGTGGATAAAGAAACAAATACAGAGAGCCAACTGTACTTGTTAAGAATTTACAAGTGCAAAAGTGCAATGTAGGCGCCATATTTCACAATTCAGTTGTTACACTTCATATTTACTTCATCCCTATATTTTGAGCTACTTATTATCCCATAGGTCCTGGAACATTTCTGTGTCATTGTGTATTGAACTACAGTATAGAGCCATATAGCTGGATGTATCTCCATCAGCCTACCACTCTCCACTAGTCTGGGTGGAACTTTACACTCCATCTTCCATGATGGATGCTAGCCTTCATTTTATGGTTTTATGCTTGTCATATAGGCCTGTTACAGACTGGCAAAATAAAGCTGCTTCGGGTCTCTTTGGAGGTATGCTATTTAAATGATGCATGCATCCTAAGAATCCGGAAGCTGCACCAAAGCTGCACTCAAGTGCTTAGGAATGGAGTGTGGCTTTGGCGCGACCTCCGGACTCTTAGGACCCATGCATCATTTAAATAGCATACCTCCAAAGAGACCCAAAGCAGGTTTATTTTGGCAGTCTGTAACAGGTCATAAATACTTTTTTTAAAATTTATGTTAGAACTAACTTGTCTCTTGATTCTGTGGCAAGAAAAAATACTTACCAATTGAAGACTGTAAAAAGTATACTTACAAATCTAAGGTTGATTAATTATAAGTGCTGGTAAGTGACAGCAAAACGAAGAACAAGGATCCATTAACTTTATGATCTTCATCCTTGTTCTGATCTTCACCCTCATCACCAAGAGTTCTTTTGAATGTCTTGTTTCCTGAACATAGGAGCTGCATATTTCTCCATTCTTACCTATTTTTGATAAAAGTGTTAGTAAGATCTATTTTTTAAAATCAAAGAAAGAGTTGCATTAAAATCGGAGCCTGGAATAGTGTTTTTGGACTACAGTTTCCATAATCCCCAACAAGCCAGCCAGGGGCTGAGGAGTCTAGTAGTTGTATCTGACAGAGTAACTTTTCTTTACTCTGGCTTAAATATGTTATTCCGTTTAAGCATTTACAGCAGTGCTGCCCATGTGGAACACTAAGCATCAATGGTTTTATTACAAATATTGTACAGTCTAATTAAAGATAGGTTTTGTGACATGAACTTTGTGTCAAGGGAAACATCAAACAAAATGAATTTCAACAGGGAGAAATGTAAGGTACTACACTTAGGTAGGAAAGAAATGAAAGGCACAGATATAGGATGGGTGACACCTGGCTTGACAACAGTACATACAAAAGGGAACTAGGGTGCAGTACCGACCAGCAGGGAAATACTAGCCCTTTGTACTGTGGAGCTGTGCTGTAGCACTCAAGTCGTTGCTATTTCTGCTAGTAGTATGGTGTCATCTGTATATCTCAGATTGTTGATGTTCTTTCTTCCAAATTCAGCAGTTTTTTTTGGTGGTACCAGAGCTTTCTGACAGAGAAGGCTAAATTTCTCGCAAAACTACAAATACCATAATTACACTGAGCATTGAGCCATGGCAGTTAAAGTGGTGTTGGACTGGATTACTTATGCAATGGAGATTAGACCTTAATTAAATAAATGAAGGGGCTCGTCAGACTGGCAGAAAGGGGTGGCGAGATGCTGCCCCGTCCTGCCCCGGAAGCAGGGCGTGGCAACTACATGCTGTAGCCTGCGCATGGTGCAAAAAGAAGCCCTAGAAAGGGGCTTCATCTTGCACCGTAGAGGGGGTGCCATAACTGCCGTGGCACGGTGTTATGACACCCCTCATGTGCAGTGCTGTAAACAGGTGCACACCAAGATGGCACCCCGGCAGAGTACGAAGGGCTAGGAGTGTGTAAACGCTCCACCCTCCCTCAGCCCTACCGCTCACAGAGGCCTGCGGAAACTGCCGAACTGTATTCCCCCTAAGTAACTGATATAGTATTCTGACTGCTAATAATAATAATGATAACTCTGGGAGCAGTAAGCAAACTGTTCATCAAAAACATTGCCTGCTGTTATTGATCTGCTCATGGAAAAAACCCTGGCAAAACTTCCTAGAATCACCAGGATTTCCCAGAACATAGTACAAAAACATTGACTCAGAGGACATGTATCTCTAGCCAAATACTATGTGGCAATTGCTGTAATGATTCTGGTGGAAAAGTGAATACATGTGTGTAATGAATGTCTAGAAAATACAGGAACATTTCTCTTCCCTTTATCATGAACTGGCACATTGCAATCTACACATCCCATACCTCAGTACATGCCATACTTTATGCATAGATTAATGTTGTCTTGTAATCCTTTGATCTTGCATCTGTTGTAGAAGACTGAAGTGATCACAGAGCCTCAAATTAGAGGAGGAAGGCATAGGAAAAGTGTGAGCCAAAATATGGATAGAGTCTGCTATGCACAAAAAGATCAGCCCAATCTTGTTTCAGTACAGAAGCAGACTCAGATTAGCATAAAAATTATTCTGGTTGGATGTTACTAAATCCCACCCACTTGCTCCCTTCTGGGAAAGGATTGAGTTTCTCTTACACTGCTGCGGAAGAGAAATAGTGTACGTGTATTTTTCAGGAAGAAAGTGGGACACTCCTATGCTCTTAGTCTGGTTGTGGATTTATAGGTTGGGGCTGCAGGATCTAATAAATCCATATCTCACACTGGCCTGAAAAAGATACATTTTTCCCTAATGAATATTTATGCTTGAAGAAGATTACCTTGAATTAGGAATAAAGATACCGATTGTACCTCAGAATTATGGCCTGGCTGCTTGTTAGAACTTGCTTCCACAAAATAGCCCCTGGGGGCAAATTTTCTTTCAAAACCAGAGGATGGAGCAAGGGACCCTTGACTGCTTACATGCCAGAAGCCACAACTTTTCCTGGACCAGTGGACCACCAAGGGCTGTATCAGGTGTCAGTGGAGCAAACAGACACTTTTTGGGGAGCACTAGCACGAAGCCGACTTATGTGGATCAATCCTTTTCATTCTGTCAGTAACTGTAACCTTCAGGAAGGCCAAGTGTCCTGGTTCCTTGGGGGACAGCTAAATGTAGCTGGTAAGTTGCAATTTTTTTTTATTCTGTCTTTTTCTCTTGGTGTGAGTAAGAATCTTTCAAACATACACACACACACGGCACTTTGATGCTATTTCTACTTCATTGCATGGATATACTATTTCTTGTGTTTAATAACCACAGGAATTAATGTTCTAATAATTCTTAAATGAATCCTGGAAATAAAAATCCATCTGAAAAGGTGACAGAACACTGGAAGGGATGAGAATGGGACAGAGAAAGCAGTAAATGGGGGCTCAGAGTAGTGTGGACAAAACTTTCCACAGCAGTGAAATTCACTGGGTCAACTTAGATTTCTCAAACTAGCTTACTTCAAAAGAATTGCTACCTCAGAAGAAGGTCTCCTAGGAGAAATGATGGGATTAATGTAATAATAATACAATCTACAGAAAAGCAAAACCAAGTTATTAAAGTCAGCACTGTGGCCTGAAACAGACTGGCTAAATAGACCAGCATGAGGCCATGGCGGTGCCATTTGCGCCGAGACTGCAGCGACATGTGGTTGGTCCTGATCCGGGCTCCTTAACCGAGCCACCAGAAGGAGCCAATTCTAATAATAATAATAATAATAATAGGATTTATTTATATACCGCCCAATCACTGGGAATCCGAGCGGTTTACAACAGAGGGGATAATAGACGGTTCCCTGCCCTCAGGCTTACAATCTAAAAGACACGACACAAAAGGAGAAGGGAATGGTGAGGGGGTGAGGGGATCAGGTCCAGCATTCTTCTCTCCCTCTGAGGCCTGGATTGTAAGCCTGAGGGCAGGGAACCGTCTAACTAAAAAGATTGCATGTACAGCGCTGTGTAAATTTACAGCGCTTCATAAATAAAGGTTAATAATAAGATGGACCAGAGGGAGGGCTCTGCTTCTTCCAGGCAGGCCTGTTGGAGCTAGCCTGCCTCTCTCTCCCTCAAGATGGTGGCTGAAGGGAGGGTTTGTCAATTCTATCAACTCCTTCTTGGCCCATTTTTTTCCCTGGATGATGGGGGCTTGACGTGGCTTCTGGATGGACTCAGGGCATGCATCATCTGAACGTTATACCCCGAACATGGCCGGAATCTATGTGATTTGGCCTGTGTGTTTCGAGCCAAAGCTTCCTACTTGCCCACACCACACAACTATAGTAGTTTCATACACTGGAATACTGGCATTTTTAGTATAAGTATAGTTTGTGAGGTACTGTATGTATACTGTAAGTCTAAAAATTTTAGTAAAAAATCTGACCCCAAAAACCTGAGTCAACTTATCCATGGGTCAATGTAAGTCAACTCTTATTTTAAAAAGGAACAATCCCTTGGTGAAAGGCAAGAGCGTAATCTGTCCGGGAAGCGCTGGGAGAAATAAAAAGGTCGAAAGCCATAGAATGCAAGAAGTGAATGGCGGGTTGGTGGAGAATTCAGCTTACCTCACCCACATGTCCTTTTGTGTGTAAAAAGTAAACACCTATTCCTTACTTTTTATATATAAACATGACAATCACACAAGCAAGCAAACATAGCTCTTTAGTTTTTTGTAGGGTTTTCATGCTATGTGGCCATGTTCTGGAAGAGTTTATTCCTCACCAGCAGTTGTGGCTGGCATCTTCAGAGAATGCTGGCATAGGAATGAGACACACACACACACACACACTGTGGGACTTTTGGTTAAGAGGAAGTAATTTACATGTTAATCTCTGTGTTGGTCTGTTGTTGAATGGCAAGGCCTCAGAAAAGGCCCACTGATTTTTTTTTTCTACACAGTCCCTGGAAAACAAGCAGGCTGTGAGATGCCACAGGGTTTTTTTGTCATTCTTACTGCAGTATGCTGAGCATGATTACCCCATCTGATACTTGTGGATTCCAGTTTCTTACACCTGCTCACCCCTTCCCTTCTAAGGCAAAGGAATCCCTTTCCTTCCAGCAATGCCAAGGCTGCAGATGTTTTCTCCCGCTCCCTATTTCCCCAAACTAAACAGGTGAAGGAAATCTAGTCCAGCCAGCTTTGCTTGTGCAAAAATTCCAAGTAGCCTTGCCCTTTCATCTCACCTTCCTCACTCTCCTGCCTTGCCCAACTGCACAAGTGCACTGGAAGAGCTTTGCAATGTGGGTTTCATTCATTGATTCATTTCTGGACAAATGCTGTAAATTCGAGTTTGTTTATTGCTAAAAGCTACAAGCCATCAGAATTCAATATAATTCAGGTAAAATACAAACAAAGAAACTACAATAGCAGTAATAAATATAAATATAAAATAGAATACAGGTAACAAGCAAGTGATACAAAAAATACAAATGCAAAAATATAAAATCATCTTTAATTTAAATTAAAAGCCCCTGGATTGGGTACCATATATCTTCATCATGTAATTCTTATAAATGATTTTGACACCCAGATCTTAATTTACTTACAGCCAAGGCAAATTTTGCAAGCATAGTGGGGATATGTGCATTGTTGCCTAACAATAGGATACAACTGTTCAAATGAAATGGAAACAGAATGGAGAATATAATTAAGAAACTTTTGTCTATGGGTTGTATAGAGAAAACATTGCAAAGATGGTGGTGAATGTCTTCTGTTTCCCCTGACTCAGAAATGCAAAGTCTTTGTGCACAGGAGTATTATTATATCTTCCCTTCCAGTAAGTGGATGGCATATACTAAAAGAGTAGGGCTGTAAATGATTTTCTAAGTGGGAGCAGGATCAGGTTAAAAAAACCTTTCCATTTCAAAAGAAATTTTATATAGTGGGTACCATAAAGAATATGTTGTTTGGGAAAGCATATATACAGTAGGTCCCACCATTTGAAGGCAAGCCATATTTTTTCTTTAACCAGTTGTTTGTTGGTGGAATAATTTGAAAGGCCTTCTACATTAATCCCCTAATGATGGACCCCTGACTGAATTTGTTCAAGAGTTTTGGAAGTGAAACTGTACTTGTTCTAGGACACATTTTAGGAATGCAGGTGTCACTCATGATAGCCAGCTGTAAATTTGAAATGTTGTAAATGGGGGTAATGTACACTGACATTCACCTGCACTGAGAAGAGAAGTGATATAAAAGCGTTATCACTGATGGCTCATGCCAGGGCAGCTCAAGACATTTTGCTGCCTGAGGGAGATCAGCATATAATGTACTCCTATCAAGGTGCTCAAGGCTGACCAAGATATTTTGATACTTAAGAGAGAGAAAATCTCATAAACACCTTTCCATGGGAGTAAACAATAAAAAATAAATGTAATACTTAACAGTTGATTGCCTTTTTATCTAGCTTTAGGATGAACAATATTTCATCTGGTCTTCAAAACCACTCTAGTATATCACAGAGATGGTGCATGAATAAAATAATAGAATAATAGAGTTGGAAGAAACCACAAGGGCCATCCAGTCCAACCCCACTGCCATGCAGGAACTTACAGTCAAAGCATCCCTGACAGATGGCCATCCAGCCTCTGTTTAAAGACCTCCAAGTAAGGAGAATCCACCACCCTCCAATGGAGTGTGTTCCCATGAGGGCTTCAGTCCTTGCATGTTACAGGGCAAAGAGGGAATCAGGAAAGTTGTTTTATTTTTCTATAGGCAGGCAAAATACTCCGGTCAAGTATTTTGACTAGAACTTTGGTCAGGAAAGTTTCCAACCGACAGAATGAGAGTTGGAATCATCTTGTGGAAAACAATCAGTTCATTAATGATAAGCAGTATTTTTAAAGGTTCTTGGAAAAAGTTGGAGATTTTTGACCTTTTGATTCTTTGGTTCAGTCAGGAATTACTGACAGCATTCAATGGCTGGTGGTGTTCTGATATTACAAATGAGACTAGAAGGAACATCTTTGAAATTCAAAGGACAAATGGACAAACTAATCACATTCAACAGGTTAGACTACTTGCTTGAAATCATTTAACATAAAATCAATCTGACATTTTTGGTGATTGCTTTACTTATAATGCTATTACATAAAACAATTTAAACTTTTGTACATTTTGTCAGTGCAGTGTGTAGGTCTAATCATAATTTGCATCTTCAAGCTACCTGCTTTACAGGGTGAAATGGCTTGAGTAACTTGTGACAAACATTTTGCTTACTATGCACAGAAATTGTGGACCTGCCACTGTCAGTCCCAGAATGCTATGTGGATGGAACTCAATTTGTAGAGTCAGTAGACAGTCCAAAGTCAAAGCAGATATAAAATTTCCAGAGTTGCATACGATCAAGCTCTTTTGTCATTTTTGACTTATGGCAGCCCTAAGGTGAACATATTGTAGGGTTTTCTTGGCAAGTTTCTTCAGAGGGGGGGTTAAAAGCCATTTCCCTCCTCTGAGGCTGAAAGAGTGTGACTTTCCCAAGGTCACCCAGTGGGTTTTGATGCTTGAGAAAGGACTGGAACCCTCATCTCCAGAGCAGTAGTTCAACACTCAAACCACTACACCCCACTGGCTCTCTGTCAAGATCTTAAACAAACCCAAAACAGAGGTTCAAAGCCAAAATACAGCTGGCCTAGAATTACCTTTCTATAGTTCATTGATAATCATTCAACAATAAACAGAAGCCTCTGTAGCAAGAGGAGACACCACTTATGATTTCCAGAGTATGCAATCAGATTAATTTTGATAGCATATGAACTGAGAAAGAAAGAAGGCCATAATACATTCAAAACACTTCTCAGTCCTTTCAGTGAACCTCAAAATAATCCAGATTATTAAAGGAGCCAAACCAACATGCCTACATGTTTCAGTCCTTAGTAAACATTTTTATGATAGAGAGAACATCTTTTGCAGGCAAGCTCCTCCTCCTTCTGGCCATGCAGCAATAGGGAGATTTTCAAAGTCCAGGAAATAACATGCAGCAGGCATCTGACTAACATCTCCAATTGTTTTTTTCTCCTGTTTGGTTTGTAACATCTTGCCTGATGAAGAAGCCCATGGAGCTTCGAAAGCTTGCAATAAGTATATTGTGCAGTTTGGTTGGCCAATAAAGGTATCACTGATGGATTTTTGTTTGTATTTGTTAAATGGCTAACCCAGCTACCCCTGCATCTCAGGATTCCAATAATGGAGCTATGACAGTTAAAGTGGCGTCAAACTACATTAATTCTGCATTAAGGGACAATATCACTGTGTAAAAGCCTCCAATCTCCCCTTTAGGTCCTGGTCTAGTAGTTGAGGCCCCTTGCACCAACTATTTACTTTTTAAAAAAATCATTCACACCATTGATAATTGTATAAATGGAGTCCTGTTTAGTTTACTCTGCAGTTGAGATGTTCATTGGTTGAGTTGTTTACACAAATTTCCCACTTTCATAAAGCGTTTAAGATCTTCCCCTTTGTTTTGCCAGATTAAGTTGCTGTGTCAAGACTGGTAGCAATGGATGAGGATTTTATTTTTAGCAGATTTGTATATTAATTTAATATTTTAGTATTTTAGCATTTTATAGTGTTTTGTTTTATTGTTGGTTTTTGATTGCACATGTTTGATGTACTGCCCTTTGGTGAAAAAGGCACTATAAATAAATGTTGGCCCCATTCCCACTGGGCATTTAAAGCGATGTATATTGCTGCGATTCTGACTCGGATTTTTTCCCCGAGTTGTAATTGAATCTGACCCATCATTCCCATTAAAAACGGGTGCAAACAGACCCATTTTTTTTAAACCCCTGTTTTCGTTCCCATTGGTATTTTCCCTGTGGTAATTTGAAGTGGGTTATTTTGCTCCCCATTCCCATTGCCTTTCCGGGACCTCTTTTTTTTAAAGCAGCTGTCAATCAAGCGCTTAAGCTGAGGTGCTTTCCCCCCCAAATCTATTCTCTGGAAGAGAGAAGGAGCCTCTATTTGTCCTAAACCCCTTTGCATCTGAGGCTCTTCTGTGTCTCTCTAGACTCCCTCTGGAAGAGAGAAGGAGCCTCTATTTACCCCAAATCCCTTTGCATTCGAGGCTCTTCTGTGTCTTCCCATAGTTCCGCTGGAAGAGAGAAGGAGCCTCTGTTCACCTCAAATCCCTTTGCCTCTCCCATTGCTCCCTGGGCGGTCTGGGGGCCATCAAGCAGGCATGTAGTGCAAAGCCCATCTGCTGCTCAGGCGCTCAGGCAGAGGCAAAAAAAGAAAAAAAGAAAAAAGAATAGTTAAAAATGTTGTTCAATGGGTCTCCTCACACGTCGGTCTATGAATGTGGAGTAGGGGGGAGGTTGCAGGGGGAGTAATGTATTTACTGCATTTGGAGGTCAATGTAGAGCCTTACCCTGCTTCCCACTCCACCGGGGGAAAGGCTATGCAAACGGGAGAAAATGGCACCGGTAATGCAGGAAAGAGAACAAGTGGGTGACACCCCCAGGCCAACCCCTTGAGCACTGCTTCTCCCATCCCCAAGTTCCCGAATCAGACCCCCTTTCATTCCCACCCATATGCCACGAATCTGACTCAGGAGGCACAGGAAAACTTGTTGAAAATGCGCAGTTAAATTAAACCGGTTTATCAACCACTGATTCAGGTTTTTTCAGGGTAATTCCAATGGGAATGATATCGAAGCAATTTGGATCGAATGCACGCTCAAATGGGAAGGATGCACCCATGATTCGCATCCTGATCTGCGTTATAAGCCAGTGGGAACACAGCCATTGTTGTTGTTGTTCTTCTTCTTCTTCCAGCATGGTGTCATAGTTTGGGTATCGGATTAGGACTCTGGAGACCAGGGTTTGAATCTCCACTTGGCCATGGAAACCTGCTGAGTGCCCTTGGGCAAATCACATTCTCTCAGCCTCAGAGAAGGGCAATGGCAAGCCCCCACTGAGCAAATTTTGCCAAGAAAACCCAATGATAGCTTTACCTTAGTTTCACCATAAGTCATAAACTACTTGGAGGGACACAATGACAACATCTGAATATTTAGTAAACAGACCCTCTGAAATGTATCTCCTTGATGGCACTGAGTTTCATCTTCTGCAACTACATGATATGAGCAAAAATAGAAATTGACATATTACGTATGTGAATTCAAAATTCTACAATCCAAAGTTAATTATTTGCACAGCCCAAAATTCAATGAGTTGCCCAATCCCAGCTGAATAGTTACTCAGCTAGGCTTGTGCAACCCGTTTAATTTGGGGCTGTGCAAATGATTAATTTTGGATTGTGGAATTTTGAGCTATGCATTGATAAGAGAGCGTACAATAAATGTTAGGTTTACTAGATGACTCCATTAAATTAAAGTCATTTGGGGTCATGCACGTGCTAGACTAGTGTAATGTGGACCAGTGGATGAGGACCAATAAACTGAAGCTGAATCCTGATAAGATGGAGTGTCTTTGGGTTGGTAGCTCTTGGGTTCAGAAGCTGGATAAATAGCCTATCCTGGACAGGGCTGCATTTTTCCTAAAGAGCAAGTGCATCGTTTTTTGTGGAGTTTTCGGGCTATGTGGTTGTGTTCAGGAAGAGTTTATTCCTGACATTTCACCAGCATTTGTGGCTGGCATCTTCAGAAAATGCTGGCATGGGAGTGAATGGTGTCCATTTAATTAGTGATCCATTGTCTATTGGGAAGCCCCCCTGATCTGTGAAGCTTTTGACTTCATAGCAAGTTCATAGCTTGTGAGTACTCCTGGGTCCATTTCTTATTACTGGAGGCCCAGATGAAGAGCATTTGGTGTGGCTACATCTGATGATCAGAGGACTCAGCCAGTTTCTTCTAACGGTGGATTAGATCAATTATCAATGCAATTTATTCATCAATTTTGATTTAGCTTTCTTTAATAGGCCATAAGAATTAATTTTGTAAAACTTGAAATAAAAGACCGAAGAGGCTGCAGATGACTGAGCTGTAATAATGAGAATTGTATTTTCTTTCAGTCAACTGCTTGGATCGACATGTCCATCAAGCTCCAAATAAAGTGGCCCTGATCTGGGAGAAAGATGAGCCTGGGCAGGAGGAGAGAATTACATACAGGTAGTTACTTACTTTTTTTGGAGAACTAGGCAGGGAATGAGGTGCTCCCTACTTGCTCTCTTTTTGAATATTATGAACGAGATTTAATATGGTATAAATGCTTCAATGTATAATCCTCACATCATGCCATAAAACAGGGTGGTACTTTATTCCAAGTGAAATAATCCATCTAGTCCAGTAGTATCAGCCCTGACTGGAATTAGCTGACAGTCTTAGAAAGAAGTCCTCTTTCTTCTTCTTTTTTTTAATGGCAGAGGCAAAGGAATGAACGTTGGGGCTCATAGATGTTCCTGTACATAATAATTGCCTGCCCTTATCGTGATTTAGTGGAGGCTGGTGGAATAATAAAGCAGATTATATCATGATGATTAGGTGCTTTTTTTGGACAGAGAACTTCTGGAGATGACATGCCGCCTTGGAAACACCTTGAAGCGACAGGGAGTGAAGAAGGGTGACAGAGTTGTGATTTACATGCCTCCATGTCCAATGGCTGTGGCGAGCATGTTGGCTTGTGCCCGGATTGGAGCAATACACACAGTGGTATTTGCTGGATTCAGTTCTGTTGCATTGGCTGACAGGATCCAAGATGGTAAGAGCCAACTCTACAGCAGACTGGCTATGTCCTCTTCTTTAGCTTCCTTCTAACTGAATGCAGAAAAGCAGAGGTGAAGCACAAGCCTTCCTGACAAAGGGATCCTAGCAACAGTTCTAACTATATTGGGGTCCTCTCTTTTTCAGTACTGTATTACCAAATGGAAAAGTTTGGAAAATAACCCTTACGACATCCCTTTTAGCCTAAAAGGACTTCTCATCTAGTAAAAATTTAAGGATGTAAGATGACACATTTCACAATTTTCATTCAGAAAAGGTGTTCCAAGCATTTGACTCTTAATGCTAAGTACTGTAATTAATTAATTAGTTAATACTCTGAATTTCTCCTGACATGGAACCCAAGGCAGTGCCACAGCTAAAACTGATGATACCAAAGTTTAAAAAAAGCTATTGTATTAAAACACCAATAATTAAAACCATATAAAATCACTTAAAAGATGAGAAGAAGGTTAAATGTGCAGCTACCCCATCCAACTAAAAGTCTCCGATCCGTAACTTGTTAATCACCAAATGCTTTTTAAAAAAAATAAACTCTTTACCTTCTGGTTAAAAAAGAGCAGAGAGGAGGCCAGTCTTATCTTCCTCTTCTGTAGCCTGGCAGCAGCCACCAAAAAGGCCCTCTCACAAGATGTAGTTATGGGGTAGGTTGGGAGTGCTGATGAAGGCACTGCTGCCCGAACATGAATTCTGCTGTCCCCAAATGAAATTTTCCTGCAGCCTTCAAATTTTTAGTATTTCAGTAGTTTAAAACCTCAACTGAGCATTTAGAAATGCAGTTAAGGTACTCAAAGAAAAAGGTCAGACAAAGTTAACAGGCTAAAGCAAATGCATTCTAGATATGAATGATTGGCAGTGTCTGTTAAAAATTTGGAGAGTGAAGAAAAAATTAATGGGAAGGCAGAATTCTTATTTGGGGGGCTATTTTTCTAATTTTGCTCTATTGTAGCTTCATACCTCATTGAAAGAAAGAGTCTTAAGACTTGGGCAGGTTTACATAAAGAGATAGATTGAAGAAACTGTATTCAAAAGGTGTGCATGTATTCTACCTTCTCCTCTTTGAACTTTCTTTGGAGATAAGAAAAAAAAAGATGGAAGAAATGGTGGGAAACATGGGAAGGTTAAGAATGGAAGATGTCATAATCTTTCATTAAATGAAGATGTTATAATGGAAGAATTTATAGGAATCCCTGATGACACAGTGATTGAATGCCAGTGCTGCTGCCACAACATTGTGAGTTCGGTTCCAGGGCCCCAGGTTGATTCAGCCTTCTATCCTTTCATAGGTTGGTAAAATGAGTACCCAGCTTGTTGGGGGCAAGAGGCTAACACATTGTAAACTGTCTAGAAGAGAGTGCTTAGTTCACTATGAAGTGGTATAGACATGTAAATGCTGCGATTGCTATAATCTTCCATTAAAGGAAAGATGTTGTAATCTGGGCTATGTAAAATTTGATGAATGAGGCAGTACAATTTACACACACATAATTTGGAAATACCTGAGATGGACAGTTTCTTTATGTCTGTACCCCTTCTTCTTCCTTCCCTCTTAATCTCAAGGCTTCACATCTCCACAGGGCCCAATAAGGGATGCTATACATACAGTTAGCAGTTGTAGAATTCAAAGATATAGCTGTGTTAGTCTGTAGAATCAGTATGCAAAGAGATCTTGTAGCACCTTTGAGACTCACTGAAAAAAAGAAATTGGCAGCATGAGTTTTCATAGACTTCAGGAAGTAGACTTTCATTTAGTCTCAAATATGCTACAAAATCTTTCTATGTACAGTTAGCGGTTGTGTTAATATAAGAAAGAAGTTAAAATTAATAGACATGGTGGTGCTCTGTCTCTGTGACATGGGTGGAAGAGATTTCAACCCTTTGCTCATTCTGAACCTGATACAGATTAAACAGGATACCACAGTTGCTGATTTGCTTTTCAAGGACCCATA
>NC_056522.1:338261052-338309732 GCF_019175285.1 Sceloporus undulatus
AGCACAAATGTTAGTGAGCTTAAGGACATTTTCTAATAGTCCTGAACCCATTTTAGAATCCCAGTAATAGGGGATATGTGGCCCTCCAGATGTTGTAAGGGTGTTACTCCTGTCAGTCTTCTCTATTGGTCATGCTGGCTAAGATTAATGGAAATTGCAATTCAGTAACAACATCTAGGAGGTCACATACTTTCCACTCATCCTAATCAGTGGGAAAAAATACTACATTTGTGAAGGAATCCCTACTATCACTGAGGAGAGATTTTCTCAAGTAGGAAATCATGTGTGCCTCCAGACTGCAGCTTCCTTGCCATAGGCCATGTGGGCTCATCGGAGTTGTCCAACAATATAATTTCCATCTTGAAATACGGAAAATAAATTTATTCACAGTGTAATATTAAACAAAGGGCATTAGTTGGTTTGAGAGTAAAAAGTGTGATCTATTGCATTTCATTTATTTTCTTTCATCTTCTCCAGCCAACTCTGAAACTGTGATCACAGTAAACCAAGGCGTGCGAGGAGGGAAAGTGGTAGAATTGAAGCAGACAGTTGACCAGGCTATAAAAATGTGTCCAATGGTGAAGCGAGTTTTCATTTGGAAGAGAACAGATGCCAAAGTTCCTATGTCAGCACTTGATATTCCACTAGAAGAGGTGAGAATTTTGTCCACATTGCAGGAAAAGAGGCCCAGTAAACTACTTGCATCGAGACATACAGGCAAGACACTGTGTTATGGGTTAAATGCTATGGTTACAACTTTAATGCAAATACAACAATTACCAAACAGCTACATTCATATCAAAATTCTTCCTCAAGTAGACTATGTGTAGGCAAAATAAAGTTGATGGACACAGGCCTCAGTGGATTCCAGACCAGCAAATGCTCAAGCAGGGCATCAAGCTGCAGAAATCTGGTGAATATCTGGCAAAGCCAACCCATAGGACGTATCCAAATAGTTGGAAAGAGATTAGGTCATTTGCATTTGCCAAGACTGCAGATTTCCCTCCTTTCTGTATGTCTAACCACCTCTGGGCTTCCCTCTCCAAAATTTAACCATTGATGCCCCCTCTTCCCCAGTAAAGTGTGGTTTGAATGCATAGACAGCAGTCTTCTTCAGTCTACAGGAGTTCTGTTTGGAGAAGATGCCTCCACCCAATTTTTGGGGAGTCCTCCACCACTCTCTCACACTCCATTAGGCTCATCCCATTAGACAACATCCTCTAATCCATAGAGTCAGTCTTTAGGTTTTGTTCAACATAAACCTTCAAATTTAAATCATTCACTTCCCCAAAAAGGTGTCATTCCCTCCCCCCCGCAAAGGGACAAAATAATTTAATTTTGACAAACCACAATTGAAGAGAAAAATATGATAGAAAGTGAGTGTTGGAGCCAAAGTAATGTGATGCTAAGTTCAGAGCTTAGAAAAGTTACTTTCTGGATTCACAGAATTCCCCAGCCAGAATAACCACTGGATTTTAGGAAACTTTTTAAAAGTAACTTTTCCAAGCTCTGGAAAAATGTCCTTTGCAGTAATATCAGTAATATGAAGTAGATTTCTTCAGGATCACAGTGTGTGGGGAGGCAAGGTTTACCTCGCTTACTACATGATTTTGTGTTTCCTGTGACAGGAGATGATGAAAGAGGATGCAACCTGTGAACCTGTTGCCTTGGAGAGTGAAGATTTCCTGTTCCTTCTCTATACATCAGGGAGTACTGGAAAGCCTAAAGGACTGGTCCATTCACAGGCAGGCTATTTGCTATATGCTGCTGTCACACACAAGGTAAAGATGGCACAAATATACACAGCAATAACTCTGTAGAAGGCAATGAAAATTCTCCTAACCTGCCATCTGAGATTCCTCCTCCTCCTCTTGGCTGGGGGATTCTGGATGTTATAATTAAAACAAGTAACCTTTTCAAATTGTGTGGAAAACTGTGTGAAAAAGTAGCACTGAGCAGCCTCAGTTAAAACTAGTATCTTGCTATAATACAGTACAGATGCTTAGGAAAATGTTTTTTTGTCTCGTAGACCTTACCGGAAAACAAATTACCGGGGGGGGGGGGGGATCAAAAGATTATGAGCAGTCTCTATTTACAGTATTCAGAAGCAAGTCCAACTTTGTTCAAAGGAGTCATACTAGCTGGGGATGATAGGAGTTGTATTCAAACATTCATTGGGAACCATGTCTTGTAGCACTGCTAGTTGAAATTAGAGTGCAGTTGGGAAGCCATCGAGGAAGCCACACGAGATAAAATGGTGGATAGGTATGGATGCTAATGCTTAGGATAAATGGCAAAGATCAGTTTAAGTAAATGATTTAGTAAATCCATCGGGCGGAAAAACAAGGGCCAAAATTCTTCTAGCAAGCCCCATTAAGCCAATTGTTGAATGGTGAGCCAACATATAGGTAAACCCAGTTGATCCAATAGGCTTACTTTAGTCATGATTAAAAATTGTATTTAGGCCATGGTTTGACCCACTAGTTACATGCCTGGGATGGGTAGACCTGGAAGAAAGAAATCGAGAAAGTGAAGACACTCTGATAATATCAGTTTGTACTTAAAATCAAAGTAGGAAAAAAAATGCCCTTTCATATGACCCCATCTTTCTGTCTCTGTCACCATTGTCCTCTGTAGTCATGTAATCCTCAGCACAGGTGTGGCTGAATTCAGCTTCCAACATAAAGAAAACCTTTACCTGACAGTTCTTATTATATACTGTAATGTACAATATTTTCATTACCAGTGGAGTTGCAGAAGGCAGACCATAGAGAACAGTCTACAATAAGGGAATATAACACCCTTTCAAGAATGCAAGGGAACTATAAAGATGACAGAAATACAGAACATAATGCCAAACATTGCTTGAAGCTTGAAGTCCAGATCACCACCATGCTTGATGCTTGGAGAACATGCATGCGTTTGTCCCCTGTAGATTTATGGCAACCCCATGAATTTCATAGACTTTTTTAGCCAAGGAATACTCAGAGGTGGTTTTGCCAGTTCCTTCAGAAATATAGCCTACAGCAACTGGTACTCATTGGTTTCCCATCCAAGTACTAAGCAGTGCTGACTCTGCTTAGCTTCCAAGATCAGATGGATCTGGTGCATTTTTAGGATATTTGGGGAAGGGAGTATTTAATACTTTCTCCATGGGCAATTCTTGCAATCAAAATTGGCCCCTTCCAGTTGCTTTTCCACAGATCTTTCCCCCCTTCTTTCTGTTTTCTGCCTTGTAGGTGAAAAAAGGAGCTCAAGTGGGAAAGACAATTTAGATCACGAAGATGGTTCTCTGGGTTAAGGCTAAGCATTCCATTCTGTAATATAGCTGCTACAATTTTGCTGAAAACAAATGCTTGAAGAGTAACCACAAACCTTCCACTGCCAGGTATATTCCCAGCTTTAGTTACAGCTGCCACTGAATCCTTGGTCTTTCCTCTCCGTTGGAAACAGCATGTTCATACTGAGACTTTTGTTCCCAAATAACCAAGAGACAGGAAATTTTCCATTGCAAATACATACTGACCTTTCACCCACACTCCCTCTAAACATTTTCTCAGAAATGGAATCCTTATCTGTGATCAAAAGGATGACGTTGCTACAAATAATGAACTCAAAGTGGCAGATAGTGGCGTTGGGAGAGAGTGCACATAGAGTATTCCTCCTACTCCATAACAGTTGCAGAAGCAACAGCCAAGAACTAAGAAAGTACATTAGAGAATGTTATGCTGTAAAAGCTGGCAAGAAATAAAATAATAAGGGATGAGTAAAAGAAAAAGCTGTGTTTTGCCAACCAGATAATCTAAGCAGCCCATTTGTTGTGGCCGTTTGTTCTAGAGCAACAGATAGAAAACCAATGATGTAGATACAGGAGAGGGGAATGAGGGCACTGCCACCCCAATAAGAATTCTGCCTGCCACCCCATGACATTTTCCATCTGTTTCCAAATTTCTAGCAATGCAGAATGTGAAGCCTTGAAAATAGTCATACCCATGCCACCCACCCTGGGGTGGGTGGCGTGGGCGAGTAATGGAATTGTGTATAGGAAAAATTTCTTTGGATATGTGAATAATAATTTTAAATTGTTTGAATAAAATTAATAAAAAAGAAAAGAAAATAGTCATACCTAGAATGCTTAAATTTGCTGTGTTCACATTCCTTTAGTAACACTGGAGTTTATCAGACAAGGGAAATTGGAAGTATAATCCAATGGCAATCTGAATGCAATGATAGGGTTTAACGTTACTGCGTGATAACCCACTACACGCAAATTCGGGCAATGGAAAGTCAGTCCGAGTGCAATCATGGGCTTTCACATTATTGTGTGATAGACTACCACAGGCAAATTCGGGCAATGGCATGCTATTTTTGGGCAATGGGAAGCCAGTTCGAACGCAATTCACATTCATGTAAATTCGCTGAACTACCGAATTCACGTGAATGTGCTTAATTTCTTTTCATTCGAAATTAAGAGAAATTCCTCATGTGTGATAAAGTCCATTGTCTGCCTGTTTTCTTTGGCTGCCTAGTCTGTATTTTTAAATCAAAAGCTGATACATGCTATTCTCATGGTCGAAATTGGAAGTATTGAAGGAAAACTGCACTTGGGGTGCAGAATTCTTACTTGGGGACAATGCTCACCTTTTGCTGTCCCTGTAGCTACGGAACTGAGTATGAGAAAAATAATGTCTCTGTTCTGCACAGGAGCATTTGTTCAGTGGAGGAAGCCAAAGTCTGTCCTCTGCATCTGGAAAGCTTTTGTGTGAATGCTAAGTGCAGTTACAGGCAGTGTGTGCATGGGATGGGAGTGCTTGGTCCAACACTCTCAATGCAACAAGAGAGTCCCACATCTGAACAGAACAAGCATATCAGAATGCCCTGTCCTGATTTCTACTACTGACTGAAATTTGTCCAGGAGAACAAACTGTGTACACCATAAGTTAATTATCCAATGCATTACAACATTTGTTTTTTCATTTTTCCTGCTGCTGTTGTTTCCCCCAAAAGGCTGCTTTTTTTTTTTTTTTTAAAAAGAGGAATATGTCTCTTTACATCTCAATAGAAGAGATATATGTGTCAAAAGGTCTCACCCATAATTGTCATTTTCCCTAATTGATTGTCTATTTTATATTCTGCCTTTCTCCCACTGCAGAATATATTTTACTGTTGCCATTAAAAGAGAAATCCTTTCCACCTTGCTGTGTTGCATCCTGGAAAATATCCAATGAAAATATCCATTCATGGCACCACTTGAGATAAAAGCAGTGGGCAGAATGTGTTGTCTTTCCCTTCATTAACTAAAGATGCTGGCTACATTTTACAAATATATGGTGAAGTACAGTGATGATTTTAGTCGAGTATATCCTAGCTACAGATGTAAATATAGGAAGAAAATCAGGCAGTATGAAGTAGCTTTCCTTTAAACTAAGGCCCTCCAGGTGTTTTGGACTACAGCTCTCATCACCCAGTAGCATAACAATTGGCCAGGCTGAGTGGGGAAGGTGGTTGCTGTAATCTAATAGCTCTGGTTGGTACTAGATTATAGAAGGGCGGTGTAAATGTTAAGCAAGTTTTCCAGTAACAGTAACACAATGATATCTCAAAAAGAGAGAGCTTCTACCCAAGAGTTGTTCTGTAAGTTTACTGGATGGAGAGGAAGTTAGTTACATCTGTGTTTATTCATTTCTCTGCAGTATGTGTTTGACTACCATGATGGAGATGTTTTTGGCTGTGTCGCAGACATTGGTTGGATCACAGGACACAGTTATGTGGTATATGGACCTTTGTGCAATGGAGGAACTACAGTCCTTTTCGAGAGCACTCCACTCTATCCTAATCCAGGTAAAATATAGATATAGGCTGGCATGCTGTTAGATATTTCTGTCTCTGTAAAGTAATTTATGATCATGTAAAGGTGAATTGCAAAGTTGTGCAATCCTTGGACAAACAGGGGTCAAAGTTACATTGATTAGAAGCAGGAATTCCCAACCTAGGTTACCGGGGAGTGCAAGATGGAATTTCAGGGGCTGCAACAAAGAGTGGCTTGTGTCCTTGAGTGACGAATTATGAGTTATTACTCAGTTGTTTCTGAATAAATTAGAATCTAATTGCTTGATTTAGATTTGTAATTTATGCATTGTGTTAAAAGCTTCATTCTTAAAGTTGAGTTTGTTTACCCACAGTATTGTATGTGGTTCAAAAATTAGAAATTAGACTTCATCTTCAAATCTGATATTATTTCTTTAGGGTGTGTGAAGATTAATCAAACATTTCCTAGTGGTGTGTGGCATAGAAAAGACTGGGAACCATTGGGCTAGAGTATTCTGGTTGAAGCAAATTTGATTGATGTTATTTGCAAAATGCTCTGTGAATTCTGTACAGTGAGCTGTTGAATGGTCTGCATTCTCTTCTCACTGGCCAGAATGTAATAAACCTCTGACCACTCAAAATATCAATTGGAGACCTTCTTGCAGCCACAATGGTGGCAGCAAATATTTTCTTTGCTGTTTTCATTGCCATGGAATAGGTCCTCAAATGGCTCCTCTTCATCCTGGAGAGAAGTGACTGGATACTATGCCCTATGAGGATCAGTTTAGGGAGCTGGGTATGTTTGGCTTGGAGAAGAGAAGATTAAGGTTAAGGGTAACATGATAGACATGTTTAAATATTTGAAGAAATGTCATATTGAGGATGGAGAAGGCTTGTTTTCTCCTGCTCCAGAACTAGGACATGGAGCAATGGATTCAAGCTACAAGAAGAGAGATTCCACCTAAACATGAGGAAGAACTTCCTGACAGTCAGAGCTGTTTGACAGTGGAATATGCTTCCTCAGAGAGTGGTGGAGCCGCCTTCTTTGGAAGTGTTTAAAAGGCTAGATGGCCATCTGTTGGCAGTGCTTTGATTTTGTATTCCTGCATGGCAGGGGGGTGGACTGGATAGTCCTTGTGGTCTCTTCCAACTCTATGATTCTATGACTAGTTGGGTGCCACAGTTTTCTGTCCTGGGCCCAGTGCTATTCAATATCTTTATCAATGACCTAGATGATGGATTAGAGGGCAAGCTTATCATATTTGCAGATGACACCAAATTAAGAGGACAGGATCAGAATTCAAAATGATCTTAATAGATTGGAGAGCTGGGCCAGAACTAATAAAATGAATCTCAGCAGGGAGAAATGCAAGGTATTACACTTATGCAGAAAAAAATTAAATGCACAGCTATAAGTTAGGGGACATCATAAAATGACAGTCATTTTTAAAAGATATTTAACAATTGAAATAATGAATTTTAAAATGTTCAAAATGTTGATAGGTTTTGAGGTGATAAATTAATTATTTCCAACTTCTATCAATGAGTCATAACAGATTGATGTCATAACAGATTGATCTGGAAGTAGCCTAAGGCCAAGAACCTGTTTGATGGTGTAACTACATCAGAGGATGTGGAGATGGTGTAACAGCCGAGGGAAAAAGGCTGCAGGCACTGTGGTGAGAGGAGGAATGGGAACAAAAGCTTTTCTCCTAATGGTGATTGCTTTTGCTGCTGCTGCTTTTACCTTACAGTGTCATGGGACTTTGACCAGAGTAAGTCACCAATAGGATTCCAGGCTTGAACTGAAGCTACTTGATAAAGGATGCTGAAAGTGTAAAAACGGACATGACTAATTGTAGACTTGGGGTGATTTTTTTTTCTTATTTCAGGACGTTACTGGGAAACTGTGGAGAGATTAAAGATAAATCAGTTCTATGGAGCCCCTACAGCTATTCGCCTACTGCTTAGTTATGGGGATAACTGGGTAAAGAAATATGACAGATCCTCCCTCAAAATCCTTGGATCAGGTGGGTATTGAACCTACCAGCTAGATCATCATCGTTGTATTCATAGACAAGTGGGGACAAAAATTTCTCAGGAGATTGGACGATGGCATATAAATTCATGGAGTATGGGGATATCTGTGGCTGGTAGTCATGATGAAGATATACTCCTTCCAGTGCCAGAGGCAGTATATATCTATATATCAGTTGCTGGGGGTACAGATGGGAGGATGTTGTTGCCCTCTTCCTGCTGGTGGGTTTCCCATAGGGAATCGGTTCACCACTGTGAGCTGAATGACTCTTCTTGGGTATAGAAATAAAACATCAGTAAGATCCAGATATATATATGTACCACAGCTTACATAAAATATATAGAGGATTAAAAAAAAACCAACCAAGCAGAGGTTTGATATATTCTTGTGAGTCAGTTGAGGTTTAAGGCTTTAGACATTATTTCTTTCTTACAGGCTGCTTGCTTTTTCTCCCCCCTTGCAGTGGGAGAACCTATCAACACAGAAGCATGGGAGTGGTTCTTCAGTGTGGTTGGAAATGGACGGTGCCCGGTAGTTGATACATGGTGGCAAACTGGTATGGTCACTATGATTTCATGGTATTCAGGGAAACTATTCATTTAGGGGTTAATGTACATACAAGATGGATCTTATTCATGGTACATTAAATACCAAGAGAGAAGCAGTCTGTACTGTAACAAGAAGCTTTAATGCAGAAATGTGGAAATCCTGCAGAACATGGTGTCTAAAAAAGAGATGTTAATGTTGAGGATGGGAGAAGGAATAACAGAATCTAGCCCTGCCCTCAACTTGTTCATTGGAATGTCTGAATAGACCCCTTAAGTGTTACTGTTTAGTTTATCAAGAAGCATTTGTTTTGTTTAGTGTGTGAAAGGGATGAGGATTGTCTTGCTCTCCTTCATGTATTGAACCATAATCCCATGCCCTTCACCTGACATACCTAGTTTATATCCACACAGGACCACTGCAAGTTTGATTCTAACCTCCATAGCTCCATCCTACAGACTCTTGGGATGTCTAGCTTGGAGGGCTATTTAGAATTCTCTAGGCATTCCCCTGAACAGTACCATTAGAACTAACTAAAATCTGTCAACAAATATGGAAAACAAAACAATAGCCCACAGGTTGGAAACAATATACATTCCAGTCCCAAAGGCAGGGGATACCAGGGATTGCAATAACCATAAGGCCACTGCATTAATCTCACATGCAAGCAAAGTGATGCTCAAAAAAGGCTTTAATCATATATGGAATGGAAAATGCCAGAAGTCCAAGCTGGGTTCAGAAGAGGAAGAGGCACAAGGGATTATATTGCAAATATATATTGGACAATGGAGCACACCAAAGAATTTCAGAAGAAAATCAGCCTGTGTTTTATAGATTATGGCAAATTCTTTGAATGTGTAGATGATGAAAAACTATGGGTTGCTCTTAAAGAAACTGATGTACCACAACATTTGATTATCCTAATGTGTAACCTGTACTCAGGACAAGAGGTTACTGTTAAGACAGAATATGGCGAAACAGAATGGTTTCTAATTCACAAGATGATCAGCCTGTGGGGCTGCATTTTATAAACATAGCTGTTTAACTTGTACACTGAACATATCATACTCTGAGAAAGAAGGTGTGAAAACTGGTGGAAAGAACATTAACAATTTAAGATATGTGAATGACACCATATTTGTTGTGTGCCTTCAAGTAATTTCTAACTTATGGTGACCCTAAGGTGAGCCTATCAAGGGGCTTTCCTGGCAAGATTTTTCAGAGAGAATTTTGTCTTTAAGCCCACACACACAGGCCAAAATAAAGATGCTTCGGGTCACTTTGGAGGTATGCTATTTAAATGACACATGTGTCCTAAGAGGCCAGAAGCCATGCCAAAGCCACACTACATTCCTAAGGATTGGAGTGCAGCTTTGGTGCAGCTTCTGGCTTCTTAAGATGCATGTGCCATCTGAACAGCATACCTCCAAAGTGACCCGAAGCAGCTTTATTTTGGCCTGTCTGTTCAGGCCCTTTGTCTTCCTCTGAGGCTGAGAGAGTGTGACTTGCCAAAGGTCACCCAGTAGGCTTCCATGGCTGAATAGGGATTCAAGCCCTGGTCTTTAGAGTCTTGGTCCAACATCCAAAGCACTATACCACACTGGCTCTCCAACACCATATTACTAGCGGAAAATAGCAAAAGATAGGAATGACTACTAAAAAAGTCAAGGAAGAAGATGCAGAGGTAAGTTTACAGCTGAACATTAAGAAAACAAAAATAATGACCACAGACGATTTACAGAACTTTAAAGGAGATAACAAAGATTTTAGGATAGTGAAAGGTTTCCTATATCTTGGCTCAGTCATTAATCAAAATAGAGACTACAATCAAGAAATCAGAAGAAGATTGACTTGGAAGGGCCACTGAAGGAGCTAGACAAGATCCTCAAGTGTAAACAGATTTGACTGAATACCAAAGTCAGAATTGTCCATGCCATTGTATTTCCCATTTCTCATTGTAATTTGGACATATCATGAGAAGACATGATTCACTAGAAAATACAATACAGAGTGAAGGGCAGTAGGAAAAGAGGAAGACACAATTAAATATGGCTAGACTCAGTCAAGGAAGTCACAATCCTGAGTTTGAAAGAGTTTGAACAGGACTGTTAATGGGGAGACTTGGAGGTTTCTCATTTGTAGGGTTGCCATGAGTTGAAGTCAACTTGATGGGAGTTAAGAACAACAACATGGAATAGAAATGTCAGGATTTCATTGGTGGAACTATGGCAGTTAAATTGATACCAGTGTTATAATTGCTTAGTGTGGATACACTCCTAGCTAGTATAGCCAAGGCTGATGAATAAAGGAGTTCTGATTCCACAAAATGTGGAGGGCCAGATGTTCCCCATCCTAGTCTATAAACATCATAAACCATACCAACATCATAAATAACCTGAGAAGTGTATTTTTATTTGCCATACAAACTGTTAGAGGTCACATATGGGACTGTAAAATACTTTCTTGTAAATAAACTCTCATTATCCTGATTTCAAGGAGATCACAATTTTTGTGTGTTGTTTAGAAACTGGAGGCATCTGTATTGCTCCTCGTCCTTCAAACTCTGGAGATGAGATCCTTCCAGCCATGGCCATGAGACCTTTCTTTGGCATCAGACCTTCTCTTCTGGATGATAAAGTGGAGTTTTGTTTTTCTATCTTCTGCCTGTTAAATTGCAAATTTTTAAATTCATTTTTCAATTCACATAGACGTGGAGATCAATAATATCATTAAAATTGTTGCTTATTCTCTCTTGCTTCCCCTTATGCCTGGAATGTCTAAGTATAAATATTTGTTGGTGAAACAGATTTTGCAGGTTTTTGGAACATTACAAAAAGTGTTAGATGAAAACTTTGTTGGTCAGATATAAAAATGAGAAATGGATACACATCTGCAACAGCTCTTTTTTCTCCAAAACACCTTAAATTCTCTGAAAAACTTATTGTCTGTCTCCAGCCCAACAGGCAAATGGTGCAAGAGACTTGTGTCAAAAAGTGATAAAATATTGTTAGACAAGCACATTTATAATATATATATTATGAATGCTTTATATATGGTTATATAATCAAATGTTTGTATAAAGGAATGCAAACTAAGAGGCATATAAGCAAAAACTAAGATTACAGCTCCTCCTCCTGTTTCAAGATTTAAAAATAAAAACAGGGATGATCAGAATTCATACAAGAGTTCTTGGACTGCACCAAAGTGGTGTGGTTGCGATAGGGAATAAGCTCTAGAGATGAAGGTCTTCCCTCTGTAATGTTGGTTCAATTGTTTTAGTTTTTAAAATGATTAAGTATATGAATTTGTGGGATGAACATGATATATATGTTTAGTCCTTAGTCCTATGAATACTCACGAGGAGTATGTTTTAGAGCGTAAATTTGCACAGGATTGAGCTGTAAGTTATCTTCTTTAATTCCATACTATTTTTCCTTCAGGGAAATGTCTTAGCACAGAATGACGTCTCTGGAACTCTCTGCATATCTCAGGCATGGCCAGGAATGGCAAGGACTATTTACAATGACCACCAGAGGTTTCTGGAGACTTACCTGATGCCTTACCCAGGTGCAGATTTGTGGGAAGATGACAGCAGTGCATAACAATTATTGTTATGGAATTAGAAAACAGAACTCTTTCCTCTGTGTTTATGAATGTAGGGGCTTGCAGGACCAGAGAAAAAGTTGGGATGCATTTTCTTACAAATGGAACAAAAGTAGATGTGGTGCCATTAACATAATTATTGTTATTATTTTTATTTAAAAAATAGCAGGTATATGGCGACCAAGATGGGCCAATCTGGATGTGGTGTGGAAGATCAAACCTTAGTCCTGATTCCAGTCCTCTTACATTATCTCTTGGTGCAGGAAGGAAAGTTGTAATTGATACAAATGGAAGGTTTCCTTTGCAGCTTTGCAAATAAGTGTCAAAGGGGGCAGGATTTGGATTAGGACTGCAGTGGTGCAGGGAGAGAGGTTTTAAAAGGATTGAAACTCCCCTAAAATGTCTCACTCTTAAGTAGATCACATGCCTGGTTTTTAATTTTTTTTAAAATACAGTTAGTAATTGTATGAATGTTGTTACATCTAGTTTATTCTAATCCTTAGGCCAACCAAAGCTCTCTTGGCACCCAAGTCAGAAGGTCAATTCTCCAGACTTAGCATGGGGGTCACCCACTCTGGTGCACTCTGGTAGGAGTGCACACCCGTAGATGTGGAATGTGGAAACAGGAGATAGCTCATGTACCTTTAAGGATTGTAAAGAACTAGTAATTTCAGCAGGTCTTGCTTGTCACCTGCTGAAATTTCTTCTTCCACACAATCATTAACAGTATAGGTGCTGTCCCCATTTTCCAATCTGGCAAGCCTAGGCACCAGCACTGATGGTGGTGGTGCTCCTAAAATTTGATAATGATAAGGTGGTGACACCCAGTACTTCAGAGCACATTGCCTGCTGCTGCTCAAGGTTTACCTACTATTTGGCAGTGTGAAGTTGTCAGCTCAGGTAGCAGGTCATGAAAAGGCAAGAAATTGGTAGTTATTAATTTAGGTGTTTCTACTATCAGGTAGTAGCAAAGGTGTTTATGGACCACCAAATCCTTTTGAGAAAAAGGCATATTTTGTAAAAATTTACAGTTTTAAAGTAAATGAACAGAGAAGAAAAAATGAAGATTTGTCTACACTGCTAGATCTGTTCTGGGAAGTAGCATCATGCCTATACAATCTCTTCAAGGGTATTTCTATAACATTCTAGCTTTCAATCTCTAGGACTTCTTTCCTTCTTGGAGAAGCTGCCATGTGTAATTTGAAGTAGTGAAGTTGAAGCACAGGTTTACCAGTTCATCTGATGTTTGTGAGAACTAATTGGATCTTGGGTCTTTCACTATCATTTAATGAAAAACAAGAGGAGACGAGACACTAAGTAGGCCCCTTTGGTTGCATTTTGGAGAAGAAAGATGAATTCTGGAGGCCAAGCTGGTTTTGGTTATATTTCACATCTCATTGAAGAAATTCTAGTGTTCCCCAGAACAAAACTGCTACCTTCAAAACTCATTGAACCTTTATCTTGCTTCTCAGGATATTTCTTCACTGGGGATGGAGCATATCGAACAAGTAAAGGATATTACCAATTGACAGGCCGACTTGACGATGTCATCAATGTGAGTGGGCACAGGCTGGGCACTGCTGAGATAGAAGATGTTGTGGTAAGAGAACATGGTATACCAATGTAGAATTTACCAGGTGTCCCAATAGCCATTGCAAAATCCTAGCAGAAGCCTAAGAATATGGCCAAATATTATGACCTAACAATTAGCACTAGCTAGAATGGTGGCACACAAGTTGTATTATTCAGGCTTAAATCCAGTTGTTAGTCTCAAATAAAGTAAATTCATTGTATCAGTGGAATTTACCTGTGTTCTTACCATTCAGTAATTGATTTAATAGTCTTACTCTAGTTGGGGTTAACCAACAGGATTCCATCCACTTCAGATAGCATGTTAAATATATTTGGTCAAATGTTTTATTTGTCAGTCATTATTTGAAGTCCCAAGTACAGCATAGAATCAGGGAGCACCCCCAAACAACAGACATGATCTTTTTAGGGGAACTTAGCCCTTTAATGAACAAGCTTAACCCCAAGCTTAAAACTATTGCATGTTTTAATCAATGTGGTTTAATTGATCGTGTTAATTGTTGATTTGTTGTTGTTCCCTGCCTCAATCCATTAGGAGAGGGGAGGAGGGTAAGTATGATGATGATGATGATGATGATCATCATCATCATCATCATCATCATCATCATCATCATCATCATCATCATCATCATCATCATCATCATCATCCATCTCGTCTGAATTTAACTTATTTAGCTTCTTGTAGGCCATTATCAAACCCATGCAATTTCTTCCTTGGTATTAGGTTAAAAAGAACAACACAGTTATGTGTCATTAGCATAGTGATGGCACCTCAAGTGATTTCATAGTGGTATTGAACATGAGAGACAGGATAGGACCCTGTGGGATGCCAAACATTGTGAAGTCCAACAGTAGTGTCTCAGCACCACCTACTGGTCATGACCTGGCAAAAAAGACCAGAAACACTGCAAAATGAAACCCTCAAGGCCTGAGCCTGTCCTGTCCTCTTCTAGCTTCTCATCTTTCTGACCCATATGGAAATCATGTACTTTTTTTGTACAGTACAAACTATAAGGGAGGTATTATATTCTTACTAGGTTGCTGGTGGTGAGCATGGCTACTGCCAAAACACTTTTAGAAGGTTCTGAGTGGTGCACAGCACAGGCCAACCAATTTATGTATGAGTCACAGAGACTATGAAGAAGACACTTCAGATTCCTGTCGGCTTGCCAGGATCCTTGAAGTCAGTAATAGGCCTGTTTTGTGTTCCAGAATAAGCATGAAGCAGTGGCAGAGTCAGCTGTGATTGGATATCCTCACAAGATCAAAGGAGAAGGTGAGTGACCCAGTTTGGCTGCTACTGCTGCCACCCTTCTAATGATCTATGCCTCCACTGGGAAATACAATATACAGCTGGATTATCTAATGAAAACGTTTTCTTACATAGAGCATGCATACTGTTTGCTTGGAAAGGGTCTCACTTGAGTAAGTGCCTAGTTCAATCTAGGCAAACCTCATGGAACTTCAGAAGCCAGCTGCTGGGCAGATACCAGGCAAGTAAGATTGTAGAGAGGAAGCATGGTATCATACTGGCCAACTCCTGCTTGCAATAGCATTATAAAAAAAAAATACAAAAGACTTCCAAATTCGTTTTGCTTAATGAAATAAACATTTATGCACTACAAAGAAATTTCTTTTGACATAAGGTGACTCACTTCCAAATAAGAGCATGCATACATAGGCTTGCACCTGAAGCCTCCTCGGCACCAAGCTAAGGCATTGGGGTACTGTCAGAAACCTTAGATCATGTGGCAGAAACCCAAGCTGCAGTTTCTTCCCTCACAAGTGGGGTGTCTGCATGAGCTGTGTCAATGTCACTGGGTAGGTTTCTAACATTACTTGCAGTATATCAGTAGGAGTTCCCCCTGCACCACAAAAAGCAGAACTCAGAGGTAGCATGTTACAAGCAACATCACTACCTGCAGTGAATGCACAATGAAGTACATTTCAAAAGCGAAGGAAGGAATGCAAACAGTGTTACCCTCTGGAGGATGCATGCATAACAAATATTTTCTTGTTACTTTTTCCAGTTACTTTTTGAGGGTGATTTTAGAGGGACCTTGAGCTGACTATTCCCCCATTTTATGCTATTCTCTGTTCAGTCATAAGAGTACTTCAATAAAATAACAAAACAACTCTGTTTGGGGAGAAAATTATGTTCATAGCAACAAATAATTTTCATAGGTGACATAGCTAATTACTTTTAAAAATCTGTACAATGTAACATCTTAGGGTGTTCCCCCACTCCCAATTTTATTGAAGTTACATGATAGGAGGTTGAGGCCCAGAGTGTTAGCAACAGGACTTCTTTTGACATGTATTTCTGCATTTGCTGACAGTGCATCTTGCTTTGGGCATCTTTTCCCACAGGTGCCTATGCATTTGTCGTATTAAAGGAGGGTGCTGGCCTCTCCCAAGAAAGCCTGGCTTCTGAACTTCGGGGGCTTGTCTCAAAAGTGATTGCAAAATATGCAGCACCAGAATATATTCAGGTAACAACATATAATCTGATATCTTCTACTGTACATTTTCATCACTTTGTTCTGTAAAACACTGAATCCTTGCAGTGTGGCTGAGGTCAGAACACAAGGTGGAATAGCTATGGGAATGTTATATCTATTAAGAAATGACTCAAAGCTTTCAGTTTCTTTCATTCTGGCAATTTACTGAGAACAATGGTACAGTATTAATATACTCCCCATTAACAAAAAAGTCCATGGTCATAAAAATATTGAAACCAGATGAAACACTTCTTGAAAACAATATAATTAAAGTACAAATGTAAAATCAGTAGCCTTAAGACAGTAAGTATTTGATAGTTTTAAGAACGACAGCTACCATCTGGATGAGCAATTACACATTCTGTTAGGCTGATGCATTCAAAACTGCTTAGTATTCATGTTTACAATCATACCATTATCACAAATGCCCCTTACCTACCTTAATAGCCAGCAGCTGCACTGAGCGAAGTTGCCCTATTCTGCTGATTATTGGCAGTCCACTACAATGAAGTTTTGGGTGAGTGAGGCTGCAAGGAGCAGAAACAGGATCCTTGTTGCAATTCTTTGTCACCCAGATTGCTGGTGGGAGAGGGCTGAAAACATAATTCCTCTGCATCTTGATCACCAGCAGAACAGACCTCCTTTGCTGTTAAGGTAGGTATGCAGGTGGGTTAGGCCAAGATAGGATATTTGGGCGCGGTCCAGACAGGCGCGATAGGACACCCTGATCACGTGCGAGGAATGGCGCTTCTAGATGTCCCTTGCCCCTCACACGTGACAAGGGCGTCAAAATGGCGGTGCCCTGTACAGATGGGCGCTGCCATAATTACGTGATGGACGCCTAGCATTCTCATGTTGTGGCGCCATTATGATGCCGTGAAACGCGCCGCAAGAAGAACCCGCTTTTGGTGGGTTCTTTTTGGTCCCTGGGGAAGTCCCACGGTCTGGAGGCTGTGGCTTCCCCGCGGACAAAAGCTAGGTGTTGGGAGACTGTCCTTTTTGGATGGTCTGTCCCATGCCATAGTTTCGCATTTGCAACTATGGTAGTGATGTAGGATCTTGGCTGACTTTACTAAGCATCAGTTAACTTGAAATACAATACTTGATTTAAAGAAGAATCTCTACCTCATTCTTCTAATTTTAATCAGCACTCAGGGAAGTTTCCTACAGTTATAAAGGTAATACAGTACTGTATTATAATGAAAACTTTTGGGGGGATGTCCAATCATTCCTCTTTTGAATCTCTTTCCCACCTCCTGTCCTGATGCCCTCAGACTACAGTTCTCACCAGCCCCAGTTAACATAACTGTGAGGGATCACAGCAGTTGAAATCCAGAACTCTGGAAGGCACCAAGTTGGGGAAGACAGCTTTGGAACCCCAGTAGTCCTTTTGATAGTGATAAGAATGGATACTACACTTGATCTTCAGCTCTTTGGATTTATTCGAGCAGAAAACTCATATCCTGCCATGTATTGTTCCATGACATTTGCATCCCAACTTTTTTCTCAGAGAGCACAAGGTAGTCCTATCATCACAAGCACTGCCATTTTGCCCTCACAACAGCCTGGTGAAGTAGGTCAGGCTGAGAGGGTGTGGCTAGTTCAAAGACACGCAATGAATTTCACAGTTCAGTGGGGACTACAACCTGGATCTCCCAAACCCACTCTAACCACCACAGCACATTGGCTCACTTTGTTATGAATTTTGATTGCTAGGTTGACTGTCACTGTGTAGCTCCATCACGTTTATCCCAGTACACATTCCAGCTTTTCATAGTTTAAGAGATGGCTCATTGTTCTGACTTCAGTTGGTTAGGCAGGGATGCTGTTTGCGTCAAGTACTGAATTCAGCCATAGAGAACTGGCTGAATCTACCTCTTTGGCAACTCTAGGGGGAAGCCTGCTATGATCTCAGGGCTGTGAGAAGGATAGACTCTCTTTTATCACTGTGCTTTTGGCAGTATGGCAAGATGAAAAGTAACAGAGGAAGTGTTTCTGTAATTTAACTGTCCACGAATGACAGCTGCATACTGCACGCAATTAATATATATATATGCTTTTCTGTGTTGTGTATGTGCCTGGGAAAGAAAATATTCACATGGATATAAAATTGCTTGTTACAGAAATATCAAGATCTTGTATGGCACAATGTAGCATAATAGTTCTGCATGCAGAATTATACAAGAGCTGTCCATTGGCTGTCCCTTGCCATTCAGTGTTGTGGAGTGGGAGAAATCAGAGAAATATCTGGCTATGTCTCCATGTCTAGGCACAGAATGATTACATTATCCACTGAGATTCAGCAGTGTTCTTTATTTATCAATGACTTGGATGAAGGAACAGAAAGCATGTTTATCAGATGTGCAGATGACACCAAATTAGAAGTAGCTAATACCCAAGAGGACAAGATAAAAATTCACAATGACTTTAATAGATTAGAAAGCTGGGCTAAAACTAACAAAATGAATTTAAACAGGGAAAATGTAAGGTGCTATACTTAGGGAGAAATAAATGAAATGCACAATTATAGGATGTGGGACACCTGGCTTTACAGCAGTACATGTGAAGAGATCTAGGAGTCGTAGTCGACCACAAGTTCAACATGAGTCAACACTGTGATGTAGCAACTAAAAAAACCAATGTGATTCTAGGCTGCATCAATAGAAGTATAGTGTCTAGATCAAGGGAAGGAACTGAGGCGCGGGACAGACCGCCCAAAAAAGGCAGCCTGCGGCAGCCTAATTTCCTCTGATGGGAAGCTGCAGCCACCAAACTGTGCAGCTTCCCTCCGAAGGAAAAAGAACCTGGAAAAACTGGGTTCTTTCAACACCGCAGGTCGGACGTAATGAGTGCGGCAATGGCGTGCTCGTTACGTAAGAGACGGTGTGGCAACGTGCAGATGCTGTGATCACTTATGTCACAATGGCGGTGCTCGTATGAATGGGATGCTGCCATTACAGTGCCACCGCGCTGTGCTAGGGTGAGGGACCGTGCAGTTGCCACGTGGTCCCTAACCCTAGAATCGGCACCAGAACGGTGCATTTGGGCTGTCTGTTTCAGCCCAGTATCACTCTTTTCTGCTTTGGTCAGGCCTCACCTTCCTTGGAGAGGAGTGAAGTCTCCTTCTTTGGAGGCTTTTAAGCAGAGGCTGGATGGCCATCTGTTGGGGGTGCTTTGATTTGTGTTCCTACATGGCATGAGGTTGGGCTGGATGGCCCTTGTGGTGTCTTGCAACTCTATGATTCTCTGGAGGTCTCAGAAGATATCATAATTCTGTTTCTGGCAACAGTGACATAGCCAGACATTTCTCCCCCTCTCTCCAGTACCCATGGATCCAGAAGGATTTTAGTCTCTACAAGGGTGCAAGATGGCCAAAAAAAGAAAAAAGAAAAAAAAATGACACATGGAGACATCTGTCTTATATCTGTGTATGCCACTACCTGAATGCCAGTCACTGAGAGAAAGGCCATGCATGATTTCAAGTCCTTCTGTAATTCTTTTTGCTAGAATCATAGAGTTGGAAGAGACCACAAGGGCCATCCAGTCCAATCCCCTGCCATGCAGGAAATCACAATCAAAGCATCCCCGACAGATGGCCATCCAGCCTCTGTTTGAAGACCTTTAAGGAAGGAGACTCCACTACACTCCGAGGGAGTTTGTTCCACTGTTGAATAGCCCTTACTATCAGGAAGTTCCTCCTAATGTTGAGGTGGAATCTCTTTTCCTGGAGCTTGCATCCATTGCTCCAGGTCCTAGTCTCTGGAGCAGCAGAAAACAAGCTTGCTCCCTCCTCAATATGACATCCCTTCAAATATTTAAACAGGGCTATCATATCACCTCTTAACCTTCTCTTCTCCAGGCTAGAATAGAGTGGCACTATTACTTCCCTTGAAATTAGCAATGTAGGATTTCCAGTCTTCTTCTAAGACTTCCCTTTATTTCTGGTTCAGGTAGCTCGACGTCTGCCTAAGACTCGCTCAGGGAAGATAATGCGGCGGGTTCTGAAGAAGATTGTAGAAAACAAAACAGATGAGCTTGGAGATCTGACAACTCTGGATGACCAGGAAGCAGTGACAGAGATCATTGAGGGACACAGGCAACTTTTGCAGAAAGAGCAGGGCCGGTAACCCGAGTACTCCTGAGCACCAAAGGCTGTGTTAGCCAAAGTATTTTAAGAACATAATAATACAAGAAGAACCCTGCTGGATTAGATCAAAAAGCCTGTCTAGTCCAGCATTCTATTTGCACAGTGGCCAACCAGTAGCCTCTGTGGAGACATAATTGTAACACATTCGCTTGTTCCTGATCTCCAGCAACTGGTGTGCAGAGACAAGAAGAGGTCTGTAATCTTTTCTAAGCACCAGTCATTCCTTTTATACAATCCTTTGCAGAATGGATTTTAATAATACATGGTAAATAAAATAATATCCAAAGCAAGTAACAACATGTTTTCCCACGAGGAAAAGGGAGCATATGGGTGACTGCTGAAGAGGAAAAAGAGGGAAGGAGGATGCTGATTAATACTGGACACCAGGTTGCTTTCTCTACGAAACCACTCTCAGGTGACAGTGTATACATATTTTTAAAAAACAGTGCAGTATTTTGCCTTTTGGCTATTAGACATGTTGCCGTAATCTCTTCTGGATTCTGGACTTTTAATCACTACTGGATGCACCCAGGGATGTAGCTAGGATTTTAGGAAGGGGGGGGTGTCCAGACTAAGTGCCACCATTATAATGGGGCTTGAGTGCGGCAGTGCAGCAGCACACACCATTCATTTTTGTAATGGAAGGGGGCTATGTCCCTGATGTACCCTTTTCTATGCTTGTTTCACAGATCAGTCTTCCTGATAAATTATAAACAATGAAGCCTAGAGACATATTGTTATAAAAATTGCAAAAATATTAAATAAATTATTTAATATTGTCTCAGTATTTTATCCCAATGATTTGTTTAATCCTATACACCCTCTGCTAGGCAGCTCTGTTTAGTAGCAGCTCTGGCAACTTGAAACTAACAACATCTGAAAGAACTGCACTTTTCCCTCTTTTTCAAAGAGGTGTATCCAGTCCCTTCAAATAAGTATTTACTAAAGCCTTGCAGATTTTTCATCATTTCTCATTCTAGCAGCCTTGTAGCTGTAATTCTTTCTCCCTATGGAAACTAAACAGACAAACATTGGCATGGTAGAAAGGGCTGACATGATTTCCAGGGTTTCCATGTTTGTTAATAAATTCCTACATGATCTGTACTTATCACATACTTTACCTCTAACAGTCTTCTGAGGGCTCTTTGTTAAATGTTCATTTGTCTCATCCTCAAAGAAACTGAATGCACATTTGTAGTACTGAGGTAATTTACCCATTTGTTGGCAACCAAGAACTGAGAGACTACTCAGCATACTGAAGACTCAGGCATCTTGTATAGTTCCTGCTTGGGCAAAGAACCTGAAACTAATCTAAAACATAATACACAGGCTCAGTTGAGAAGAGTTTGTGCCACTTCCATCAGTTTCGCTTCTACAGAACATTTTTCAAAGCTGTTTCTCATTTCAAATGAGATGCAAAGGTGGAAAAAGTACCCTCTTCTTTTTCTTTTAGAAATCTTCACATAGTAGTCAAAACAATGCACTGGGAGCATTTTATACAAAAAGCTAGAATAAGAACTCCCCTTATTCCCATTCTTCAAGCTGAAGGTCTTTCAGAAGCCTCACTAAGATTTGTTGGTTGTGAAATTTGAAGTCCATTGGTCAGAGGCCTTCCTTTAGGCATGTTGATTTCAAGGCACTTTGGTAACTGAAGCCACTGGAGGATTTTAACTGCATTTTTTGCTGGAATTGTTCAATCTTTCTTGATTCTCGTTAATTCCCATTTTCCTTCTCCACACAGTTTCAACATCCAGCTGTGAAACTGAAATGAAATAGTAACGTTCAAAATGAGAGACATAACTTTTGGAGGGAGTTGCACCACTCTGTCAATATATTACTGCCTGGACAAATTAATTCTCCACACCCATCGTACCTTTTCCAGACTGCTGCGATGTCCCACACTGACTATAGTCATCCCCAGCTGGGCACAGATCTTGTACAGTTCATTCTCTGCAGCCTCTGTCAATGCACTGGTAGCTTCATCTAGCACTAGAAGCAAAAACAGAGCTCCCTTCAATACGGTACCACTCAAGATAACATCCAGTATCCCCTCTTTGGGTGAAACTTGACAAATAGGAAGATGCTGGCTATATTTTTGGATTTCTCAATCAGAAAAAAAACCAGTTACAAAATTCATAAAGCAGTTTGGAATAGGTGGGATGTAGGAAGGACATGGCAAAAACAGTCTCATGAGTATTCCTTGCTTAAGAAAACTCCAAAATTCATGAGGTTTCCATAAGTCAACTGGTGCCTTGAAGGCACACGCACACATATTCTCCCTTATAAACGCCTATGTATTTTAAGGCCTTCAGGAGAAGCCCTTATTTAACTCCCACCACCCTCAGAGACATGGCTGGTAGAGACACAAGAGAAGATCTTTTGTTGTCCTTCTGCAAACAGGCAAAGACCATTTTTATTCAGACAGGTTCTTGAACATTTAAGCAGAGTTGCTACTGAGGAGGTTCTAACCGGTTGAGGGTAGCTCTTTCTTTTTACTGATATGTCTTCAGCGTGATTTTAATCAGTTACACGTTTCAATGGTATTTCTGTATTTTAATTTTATTGTTAGCCACCTTGACTTCCATTTTTTGGCAGAAAAATAAGATAGAAATTTAACTGTAATGAAAAAGGACCAAACAACACACTATTCTGCTATTTCTGGGCCCATACAGACAGGCCAAAATAAAGCTGCTTCGGGTCACTTTGGAAGTATGCTGTTTAAATGATGCATGCATCCTAAGAGGCCACAAGCTGTGCCAAAACTGCGCTCTAGTCTTTAGGACTGGAGTGTGGCTTTGGCGCAGTTTCTGGCCTCTTAGGATAGATACATGCATCATTTAAAAAGCATACCTCCAAAGTGACCCACAGCAGCTTTATTTTGGCCTGTCTATATGGCCACAGTAGTTGTACCTTGAAGCAGAGCCCTCATTTCAGCTTGGGAAACATATAGGAGATGCCTTTTTGCCATCTTGGAAGATAGCCTTGTCATGTTCAAGACAGAACTTTGTGATACAAGATCATCACCCCTCTCTGGCATGTCCATCCTTTTCCAGACTTAATCAGAGATTTTTGGACACTTTCCTCTTCCCTGAATGTAGCTTACAAAACTAGAGGACATTGTAACCAGAGGACATTGTAACCCCAAACATGTGTAATTAATGGACTACTTGTTGTCAAGGTAAAAATCACACCAGGAGACTTCAACAGTGTTGGAACCCAGAAAGCAATCGATAATAAAGATACATTTTAAACGAATATAGAATCATCATACAGTTGTGCTGTGAGCATTCCAAGTTCTTGTCTGGAAAATGTAGCCAATAAATTATGTATTCCAGACTGAAGACAATACTACATACAAAATGGAATGCCTCTAATGGCCTATTTCCAGCTACTTAGCTAGTTATTTCAAATCAACACAACAAATTTAGATTTCTTAACCTTTGCAATTTTTGAACATGGAGCAACTTTCCTCTCTGCCCTTTTTCTCTCCTGGTCTACTTTTCCCTCTCATATTCATCCCTTTGATATTGTCCTTTTCATTGCTCAGAACCAGTCTCTATTCAGATCCTTCCCTTGGCTTACATGATCTCAGACCCCTAGCTGTTCCTTAAATCACACCTGCCTGGTCTATTCTTCTTCTCTAATTCCCATCCTTCCTTCTGTAGGAATCTGGTTGCTAGCAGGCAAGTGGTCTTAAGGAAAGTAACCACACTGATCGAGACCAATGGCCTTTAGCATCAGAACAGTTAGGCAATGATAAAGAGAAGTTTTCTTGACCATTCAAGTATTCCAAAGCTGATTTAGTTGTGGCTACTGCTGCCACTAAATCATTTTCTGCATTGCAAATATATTCCTCACTCAAAAATGTACACTTTCCTTAAGCAGGTTCTTAAGGGTTCCATTTGGGGTTTTTCCCCTCACCTGCATACTGGGGTTGGAGATAGAAGAGCCGGGCAAATGATAGCCTCTGCATCTCACCTGGAGACAGAATATCATACCTGCAGCAAAGCAAGAAGTAAAATTATCTTGTAGTCCAGTTACAGCTCCAAATTTACCCACACAAAACCCCACTGCACACTTAGCAGGAAGAGGTCTTACCAGTTCCAGTCCACTGGCTGGTCCAAACCTCCTGTTCTCAACAACAGATCAGACTGTATCAGACACAGAAAATAATACAGAAAATCAATTTGCATTTCAGTTTCAGTCAACATCTAAGCTGGACATAAAGGCATAAAGTCTTGATCCTTCCTCCCCATTCCTACCAAGGTCATTGCTGCCTTGTGGCTATCTCCTATATATTCGTTGGCATCTTGTCTTCACTACAGTGATTATCATTATTATCATTATCAGATTTAATTTAAATCTAGGCACACTTTGAACTTAGTTCAAGCCAGATATCTGCTGCAGTACCAGTTTTAAATATACTTATTCAGCCTCCAGAATGGAACAATGTACATGCTTGGAGCCAAATTCATCTCTTTCCTCATGGAATCCAGTCTACATATTTGGAACTGCAGGGAGAGGTTTCCAGGCTAGACAAAAGAACTTCTGGGCATGCTCAAGTTTTAAAACCTCTCTTTTTGGTAGTTAATGTTTGACATTAACAGTGTGCCTCCCAAAAGCATTTACAACCAACTTTCCAAAACTGGGAGAAGAATCAACACACTATGCCATTATCCTCATTCCCCCTAATCACTCACCAGCCCAGTCAGTTCCAAGAACCTCTGTATCCTTTCATCATCAGCAGAACCTATTATACAATAAATTACATTCATGATAATGAAATTGTTGAGGCTTCATCTTCTAGGGCTACATTATTCTGAAGCTGGTTTGAGGGGGGGGGAGCAGGGACCTCTGCATTTTTCAGGGCCAGCTGAAGAGATTTTGCAGCGTGAAGCAAAGGACAAGCTGCTGGACTATCTCTAGAATTTAACCAACACTCTCAATGGGAATGGAATCCTCTACATTAGGGCAGCAGACCAGTTTAGGGGAACAGTCCAGGCTCTATGGCACACAAAGTTTGCATTTCCATGACAGGGGAATAAAGTCAGACCTTCATATCTGTGGGGCATCCATTCTGGACCCTCCTGCAGATACAGAAAAATGCAAGACCTTAAGTCTCATTGTCCCTAATGGCAGTGTGATATGCGTATGGCCACATACATGCACTGCCATTGAGGATAACAAGGCTTGCTATCCATGAATGCTCAAATCTGCAGATGGCAAGCCGGTGCATTGCAAGGTCCCACTGTAGTAAGAGAGGTTCAGACGGGAAACTTGGGAGGCTGCCGCTCCTGAGACACTGCCATCTGTCCCTTCAGATGGTTAACTTTGCCAAATGGTATGAGCAACCTTGATATTTCTATGAAGTCCTGACTACTTAGATTATTTTTAGAAGATCCAAAGAAAATGAAAGATCTGAAAGTACCTTACATGGAGGAAATATCTCCCTACTGTTAACAATAGGATTTATTGGTGCATAATATATATAACAGTGGAACTCAGATAACATGTACGTATTGCTAAGAAACTTTTAGTTTCCTCCTTTGGGGAAGAATTTAATGTTTAGGAACAGTGCTCAGTAGTGAACAGACTGGTCACGCTTATCCTATCTATTGAAGAGATGAATTAGGAAATGAGAAGGAAGATAATTGCTTTGTACAGAAAACAACTCTCAGCGATTCTTAGGATGCAAAAGTCTCTGCAATTTTGGGCAGAGGATTACCAGTTTCCTCCTTTTTGGCACATCAGTTCCTGCTGCCAAGTTTTTCTATAGCTATAACTTTAAGCGCACTTAGATTTAGCCAGCATTCCCATTTAACTCATAATCTGAAACATCTTCAAAATACACATAAGAAGCAAGTAGGGTTGCAGGTTCATCTGCCATTTAAGCCAGGAATCTCAACTAAGAAAACTTTGGCAGCCAGAGAACAGGAATTATCTAAGAAATTAGTAGAATGTAAGATGCCTGTATTTGAGGAACAGCACAACAGAAACATGTCAGCTATTGGACACTGAAGAAGCAAGAGCATAGAAGGCCTGGAAGCCTAAAACGTACTAGTAAGCTTTTATTCATCACAAATGAATTAGATTTATATTGAGATGTTTTCCCATACTATCTATGAGAAGATTAGAGGTGCCTGTAAATCAAGCATTACTTTTATTTATATCATATATAAATATATCACTAAGGGTTCCAACATCTGCTCCAAGTGGTCTTTAATTTAATTTTCATTAACAAACCCTAATTTCTTGGCACTTGGATGACATCACCAGTTTCCACAATAACATAATTCTTCCCTCATCTCATACGTACAAATAGAAGCATCACAATCAGGGTCAGATGTACTCTGGATTCAAATACAAACTAAATTCAGACTAGAAAACAAAATCCTGCATTCAGAATGCACTATGTAATAAGCACACCTACTTTGGTTTACTTTCGCTTATTTTGTTCAAATGGAAAACATCAATTCCCTAACATAACACACTTAACAGCCTATGAAATTTTTCCTTTGCCTTGCCTTGTCTACACAGAAATCAACATCTCCAGCTAGCTGTCCATCTGTTCATCATCTCTTGCAAGTAATTTCTTGGATCAACTGAGTTTAGCAGGAGAAAAGATAAGGCTACTGAGAGAAGGCAATACAACCCAAGCATGCAATACAGGCACACATTTTGCGGGGAGAAATACAATGTCTGCAGAAGAAAGTTCAGTCTATTTGAAGGCAATGTTTCTAGTGCATTCCTACTCACCTGAATCTGGATAGATTTCCTTCAGGGGGTATATCACCTAAATTGGAATAAACCAGACAAACTTCAAATGAGAAGCATTTATATCATATAAACAATGAAGAGAACAATCAACTATTATAGCTGTCTGCTAAAGGCCCTTAGATAACACACACTGGGCCCCTGTCTCTCTGTGGTGGAGTGTCCTTAAGAATGGATATATTCCTGTTATAGCAGTGGGAACAACTTACACAGGGGCCAGAGAGATGATACCTATCAAGGTAACCTACCTGTTCTCTCAGGGTCCCATCTGTAAAGAAAGGCCGCTGTGGCAAGATCACAATTCCATGTGGGCCAAAACAAGTCAGCATGTGGATATTCCCTGCAAAGATCCAACAGAAATGATCACAGTCACTTGTATATCACCTAGCACTTTCCAATTCATTACCACCAACAACACATCTTGGCAATTACTCCCCCACCAAAGTCATCTGGTGATGGCTATCCCAGCAGGCCAACAAAACTATTTCCTCTTCATCTGGTTATTATAAGAACTGCTCTGGAAGTTGTCCCCCCCCCCACTTTGCCTCCATCCCCATCTCGTATTCCTTGTATCACAAATCTTAAATTTAGACTGCAAGTTTCAAGGCAGGGGCTGTCTTTCTATTTAATGTGCTCTGAGAGCTGTTTTGCCTAAAAAGCAAGTTAGAAATTCTTTAAAGTAACTAAGGAATTATATTAGTTAAGTAATTAACATTATAGAACTGAATAAACACTTCAACACTCAGTATCATCCCTCATGTTGCAGATTTTGGGTACAGAAAGGGAGAAAGAGACTGAAATAAAGGAGCATGGCTAGCCTTAGACCATTAGTGAATTAATGACTCAGACAAGATTCTAACTGAGAGTAAATCCTTCCTGCCCTTTACACACACTGACTTACAAGTGACTATTTTACAGTGTTCCATCACACTGCTGTCTAGCCCATCATAGGTCTCCAGTCATGCAATGCAAAAGTTTTGCCTCATGCTCCTGTATGCATGGGTGTGTGAAACATACACTGTAAGAAGACCTGACTCATAAGGTGATTAGAGGCCCAGTACAGACTGCCCCTTTGGGGCGGTCTGCATGCAGCCCTTTGCGGCATGTATTGGGGCCAGGGCAGCCACACCGGCAGCCCAGAGGCCCCAATCCAGCGCTTTTTGGGACCAGGGAGAAGCAGCAAAATGCCACGTCTCCTTCGTCCTGAAAAGGGGTGTCTTTGGGGCTTCATGCTCAACCCCTTTCTCCTTGGCATCGTTCCCGCAGCTGTTTGGAGGTTGTGGGAATGAGGCGCTCCCCCAGAAGAAGCTCCATTTTGGAGCTTCTTCCCACGTGGTGCCCAGGCCGCCATAAGTGGCCTGGGGTGGTGCGAAGCCATGACACATGTGCTGCACCGTTTGGATGCGGTGCGCGTGTAACTAATCATGGTGGGCTCTGTGCGGACGGGATGCCGCCATGATTACACCCCCATCACGTTCTAGGGTTAGGGAGCATGTGGGCGGAGCGCCCCGAGGCAACCCTAGCACATGACGAGGGCATCACATAAGGCCCGTCTGTACCAGGTCAGAGCCAACAAATGAGTGCTGCTCCATGTAGCAAAAGCCACCACACTGGAAGCTTACAAGAAGTGCTGATGTATCCATTGTTTCACCATGTTTAAATAGGACAAGTGAAGGTCTGATTGCTGAACAGAATAATTGGCAACATCAATAAGAACCCAGCCTCTGGAGTCATGCTTCACATGGGCTCTTCACTAGTCCACATCCAACCTTTGTCCAGCCAGTCCACAAGGAATCAGTGTTCTACCCACAACCTGCTGAAAGGGCTTCCCTTTAGCAAAGCACCATTTCATAGAAGCTGATGGTACTTACCCAGCTTGCTCTCCCAGAGACCCCCAAGGACACGGAGCAAAGATGTCTTCCCTGTGCCTGTGTTTCCAGTAATTAGCAGATTGTCTCCTTGTGCGACTCTCAGATTTAAGTCCTTGATGAGCAGCTTCTCCGAAGGTGCAGAGACAGAGACTTGCTCCAGGAGAAAAGCTGTGTCACTGGAAACCATCTTGTCTTTGGAAACACTAATAGTATCCAACCCCACCAGAAAGAGAAGGAAACAGGTAAGTAGAATGAAGGAGAAGCAGACAATCTTTAGAAGAGTCTCTCCCAACTTCAGGCCTTCAAGATATTTTGGTCTTTCTTCATCTTGAAGCTTTCCAGGTTTGTTGTGAAGGGCTCAGCTCTTTTCCCTAAACAGCATGGCAGAAGGATACCTAAAATGAAGTGTGCATCTAAGCTGCAAGATAATTCTATTACTCCAGAAGAAATGCCAAAATGCTCAGCTATCATTTTAGTTATCCCTCCCCCAACCCTGTGGAGATACATACACAAACAAAGCCCAAGAAACATACAGTTAGGAAGCTTACATCCCACACCTGACGCTAGCTATTGCTACTCACATGCCGAAATTCCATTTGGCTTGCAATTCACAATCATTTTGTTTCTTGAATAGTTTCAGCAGCATTTCTTGCAGTTCCCCAATTCTTCAGAAATCATTAAATGAAAGAAAACAAGATGGGAGGATAAATAAATGTTTATTTGTTGAATAAATGTCTATAGAGCTCTTTTAAAAAACCACACACACAGATCCAAAGCCATTTATAGTACTATGCTCAAAGCAGTCCCTACACTGAAGACAACAGGCCTGATAAGAAGTCTGACCTCTAAAAGAGAGTAGTGGTAGTTAAAAATTTATTATAACACACCAAAAATAGATAACATTGTTCATGCAGTCATAATGGATACCTGAACTACAGGTATATAGCTAGATATGACTAGGCCAAGACACCTGAAGATAGCTGAAGCTAACTGATCAAAGAGGAAGATTTCAGATTTTATTTTCTGTGGCTGCCTTAGATATTATAACTACAAATGTTCAGCCCTTTATGTCTGAACAGAAGGGAGGTGCTTCCTTGTCTGTATCTTCTCAAAAGATACCTTAGAACAACTGCAAGTGCACTGGGATTCACAGAGTCTAATGAGCCATATGGCCCTTGATGGATTCATGAATAGCAGAGGCTTCATTTGTTCTTCTGGAGTTCAACACAAAGATACCTGCCATCATACAACTGCCTTTCAAGCAGCCCACAAAGAGGACTCACCTGTGTGTGTACCCAGCCACATCAGACAAAGTGGTTGAGAGGTCAATGAGCTGACTAAAGCAGCCAATCAGGTAAATAGAGACAAAGGCATTCTGGAAGGGAAAAAAAATACTGCTGCAGAAGTCTCTTCACTTTCAAAACTTTTACCAAATGCTGTACTATGCCACCCCCACCCCCCTGGAAACTTCCTTTCTTTTTAAAAATCAGAAAAGAAGAACTGATGTTCTCAGGATACTGAACTGTACATGAAGACTGCCATCCCTAACCTGGCACCTTCTAAACCTTCTGCCCTACAGGACTACAACTCCCATCATCCCAAGTTAGCATGGCCATTGTTCATTCCTGTCTTGTTTCCTTATTTGTTTTTTGAGACTGCAATCAATTCAAGGGTACAAGTCCTGTGATAACTATTCTTTGTAAATCACTAGAGACTGAGAGGATGCTCTATAAATGAATAGCAGCAGGGAATGATCTGCTCCAGATGGAATTAGGCAGAACCTCTGGTAGCTTCATAGCCCAAATCTGGATGAGCTCAGCTAGAAAATGAAGGCCAATTGAACCAGTAAGGCATCTGAAGAAGTAGCAAGTCTACGAAAGCTCATGCTGCCAACTTCTTTATTTATGTTAGTCTCAAAGATGCTACAAGATGATCTCTGGTCAGGCCCCACCTGTTTTGGGCACCACAATTTAAAAGGATGTTGAGAAAGTGGAGCGTGTTCAAAGGAGGATGACTAAAATGGTGAAGGGTCTGGAAACCATGCCCTATGAGGAACGACTTAGGGAGCTGGGTATGTTTAGCCTGGAGAAGAGAAGGTTAAGAGGTGATATGATAGCCCTGTTTAAATATTTGAAGGGATGTCATATTGAGGAGGGAGCAAGCTTGTTTTCTGCTGCTCCAGAGACTAGAACACAGAACAATGGATGCAAACTGCAGGAAAAGAGATTCCACCTCAACATTAGGAGGAACTTCCTAACAGTAAGGGCTGTTCGACGGTGGAACACACTCCCTCAGAGTGTGGTGGAGTCTCCTTCCTTGAAGGTCTTTAAACAGAGGCTGGATGGCCATCTGTCAGGGATGCTTTGATTGGGAGTTTCTGCATGGCAGAGGGTTGGACTGGATGGCCCTTGTGGTATCTTCCAACTCTATGATTCTATGATACTAAGATCTAAGTTATTCAGATGGGATAGAGTGAAAACCCAGCATGAGAGCAACCCTGGAGTCCCTTGGCAGGGTGTTAATTGATGCACTCTTCCTCTCATTCTAAGGCCACTGCAACAAGTTGTCTGTTGTTTGTTGAGGCTGCCTGAGGGGGACATTCATCCCACTGATGAGCTGTGCTTTGGCATACATTGGCCAGAATCCTGTAGGCAACATATGCAGACTTAAGTTGCACTATGCATGAGGAATGACATTTTGCATTTTGGACAATGTAGAATGGACATATCCTACTCCATGGGAGCAGAGATCTGCATGTAGAACCATTGCAAATGTGCAATAATTTACATAGAATAGTGTGTCAATGTGCACTGTCTCAATGCACTGTGCAATAAGGTGACAGTTATGCATATTCACAATTTTTCATACATTGCACTATAGTTCTGTTCAATATAGGGATTTTGTTGTGCTGGTGCAGCATAACTCCACCAACAGAGATTTAAATTACACTGAGACTATATAGGAACCTGGCCTGTGAGTGCAGCTATTCTTTTTACATACCGGTAGAAACCTTTGTCTTAACTACAGAAATTTACCCTAAGAATTGACTTAGATCACCCTTCAATTTCAGGGGAAAGTGATGTCTACCCCACAACAGGTGAAGCAAAACATTTTTCTTCATGACCATCTAGATGACAAGCTTGTTTAACAGTCTTTCACCAAGCCCTCTGGACAGCAGGACTTTGTGTTCTTGTTCCTCTCATTCTGGGCTTCTATTATAAAGCAATGGCATCCTTAAAAACCAGTGCAATATTTTCCCATAAAATAGGAGCCTTTGTAGCATTTCAGGTGCCATGTTTCTATCATACATCTAGACTCTTTTTGTGACATGCTTTGGGTTGGATTATTTTCCAGAGCTGAGGAATGTGTAGCTCTTCAGAAGTTGTCAGAATACAAGTTGCAGCAATCCCCTCGAGCCCGCATAGCCAATGTCAAGGGATTGCAGTAGTTGCAGCCCAAGAAGATCTGAAGGGCCACATGCTCTTCATGCGCATTACATACTGGATCGGAAGAGGCTGGTCTAGCCTTATGGGAAATGGTTGTTACTATCAACTGCTATGCAATCCAATCATTTTCACAGTCATGCAGGACAGCAGCGACATTATGGGAGCAATTTTCTCCACTATGTGTATAAATCTCTGTGCTCTATGGGACAGAAAGGTCCACATCCTGAGAATCTTGGCTTTCTTTAAAAAAACAAAAGCCCCAACAACCCTAAAGGCACATTTCTAGCTTTTACAACTCAGGTGACAGACAAAATTGTAGATGGCAGTGGCAATGCTGAATAGATTTTCAATGGTCAAATTATCCATTCTACACATATTTAAACTGTATATTTTCATCAGGGCTAGGGAATCGCTGCACCTCCAGATGTTTTGGACTACAATTCCCATAAAACCTTATTGCTGGAGGGCAAAAGGTACTCCACATAATTGAATTATGCACACATATCTGGTAATCTCTTCCTCTCCCAGGATATGGTATCCCTTTATTTACCATCCAGAACACTTCAGCTCTAAGCATGATTCCAATATGATAGGCGTGGGCAGCTATAAGCGCTCTAGATGTTTTCTGCCTACATTTTTCAGCAGTCCTAACTAGTATTGCCTATGGTTAGGAATGAAGGAACTGCAGTCCAAAAAAAAACCTTGTGGAATGCTGTAGTTACCCATTCCTGCAATATAAGAAATCTATGTAGGTTCTTGTTTATGACATTCATTAGTTATTACAGGAATCCCAGACAGCTAGAAAAGGCAAATAATGCTATAATAAACACAAAAAGGCACCACTGCTGTTATAGAATGCTATAATAAACCCCCCAAAGGACCACTTCCCACCCATGGGGGGAAAACTCACCTTGCTAACCAAGGAGCTCAATTCTGCTGGATCCAGATCATTGTAGATGCCACCAAATATGGGAATGGCAATCACCACATAACTCAGTATGCCGCCCAGATAATCAAATGTGTTGATTCCAACTGAGCAGAAACACATCAGCATGAGGCAGTGAATAATAAGGAGCTTATGATTCAATGACAGGGCCAAGATCTATATCACACTACATTCTTGGGACCAAACAGAAAAAGACAAATCTTTGTAGAGAGGAATCTCCTTCTAAGAACTGGAAATCCTTGACAGTGATGTGAGGGTCACTAATTCCTAGAGCAATGCTTAGTTAGGATTGCCTACTATTTAAACTGTAAGTAAATTAAAACCAATGCCTAAGCAATGGATTGATATGGAGCTCTCACATCTTTCTTTGGGAATGTGACACTCTCCTATAGTGGAATTTCTCTTAATTGCCACCCTCACAGTGTATCTTCCCTATTTTGCTTTTTAAAATTACACAGAGGTACATCCTACTTCTGACAAATCATGCAGTACAGTATAGTTGATCAAACAGCAAGGAACTGGGTAAGAAATGGACCAATCTGGGGCGCCTTGGATAAAGGCAGCAAAATATCATTCTGGTCTCCATTTGGGATTTTCATTGTCACTTTGTGTGTGTGTGTGTGTGTGTGTGTGTGTGATATTGTGCTTAATTTTAATTGGCCTATTTAAGGTCTGATTGCAAATCCAGTTTCTCATACTCAGGTTAATATATACTGACTATGGGTTTGACACCTGAGAGTTCAGATAACAAAATGACAGAGAATTACAAATGCTTCTCCTTAAATTGCAAATTCCAGGATTCCATAGGATGTTGTCATGGTAATTAAAGTGGAATCATACTGATATAATTGTGTAGTGTGAAAGGCCTCTTTATTTTTACTTACTTTTAGACTACCTTACAGTGTTAGGTGTCTCTAAAAATCATGTGATAAATACTTACATAAGTAAGTAAAATAATCTTATGAGTAGTGATGAAGTGCAGCCAAGGCTTATGGGGTCAAGCTGCCAAAACAATCTGATCTGCAATCCTATCCCTTATGGTTTATTTATTTATTTTTGTTTTATTCTATTTATTTAGAAGGTAGCGTGATCACAAATGGCAATTATGGCACATTAGGTCTACAAAAAGACCTGGTCCTGGGAGAGACTGAAATTGCTAGAACTGGTTTACACAGCTGCCTGTGAGCTAAGGGGGGGGGGGACCAGAAACTTGTGCTTACTGTACAGCAGTAGCTCTTTGCCTATCAGCTCCCTTTGTGTCAGCAGAAGATTTTGTAACCTGCGATTGGTTCTCATGTGCTCAACTTCACCAGCTCTGCAAATCAACACAATATAGTTAATCTGTACAAGAAATGTTTGGACAGACCCAGAATTCACTGGGCATGCAGAAGGCCACAAACAATGAGGCTAGGTACCTGCTTGCCCTTCAGGCGTTTTGGCCTATAATGGGTCTCACCTTGTTCTAAATCAGTGATTCCCAAACTCTGCCGTTCTGTTATTATTATTGGCAACTTCTGAGGGTCAAGGGAGCATGGGCATCTCATGAACCTATTAGGAGCTGCATTATCACCAATGGCAAATTTGTTAGCTTGAGGATCAAAGTTTGGGAATAACTGTTCTGGATCAAAGGAGTTCAAGGCTCTTAAATTCATGTATTTCTAGTGAGCTTCTCAATGACACCAGCGACCTCTAGTGGCAAGAATTGGAACAGTACAAGAACTGTGTACAGTATTTCATGCATTTTGGTCCACTTGCCCATCTTCCTCCTCCATGTCCTTCCATTGTTAACCAGGTACTTGTTCACAAGCATTTTCTGTCCTGCTCACATGCATACTTTGTACTGAGAGCTGAATAACTAAAATAATATTAATAATGCAGAGAAAAGCAATAATCTAGACTTCTTACTTTTATCTAATTTCCAATAGCTTGGTGGACAGCAGTGTGTGTGTGTACAAACACACACACACAGACATACACACACACACACACACACACACAGAGAGAGAGAGAGAGAGAGAGAGAGAGAGAGAGACTGATTGAGGGAGGATGACAGCTACACTCCCATGGAGTAACTGGAACTCTGAAATGTAAATGAAACTACAGTTGCCCCTCCAAATTTGCATTTTTAACTTTTGTGAATGTGATTATTTGCAGTTTTGATTAATACCGTATGTTCTCTCTAAGAATCTAAGTCCTCCAGCACAATTTCTGCATGAAGTTGACCATAAAATTGTGCTGGAGAATGTAGAAGTACCTAGAGAAAACACTTCTCTAGGCATCTGTAGGTCCTCCAGCATGATTCTATGATCAACGTCTGGCAAATGCTGACCACAGAGTTGCACTGGAGGATCACTTAAGGTGATCTCTTAAGTAAAAAGAATAGTGGTTTATTATTTGTGGTTTTTCCACATTCACAAGGGTCCTTCACCCCTAACAACCCTAATGCAGAGGGACCACTGCAAATGAAACAAAATATCTTGAGATTAACTGGTTTGTGCTCAGAACAGTTTAACCAAAATTGTGCATGTAGAAAGGTGTGAGGATTTCTTCCTATCCCTCCACTGCCAGCAAAAGTGTGGACTTATCTCAATCACTGCTACCAAATATAAGGGCTTTCCCTTATCCCCACCTCTGCTACCAATGGAAGGACCTCCTCCTCTCCCATGGCCATGGCCACTCACTGTGGGGACTACATACACGCCCTCATGGTTCGGGTGTGAGATTTTATTTATCTTCTACCTTTGCTAGACACCACCACTCTTTATTCACTGCAACCCCCACAGACATCATGTCTGAATTCAACTTTCCAATATCTAGCATTTCAGAGGATCATGTGTATAACACAAAAATAATAATTTATTAAACAGAAATTGAAGATAAAGTTACAGATTGCTTATTGAATACATCTGTCACATCTCTCACACTGTACCAAACATCACTATTTTTTCTGGCGATTGGTTGGAGGGACTTCAAGGACTAAAAACTGAGCCAAAAATGGCTGTTCTGTTTTCATTTTTATTAGTTTGAAAACAGAACAGATTGCAGAAGAAGTTTCATACTGACATGCCATCAGGCTACTAAGATTTTCTAAAGTATAGAACAACAGCACATATGTTGCGAAACAAATTAAATAATGAGAGAGTAGAACAGAACCTTAAGCATTAGGTTGTAAACTCGGACACCTACATTATTAATTTAGATATTCAAACTTGGTGTTTAGATATTTTTCAACCTGGTGTCCTCCAGTTGTGTTATAGGAGTTCTAATAGCTATGCTTTCTGTGAATGATAGGGATCATAGTCTGACATATCTGGTGAGCAGTAGATTTGAGAAAGGCTATCATGAAGGGATGTGCTATATGGTACTCAGGCTTATGGAGCCATTCTGAATTTGCTTTTGAGAAAACCTGCAGGCTCAATGCCTGCAATCTGTTTTAGGATACTGAAGACAGAGGTAAGGCTGGATAGTAAGAACATAACAGAACCAAGCTTTTGGCAGAAAACATAAGAAATGGAATATAGAAGACAAGACAAGTAATGCACCAGTGTATTCTTTTCCCTTTGCCTTCAGGAGCTTGAAAGCTAGTCCAGACACTTAAAACAGAAGAATCATCTTACCTGTAAAAAGCTGCGGATTCAGCATTAACTCGAAGCTGCATATGCTTAAACCTGTAGAAGGCACAGAAAAGATCTGCTTCAGTGGGAAACCATTTCTCTGGGGTCCACATCTAGGCCTATTTCACACTACAAAATTATAGCACTAGGATTCTACTTTACTGCCATGGTTCCATCTTATGAAATTCTGGAATTTGCAGTATAAGGAGGGGTATTTAATTTATCTACTAGAGAGCTCTACTGTTTCACCAAACTACAAATCCCAGGATTCCTTAGGATGTAGCTATGAAAGTTAAAATGATATCATAGTATTTAACTGTAATGTGTAAGGGCCCTTGGCATTGGCTGGGGACTATGTGCACATATGTGTACATGCACACTTGAGCCTGGCAGCTGCAGGGCTGCTGTGAAGAGAAAGGAGTTTTATCTTTCTCTCCTCTCCCAATGACCCTGTTTAGGTTGTGCCTAGGTCAACTAGGGCTAGTAATGAAGAGGGCATAGGAATTGTATAACACACCTGGGAAAGGATGCCGTTGTGCACTCAGGCACTAGGTTGGCAGCATCACCTAGAAAAGCCAATCTATTTCTTATATAAATGTATAACTAAGGTCTCAAACTAATGGGCCAAAAAGACCAGTTTCTGGCTGCTTTGGGGGCATGGCATTCAGATGATGCACACCGCTGAAGTGACCAGAAGCTGCTCCAAGGCTCCTGCCAGTGGCCCGCTTGTAACCACCACAATGGCCCATTTGGAGAGCAGGCCATGCAGTCACCAAGGTCCCAGGTGGATTGCGGCTGGAGCAGCCACACAATAAAGTAATTTAAAAAATGGCAATGTTATACACAGGCCTGCATTTTGTCAAGATAGTGTTGTACTGTTGAGAAGGTGTAGAGGGATATCTATCCAGGCAGGCCCCTCCTCCTTTTGGTCATGTGAAACTGGGAACAAAGCATTCCAAAGATATAGGAGATAAAATTTGATTTGTATTAGCAGTACAAAAAGGTACTTCCTCTGAGAAGATCCAAGATGTCTCCATTCCCTGTGAGGTCATAACCCTTTCTGTTAGACAGGCCTGTGACTATATGATTTTTAATACCTATGCCTGATGAAGAAGCAAGTGGAGCTTCAAAAGCTTGCATCATGTATTTTTAGCATTTTGGTTGCTTGAATAAGGGTATCACTGTTTTGTAGATTTTGGATGCTATTGTATTTAACCAATACTAGAGTATCACCACATGAGAAATAATTTCATCAAAGACCTGTCCCATGCACTCACCTGAAATCACCTTCCAGTTTCTCCTGAATTACCAGTTTTGAAACAATGGGGCTCATCAAGATCTTGTTGACAATGGTTCCAATGAAAAAATAGCCAAAGATGCTCACTGGACCCATCCAGCCAGTGCTAAAAGGGAGAAATGTAGTGAGGTTACCAAATCTGTCAATGGAAAGCTACTTTACCAGTCAATTAAAAGATAATCTCTGCTATCTTCTAGATAGGAAGAAAATTACTGTTTATGTTCCCCATGACAACAGTCACGTAACTAGATGATTTGTTATTATTGGGCAACTTCTTAGGGTCAAGAGAGCATAGGCATCTCATGAACCTACTAGGAGCTGCATCATCACTAAAGCCAAATTTGTTACTGTAGCAATGAAAAAAGATGGTTTTCCCTCTAAAACTGCCTTCTTTCCTTTGAAGAAAGACTTATTTCAAAGGGGGAATATGTGATTTAAAGAGAAAACTCAAAGCTAAGAAATTTAGCAACTCTAGAAGACATCATAAGAAAAGGTAGAGGGTAGAAGAAGGAGGGGAAGACCTCATTCCAGATGGATGTATTCAATCAGGGGCAATGGGCATGGGTTTGCAGGATCTAGGAGAGTAGTGGAAGATAGGGATAATACTTGGAGATGTCTCATCCACAGGGTCACCATGAGGGCAGTACAACAACAACAACAACATAGGACTCCTGCAGGGCTGAAAAAAATGAACAGGAAGTGTGTTTGTCCCGTGGGCTGTATGTCACTAGCCTTTGTCAGATAGCATTCTAAATGTTTACTAATACTGTGCAACAGAGCAGACAGCTTAGTTCTGAAGACGTGTACTTCTTCACAAATTCACTACATCCTACTGCAATCGAGGTTTCCTGGTTAGAATTCTTCTTGAAGAAGCAACATTTTCAGCTACTGATTATTAAGTACTAAACCGTGCAAAGTGTGGCTGTTTGCTATGGCTTGCTGGGGCTATTGAGAATTGGCATTCAAGAACACTGAGAGAACCACAGGCTTTCCATGTGCATGCTCTTCATACTATTATCATTAGGTCCATTTATAAAAAACTACGCACAGAGCCATTCTTGCTGGCTGACCTCTCAGCTAAACACATAGCTCCAACTGATTTTTCAACCTGTGGAACTCCAAGAAGTCCCCCCCCCCAATTTTTCATTAATAAAAGGAGAATCAAGTTCCTCCAAGTTGTCGTCGTTGTTATATTTATATCCCATCTTCTTCTCAATTTGGGATTCAAAGCAAGTTACAAAATTTAAAACAAATATAGTTAAAGATTCACACCATACAAAAGATAAAAAGCAATCAAGCCATTATAAAATTAAAAACAGTGAACACATGAACTTTTACATACTAACAGCATCAAATAAAAGTCCAGCACTGTTTTCCCTAAAATATACATATTCTCTAAGGCGTGTCGGAATAAAAAGGATTTTATCTGCTTGCAGAAAGCAGCTTTTAAGAAATACAAAACCCTATATAACAGTATCTGCATCCTTACTCTAATCTTCTGAAAATTAGACATAAGCTTTTTTTCAGACCACGACAAAATTGGACTTCTGGCCACTTCTGATTTCATTTTTAGGACTTAGTGTGGCCCACAACAAGTTTTGGGGATGAAACCTTGGCCTCCAGACCCACTAACCCATGCCTGTCTTGACTGACGACTGTTCTTACCTGTAAAAGCACTGATAGGTGTAGTAAACAAGGGTGAAAGGTGAAATGATCACCTTCCTGGCCATAGAGCTGAGTTGTTTGCAGAACCTCTCCACATCCTGACTGATTCGTTGGTCTCTGTAGAATAAAGACACAATTTAAAACGGTATGCACTATTATAACAGCTACAACAAAATGATACAAAATTTAATATGTTAGAACAGAGTTCCTCCATACAGTTGGACAATGTTTCAGTTTTTGGACTTGTGAGTATGTTTTTAACTAAGTAATTACTTTTGAGATATATGTTTCCAGTCAGAAAAATACCTTGGCTCCTGGTAACTTTGGAAAACTGTTCTCTCCTTTTCAAATACTACAGCAAAACAGAAACCACACTGATGTCACTGCTGCATAGATAAAGATTTTAAAAGAAACTTTTAGGGAGGCAATTTGCAAAGAATGTTGGTTTCTACTGTATTTATTACTGTATATTTTAAAACTTTTTGTCAGCCACTCACAGAACTTATTTTAATGAGTGGTGAATTACAGGAAGACAAAGTTATAGGATAACTGAATATTGCTTTTATTAAAGATCTACCTCACATTTAACATAACAGTTTCCACATTTGTAGACTTTCAATTTACATGAAGGGGAAATAAAGTCACAACTTGTAAAGGGCGATAGGAAGGCTTTAAACGTTTACAGCAGATTCGTACTTGCCTAGAAACATTCTGTTGATGTGAACATGGTGTTCCAAAATGTGTTATGAAACTGCTAAACTGAAATACTTCTCTGAAGCAAACTCTACTGGTGGTTAATTTTCTTTGGACACTTCCTGGCATCTTGTCACTATTATCATTGTCCTTCCCCACTAATAGAATTGCTACATGTCCAAAACAAATATTTGATGTTGCCTTTTATACTTCAGTTTTAAATATAGTGTCTGGAACACAGAACACAAAGTGGTCTAAATCCTATTGTTCATCTAGAGTAGACTCATTGAATGAATAGAATTTACTTAACCACTGACAAACCTTCCAGTAATTGAGTCAATTGATCTTCTCTTCAAAGAACTAACCACTAAACACTTATATGATAAAAATTTTATTAGTTCCTCTGATACCTAAAGGGAGAGAATAATTTACTGATGAAGAGTACAAGCCAACTCCCTATGAGGCACGAAATGGGATGGAGTCCAAACAAGTTTGAAAGAAACAGGATTCATACAGAAGATACTCAGACACTTACGGATTATCAATTTCCTCATGCAGAATATTCAAAGTGTAATACACCTGGCCCTGGAAGTAGTAGCCATGGAGGTATTCAGTGAGGGTCTTTCTCCAGTTCAAATACATCAAGTTACAAATAAATTGGTCAAAACTCTTTAACTGAAAAGGGGACAAAAGAGAAAGAGAAACAAAAGTGAGACTCAAAAATGAGGAGTAACAGCATAACAGCAGAAACATTAAGCAGAGGAAATCTGAAGAATCTAACACTTAAATGGCTGCATTTAGTGAAGGAATCCTAGGTCCAAAACCCGCAACTCCAACCTTAATGGTCTCTTATGAGTCCCCTATGATGGAATAACACCACAAGGAGTATTCCACATCTGGGGAAAACTGGCTGCTGAATTCTAGGAATTGTGGTCCAAAAAGATAGTTTTTCCAAGCTCTGATATCACTTATTAGTGGTGGACGGCTCCTTCGGCAAGCTTGCCACAAGGCAAGTCCACAGCATTACACAGCACCATTCTAGTGTACACTACACTCACTCTAGTGGCAGACACTCTACCCAGAGTACCTTCATGTGCAACTACTTTTCTTTCATATTAGAAGTGGTCATGTGAAGTATACTTTTTGAAAACACTTTTATTTTAAGTAAACAACCATGTACAAAACATGACACAACAATAAACCAAAATAAAACAGTTCATCTCATACAACTTTGAATTATATTGCGGGTCTCCTTCTTGGATTCTGCTCAATGTAAGCAGTCATTTTAAAGTCCAGTGCTGTCTTTGTGTAAATCTGGTCCAGAATGTCTGACCAAAGGTTCAGAAGGGATAGAGGTTGTCTTCTCTTGTTTCTATCTTTAGTTACAAAGTCAATGTGTGGGAACCATTTAACCATGAAAAATCCTGATTTTGGTCATCCTACAAAACTTGCCATTCTGTCAGACAGTTTTTCAAGTAACCATAACCCTTTTCCACCACATATCCAGAGACATGTCGCCTGTTTTCCAGCATCTGGCAATTTCTACATGGGCTGCTATTGTGAAGAAATCTATGAGATTTTTATGTCTCAAATCTGAGTTCATGCTTACATATATTGATAAAAAATCATTTCTGGACATAATTTTACTTCTTGGTTGGTAATCAATGAAATTTGTTCAAGTACCAATTGCCAAAAAGTGTTGATTTTGGGCAGTCTAGCAACATGTGTGGAAATGTGCCATTATTATTACAACCACTTCAACATTTGGAGGAAATATTTTAACCATTCTGGCTAGCTTCACTGGAGTCAAATACTACTTATGTATAATTTTCTCTAATTAATGCAGATCTGGATTTAAAAGGAGTGGAAGACCAAACTGTAATCCATTTTGAAGTGGTAACTGAAAGATTCAAATCTATTTCTCAGGTTAGTTCTATGCCATGGACATTCTGTTAAGAGTGATCAATCAGTTGTAGATTAAAGATGTTAGTCCTTTAGTGTTTTGGAAGGGGGGGAACATTGTGCCTCAAATAAGGATAAGGTAAGTGATCAGAGTGGTCCTCCTCTTTCCTTTAATTTGTGTGTAAAGGCAATTATCTGATGGAGGTGAAGTATACTTTTTAAAAGGTGGGATCAGTATAACACATGGTTTAGTAATCAGGGTGTTTCCTATGGGTGGAAATCATGGCCTGTAAAGCCTGTTTTTGCAGGCCTCAAAACTCACACTTGAGCAATTCTCCCTTACATATTTTAAAAAAATAAAACCAAATGTACTATGCCTTTGAGAGGCACAATTCTTTTCTAAAACAAGGAGTCTCCCCACATTTAACTTGTGCTAAAAAATGAAGGTATTTTGTTTAGTTTGTAAATTGGAAATGACCTTCTGGACATTTCTTATTCCGTTTGGCAGTCAAGGTCTGGCACAAAAAACAGCACCAGATGCTAAGGGGTCACCCACCTCTGATGTACCTGTACCTGTGTGATCAGACAAATTCTGGGTTAGAGGCATCACATGCATTCTAGTTTTCTTTCCAACATAAAATCACACACATTTATATAAGAAGAGGGCTCTCTTACCATAGAGTTCAATACAATGAGCATCAGAGCAAGTGTGGTTATTTTTTGGAATCCATAAAAGTCTTTGCTTCCCAGAACTCCAAAATACTGACTGGGGATCAGCCCCACCTGATAAATGACCAGCTGCTCTAGGGTGATAAGAAAAAACAACAACAGAAAAAGAATGAGCAGTAAGTAAGTGCTAGCATAAAAAGAGTGGTATCAAGGGTCATGACAGGAGGAAACAGTCAGACCTTGATTCACTTACCCAAAAGGGCAACTCCCAACAAGGTTAGGAACATCAGTGTATTCTTGGAGGAGCATGTGGGAAATAAAATAGTTTGGATCTTTAAAAAACGTTGGAGAAATTGCCGGTCTAGTCGGGGCCGGGGCCTGGAAGAGATGGATACAAGATTAAAAAGGAGATAAAGCAAGCAAACATCACACAAAAACCCAGTTCTGCCCTATTTACACAGATAACTTGAAGGTGAAATCTAATGAAATTACGAAATAGTTTCTCTAGAAGAGGAAAAGTAAGAGGGGGAGGGTTTCATTCCAAAATACCCACAATCATGAAGGATCCATACTTGATAAAAACATTTCCTCTGAAGACCTAAGATAGCATCAGCTGGAAACATACCAAAGCACTACCTAGGAAGCAAAACCTAGGATATGGATACGGTTGAAAAATACTAAGACAGACAACTCCTTTTATGATACTTGGTGGCCATTTCTTGAGTACTGTAATTTAAACAGTAACATGTACATTCCACCAACAACAATGCATGACACTCTCTTGAGAGATCTTCTGTCCTGATCCTTTATTGTGACAATTCTTCCTGGATTAAACAGTGATAGATAGCTTTGCATGAAGTGGTTTGCTTTTGAAGACTTTACTGTTGTTTGATGTTATTTTCTTTATTGTGTGATTAAAGTCTCTTCACTTTTATATTTTGAATGTTGTATAGCTTCTTTTCTTCTGACTTCATATGAAGTTCTGAGATAGCACTAAATAAAGCTGTTTATTTTAAAAATGAATGATTTGCAACAAAAAATAGTGATTGCCTTCTCCATCCTTCCGTTGCTCATTTCCTGTTTCCTTCTCCAAGAAAGCTGCAGTATCAGCATCTAGAAAAACATCCCAAATAGATTTGCCAGCTGTACTGATTTTGTTCAGCTATTTTCACCACTGAAATAAGAAGAGCCCGAGTTTTCATTCCAGCAGCAGAAATAAGAAGATTAGGATATTTCAAACTTTAACATCAAAACCATGCTCAAGCTGTAAACTAAGAAGTGACACTACTTTCTGAAAGCTCTTATAGTTTACCATGATGAAGACATCTGGAGATCTCAAAAGCCTTATGCACATGTCCATACTTTTTCAGTTGTGCTTATAAAGGTATAACACTGCTCCCTATTCTATATATCTCTTAGGCCCATTTAACTATGGAATGATGACCATTCTCACCAGTGCTTGAAAAAACTGTTTGGACTACAACTTCCGCAATCCCTTGACAAGTGGCTAATGTAGCCAGGGCTTTTCTGGAAGCTGTAGTGCAAACATGTATTTTCCCAAGCTTAGATTCATTTCAAGTTTTGCTCTCAGACTTACTAAAGTAGATAAAATCCCTGTGTCACCCATGAGAAGGATGCATTGAAAGAATGGAAAATAATTCACCTTTACTACTCTTTTAACCACCAAAACTATGCAGTTAAAGGCAGATTAAGTGGCAATGACTCTATGTTTATCAATCTCAGGAAGAATGTGCAGCCTTAGACACCCACCATTTATAGACATTTAAACCCCTAGCATGTTCTCTTTTCATAGTGTAGACACCTGCCCACCCCTCTTTCTCATTTAACAGTGACTGTATGCACTCTAAAGCTTTTATTGCCAGGTGTCTTCCATGTCTGCAGAACAGTGACTTGTCTGGAACTTACTCCAGACTTTAAGGAAGCAACCATGATGTGGAACACTATCCCTCCCTGCAAGGTTCAGCACTTTGGACAGTTATTTTAAAGTTCAGACTGTATCTACACCAGATGTCCCACCCCAAGAGACCATACTAGTCCACCTATACTTTGAGGGAGAGAGTCTCAGGAATGGCACTCCCGTTCTTCAACCCACTGAAAGACCAGCTAGCTCCAACTTAACACATGATACAGTCACACACATCTCAATTGCAAGTATTGCATGTATAGGAGGAAATGCATTCCATACACTCTGTTGTCACTGAAAATAACTATGCAGTATTTGCACAGTATTCACACAGTACAGTCATGCCTCCACATGTGCAGCTTCGACTTTTGCGGATTTTATTAATATGTTCTCTCTAGGAACTCTCTAGGAACTGTGCAACACTATGATCAACTGTAACCCGAAGTCGCACTGAAAGACCTAGAGATTCCTAGAGAGAACTCTCCACTAGGCATTTGCAGCTCCTCCAGCGCAATCCTATGGTCAATGTCTGGCAGATGTTGCACTGGAGGACCTAGAGATTCCCAGAGGTAGTATCTCAGGTAAAAACATAGTATTTTTGTTATTTGCAGTTTTTCCAAATTCACGGTGGTCTTGTGACCCTAATCCAGTGAATGTGGGGGGATTAGTGTATTCACTTCTACACACAGCAGAAACACGGAAACTTAGAGGTGGAAGAGACCTAAAGCGGCATCCAGTCCAACCCTCCATGCAGGAATTCGTGAACAAAATTACTCCCAACAGATTACTCCCAAAGATTACTCCCATGCAGCCTCTGTTTAAAAACCTCCAAGGAAGGAGACTCCATGACTCTCTGAGGGAGTGTGTTCCACTGTCAAAGAGCTCTTACTGTCAGGAAGTTCTTTCTAATGTTGAGGTGAAATCTCTTTTCCTGTAGTTTGTATCCATTGTTCCGTGTCCTATTCTCTGGAGCAGCAGAAAACAAGCTTGCTTTATTCACAAGATGACATTCCTTCAAACATTTATAGAATCATAGAGTTGGAAGAGACTACAAGGGCCATCCAGTCCAACCCCCTGCCATGCAGGAAATCTAAATCAAAGCATCTCCGACAGATGGCCATCCAGCCTCTGTTTAAAGACCTCCAAGGAAGGAGACTCTATCACCCTCCGAGGGAGTGCATTCCACTGTCGAACAGCCCTTACTGTCAGGAAGTTCCTCCTAATGTTGAGGTGGAATCTTTTTTCCTGTAGCTTACATCCATTGCTCCAGGTCCTAGTCTCTGGAGCAGCAGAAAACAAGCTTGCTCCCTCCTCAATATGACATCCCTTCAAATATTTAAACAGGGCTATCATATCATCTTCTTTTCTCCAGGCTAAACATCCCCAGCTCCCTAAGGCGTTCCTCATAGGGCATGGCATCCAGACCCTTCACCATTTTAATCACCCACCTTTGGATACGCTCCAGTTTCTCAATGTCCTTTTTGAATTGTGGTGCCAAGAACTGGACACAGTATTCCAGATGGGGACTGACCAAGGCAGAATAGAGTGGCACTATTACTTCTCTTGATCTAGAGACTATACTTTTATTGAGGGCTTTCATGGGGGACCTCTAGGCTCCTACAGAATCGGGAACATGGGACATGACTGCCCTTTGTATGGAGGGGCTCTATGCACATGCACAGAGAGAGCCCTTTCCTATGCCAGCTGAATGCCCAAATGAATGGGAAGTGTTTCTACCATGGGGCGCATGCCTGCGAGTGCATATAACGGAAGTCACCCTCTGTGAATATTGAAGACCATGGACCTCAAATCCACACGAAAGGAGGGGCAACTGTATACATGAAGCAAACTATTGTTTGCATTTGTTGTTGTATTCCTTCAACGACTTGAAACAGGGTTTTCCGGGGCTGAGAGTACCAAGGTCACCTACTGCGTTTCCATAGCCAAGTGGGAAATTGAACCCTGGCTAATAGTAATGATGATGATGATGATGATACATTGGGGAATGCAATGGCTAATGATGATGATGATGATGATGATGATGGGAAGCCAGTCTGGCATAGTGGTTCGTCGCCTGCCAACTTGTAATGACTCCATTATTATTATTATTATTATTATTAAGCTTTATTTACAAAGTGCTGTACATACAATCAATTAAGAATGAACAAAATAAACTAAACCGGCTGGTGATGCATATTCCAGGTAAAGCAATTAGAGGTTAATACATATAACATTCAAAACAATAAAAACGACTTTCCAGTGAATCCACGGAATCCCATCGTTTCTAAAGGCAAGGGACAGATTCGGAAATGCAAAGGTATATCAACTATCGCTGAAATTAGGCTGACACGAGGCATCATGGTGTAGTGGTCTGAGCATTGGACTACTACTGTTATTATTGTTGTTGTTGTTATTTATATTTATTCCATTGTTACCTCGCTCTTCAGAAATGTTGTCAAAGTGGCTAAAAAACTAGTGATTTAGACTCGGGTCCAAAACACACTGCAGAAACAATCCAGTTTGAGGCCGCTTTAAGTGCCCTGCCTCAATGCTAGGGGATCCTGGGAAGTGTAGTTTTGGGAGACAGTTAGCCTTCTTTGCCAGAGAGCGAGCTCTGGGGCCACAAGAAACTCCAAGAGAATCCCATAGCCTTGAGCCAGATTATAAGAATAACCCCCTCCTTCCCTTCCCTTCCCTTCCCTTCCCTTCCATCCCCTTCTGCCCCCAAAGGGCTCACCGGCCACCCGCCGCTCTCCCGGGAGCCATGAAAGCGAAGCAAATCCGGACTCGATTCGGGCAAAGTCCACAAGAAGACCACTCCCAGGCTCTGAGTGCAGCGGGCGATTAATATTCATGACCTCTCTTGAATATTCATGAGCTCGAGCGATTAATATTCATTGTCTTTCTTGAATATTCAGGAACGCGGACTATTAATATTCATTATCTCACTTGAATATTCATGAGTTCGGGCGATTAATATTAATTACCTCTCTTGAATATTCATGAGCGCGCGCGACCAGCGAACACCAAGTGCCTCCTCCTGCCTTCATAGAATCCTTCACAACAGAGAGAAAAGGGGAGAGAGTGGTCACTTCCGGGAGGGAACGATAGAGTCGGGACAAACAAAGCCTAGAGCGAACGGCTCCGAAGAGGAAAGGCGGAGCCTAGTTGGAGGTCTGAGGACGTCAATCGGAATGAGAAGTGGGATGCTTTCGCCTGTTTTCTAACTCTATGGCTTAGTCAATCGACCTCCGCGTTAAGTGGTTCAGCCTAAGAGGATGCTCCACTCTCCACAGGTTTAATGTAGACGTCGGATTCCGTGTCGCAGCTTCTAGCGTCCGCCATGTTAGTGGACAAGAGGGGATGCCCCACAAAATAATAATAATAATAATAATAATAATAATAATAATAATAATAATAATAATAATAATAATAATAATAAATCAATAAATAATAAATTAATATATATTAAATTAATATAATATAAACAAACATATAAATAAATAATAAATATAAATTAATATATTATATATTGATATATAACTTATATAATTTATAATTTGTTTTATATACATACATACATATATATAATGTATTTACATAATTTATAAATATAAATTAATAATTAATAAATTATTATTATTAT
>NC_056522.1:338319732-338353664 GCF_019175285.1 Sceloporus undulatus
CAGGTTCTAAGAAGATACTGGCACAATCGGCACTGGACTTTAGACCAGTTCTTCTGTTCACACCTTGGCCCGTTCTGCATGGGCCTTTGCAGAGCGCCCCCGTCACGTGCTAGGGGTTGGCTGAGAATCTAGCGTCCATACCGGCCTCACCCCTAGCACGTGACGGGGCGTAAAAATGGCAGCGCCCTATACATATGGGTGCGGCTATTTTTACGTGCCGGACGCTTAGCGTCCGCATGTAGCATCGCGAGAATGACTCATCGAGTGCGCCATTGGTGCCTCGTCACATCATTTCCGTGATGCAAGAAGAAGCCCCATTTTGGCGCTTCTTTATAGCTGTGCTGGGAAGCCTCGCGGTTTGGCCACTGGGGCTTCTCGGCGCAGGTAATGATGGCGCAGGCAGAGCGCCGCTTTTCGGCACTCTGTAATGCGCCCTTGTCTTGGATGTCTAATGCATTTTCTTCTCCTCCCCTCAGCTACATCTGAAGCCAATATTCTTTTTTTTTCACATACAAAGCAGTCCTTTTTCAAATCTCTCTTCTGACCTTGCTCTTTTCCATTTTTGCTTCCTCAGGATGTTGTTGCCCTGCATCTCATCATTTAAAAAACAAATTAACTTAATGCCCACTGTGGGTTTTGAGCATTTTCCAACAGTATGATTTTCAATCATGTAAGCGCTGAGGCAAGTAATTCTGATGTCTAAAGTAATAATGGGAGAAGGGTTTCTACCTGTGACTGCTCATGAGGAAAAAAACAACCCCTGTGTATATGTGTACCTCAGCATCCACAGGTTTCTCCCTAGATACTGTTATGAATATACTTTATTTCTTGCCATGAGTGTTGCTTTTATTTGACCTTAGTTGTCTCTCTTCAGGTATTCCTTGAAAGTCGATAGTTCAGATTTCACTTCTGCTAGGAATTTACAAACAGTTTTAGAAACCCAATCCCTCAGCCTCAGTCCTCCATCTGCATTAAGTTTTAATAACACTAACTTACTTCAAAGGGCACTAAGGCATCTTCCAATATTCTTCAGTGCTGTATCTGGTCTAAGTACAGTGGGCCCTTGGTATGTGCTGCAGTTTGATTCCAGGAGCCCCCGGGGTGGTTACCAAAATCCGTGGATGTCAAGTCCCATTAAACATAAAGTCGTAGTAAAATGGTGTCGCTTATATAAAATGGCAAAATCAAGGTTTGCTTTTTGGAATTTATATATTTTAAAGAATATTTTCAAGCCGTGGATGGTTGAAACCTTGGATAGAGAATCCATGGATACAAAGGGCTGACTGTATACGTGTAAAGTATTTTTTACCTCATTCTTCAAATGGCTTTACAGGCCATTTACATACAAAGGAGTCTCTGCACTTACAATCGGAAAGATGTGACACAAAAGGAAAATGGATTGAGAAATAAGAAGAAAACAACTGGTCAAAATTATGGGTTCTTGAATGAAAAATGGACTACCTATACCTAAAATTAGGGTAGATTTGCAAGAATATAGTTGATTCTTAGGTACCATCCCAACATGGGTCCACTTTTGGTCAAGATTAATGTCCTGTATATTCAGTAAATGTGCATTAAGGGAGAGATCAAAAATTAGCAGATACAGCTGATTGGTGTGAAATCTGCAACAATTTAAAGGAATTCCCCACACTAATATACGACCTAACTAACTTCTTGATAAGTGTTTCCCAAATGTAGTAATGAATGTGCATTGTACAATACTAGCTCTGGGGTATGACACTGCTTGTGACAGCTGTGGCTATTGGAAAATATGTGTGTACTGCCTACTTGGTCATTAAACTCTTGTGACTGTAGTGATTCTCATGTGAGCTTCCAAGTCTGACCCAGTTCTTTTGTATTTCTTATCTCTTCAGGAGATCGAGCTTCTTTGATATGCACAATCTGGTTGTGAAAAAACTGGACCGCTCTTGCATCTTGCAAGCTGAGGGATTTGACACACTCAGGACATGCTGAGCTTGCAATTGTCCATTCCAAACACTTCCCCACTAGCCCTTTTGTCTTTTCAGTGCCAGTTAAAACACCTGCTGTGAGCACCATTTAGTGTGTAAGTTCCAAAAATTTCCATGGCCCCTCCTGACACATCCAAATCCAAGAACAAAGGCAGAGAGCATTTTCTGGGCCTCTCTATCAGTTTCTCCCACTCACCCCCTCCTGCAACTCCAAGAGCTGTTGTCCTAGACTCTTGGAGCCAAGCTCAGTACCAAAATATTTACATATTTTACAACACATCTCCCCCCCCCCCCCAATTTCACACTTCTCTATCAGTAATGGAACAACTGTCTGTTGCAGGACATACCACAAGGCAAACGTTAAAGCAACAAGTCTTCTCAAAATGCATAGTTGTGTTGACATTGCTAGGAACTCTGCCGCTGTTGGTAAGGCTACAGACCAGACCAACAAAACATTCATGTTATATATTTATTGCTACAGTGTAAACAAATAAAACAACCTTGCAGTTGTTGTTGTTGTTGTTGTTGTTGTTGTTGTATGCCTTCAAGTAATTTCTGACTTATGAGAGCCCTAAGATGAACCTATCACAGCATTTTCTTGGCAGAATTCTTGGCAGAGTGGGTTTGCCTTTGCCTTCCTCCGAGACTGAGAGAATGTGACCTGCCCAAGATCACCCAATGGGTTTTCATGGCTGAGCAGGAATCTGAAACCTGGTCTCCCAGTGCCCTATTGTTTAGTCCAATACTTAAATCACTATACTATGCTGGTCCTATCAGTAGGAAACAGCAGTAGGAAACAACTGTTTCTTAAAAGGATATTCATTCATCATACATAGAAAAATCTTCCAAGGGAGTTGTAAGTTCTGATTAAAGCTAGGAATGTATTCAAAGAATTGTGAAATTGTATTTTTATTAGTTGTTAAGTGTGTAAGCTGCTTTGAATGCCTTTAGGTGAAAAAGCAGTCTATTGATATTAATATAAATAAATGACTTGATAGTGTTCATATGATGGTGAGTGGCCATTCCTTTTTTTCACTTTAGTATGTTTTCCTGCAGTCTGACATCTTGGGCACAAGTTAACTTGCTTTCTTATTTACCAACAATTTACCATGGCAAGATAATGCAGCTGGAATTTTCTCTCATGTCCTGAACCAGCAACGTCTTAATTATTTGTCATAATTATAGCCCACCTTTCCTCCAAGTAACAAAAGATGCTGCATATGGCTCATATTCTCTCTTTTATTCTCACAAGTCAGAAATGACTTGAAGACACACAACAGCAACACATGAGGGGTGTGTGTTATTTTTTTATCCCATAGAATTCTGCCAGGTAGATTAATTTGAGTGGAATAGCTAACTTTTTTCAGACTATATTTCCTATAGTCCCCAGCCTATGTTAAGTGAGGGATTCCATACTTTTTTTTGCATTATCTCAAAATGTAATGTTCTCAAGCTATATTTGTGCTTGGAGAGTGGGATTCATCCAAGATCTTGCAATGAACTTTGAAAGACAAACAGGTATTTGCATTAGGGTTTCCCCAGTCAACACTATCTATTTGCCAGCCTGGCTCAGATGGTATTGTATGAATGCCTTGTCTATGGCCTCCAGAAGTGTTAGACAGACATAATTTAATCAACTCCCAGGTAGTTGATTCTATTCCAGTAGAGCTCAGTTACTTGCTGTGTAATAAGTACTCTGAGTACTCATTTTCCCATATGAAGTTGATGAAAGCTGAATATAGTGTTGGATTTTGGAATGTTGAACCACTCTTGTAATAAATTGTATGTATGTGTATTAGTGAAGTAATATTTTGTATATTAGTTGATTATGTAATTGCTTGATTATGAAATTTTGAGGGGTGCACATTTTTGCTTTTTGCTTCATTAGATTCTTCACTTTGATTGAGGAACATTGAGAATTACTGTATCCTTTTGGAACCTATTTGAAAAAGTCTTGCCTGCCCCTTTGAACAGTGGGAGATGTGAAAGAAGAAAGTTCCCAGGATTCCACAGCATTTTGGATGGAGTTGCTGATAACACAGGAAAGGCAAGGGATTGCCCACCCCTTTCTAGAGCTGGCAGCCTGCTGAGCCATGGCAGCTTTTATGGGCAAGTGGGAGGGCAAAACAGTGTGAGGAATTCAGAAGGGAAGCACTTTGATCTTGACTTTGAACCTCTGACAATTCCCAGCAATAGCTCTTTCCCACACACTCCTTGGATTTCTCCTGCAGTCAAAAAAGAAAAGGACTGCACTAAGAAGGAAGTGGGCTTTCTGTTTTGATATTACCAATCAGCTTTTGTTTGTTTTAAAATTTATATCCCACTTTTCCGCTGAAAGAACATAAAAGCATTCTTCCAGTACTGTTTGTTCTTCTTGCACTGGCATAGTACCTCCAATATAGTCAGCCCTCCTTATACATGGATTTTTTAGCCACGAATTCAAGCATCCATGGCTTGAATATATTCCAAAAAGTATAAATTCCAAATAGCAAAACTTGATATTCCATTTTATATAAGGGAAACCATTTTGCTCTGCCATTATATTTAATGGGGCTTGAGCATCCACGAATTTTGTTATCCATGGGGGATCCTAGAACCAAACCCCAGCAGATAACAAGGTCCTACTGTATTTACATGGTATAAACCAGAACACTCTTATATCTATGTAGTATGTGTTGTATACACTTTCTTGTTCTAATTAAACCAGCTACCCAACACATCAGTTTATACCATTAATATCACACAAATGTTCATTCTATGAGGGAAGCACCTCACACCTCCATTATTGGACATTGTTGCAATCTTTTCTTGCTCTGTTGTACGCTAGATTCATTGATTAATGATCTGATTCTGTAACAGAGCTTGGAAACATTGCTTTTTGACTACAATTCCCAGAATCCTCTACCTAACCTGACCAAGTACAACATTTCTAAGCTCTGTTCTGAATAGAATCAAATAATGATAGAGTTGGAAGGGATCCCAAAGGCCATCTAATCCAACCCCTGCCAGTGCATGATTCCATCACTAAAGAATCCCAAGAGTCTCTGTTTAAAAATGTCTAACAGACCCATCTATTCTCTGTTTAAAATTGTCTAATACAGGAGAGTTCACCACTTTTTGAAGTAGTAGTCTATTCCATGGTCAAAGAGCTCTTGCTCTTAGTGTTTAATCTGCATCTCCTTTGTAATTTTTAATAATTTTTTTTTGCAGGTTTCAGAAGTAATTGCTAGCATTCAATAATAATTTTCTTAGCTTTAAAATATATTTATTTTAATATATATTTAAGAACATTTTAATAAATAATTTAAGTGCAAATAGGTTTATAATAAAACTGAAATAATAATAATAATAATAATAATAATAATAATAATAATAAAATTTATTTATGTTTCCCCGCCTCTCCCGGTAGATTGAAGTGAGGTTACAGACTAATAAAAGCATAAGTGTTTATATAAAATTCAATTAAAAGCAGCTAAAAAAATTATAACAAAACCAAAAGCTTAGAATAATAAAAAAAAAAGTACATTCATAGTTTTTTGTGGGTTTTTGGGCTACGTGGCCCAAAACTCTGGAAGAGTTTATTTCTGATGTTTCATCAGCATCTATGGCACAAGAAACTATGGATGCCAGCTGTGAAAGCCTTTGACTTCACATTGGACATCTCTACGGGAAGAAATTAGTTAAGTCATTTAAAACACTTATTTAAAAAACAGGAAAATAGATAAATACTTGGATAGACATATTGGTGTTCTGTTGACAGCTGAAATATCCAGCACTGGGAACCTACCTAATCTCAAAGTGGAGTTTATTGTACATGGTCATTGTCACAACATAGAATCATAGAATCACAGAGTTGGAAGAGACCGTAAGGGCCATCCAGTCCAACCCCCTGCCATGCAGGAAATCTAAATCAAAGCATCCCTGACAGATGGCCATCCAGCCTCTGTTTAAAGACCTCCAAGGAAGGAGATTCCACTACACTCCGAGGGAGTGTGTTCCACTGTCAAACAGCCCCTCCTGTCAGGAAGTCCCTCCTAATGTTGAGGTGGAATCTCTTTTCCTGTAGCTTGCATCCATTGTTCCGGGTCCTAGTCTCTGGAGCAGCAGAAAACAAGCTTGCTCCCTCCTCAATATGACTTCCTTTCAAATATTTAAACAGGGCTATCATATCACCTCTTACCCTTCTTTTCTCCAGGCTAAACATCCCCAGCTCCCTGACTCGTTCCTCATAGGGCATGGTTTCCAGACCTTTCACCATTTTAGTCGCCCTCCTTTGGACACCCTCTAGTTTCTCAACATCCTTTTTAAATTGTAGTGCCAAGAACTAGACACAATATTCCAGGTGGGGCCTGACCAGAGCAGAATAGAGTGGCACTATTACTTCCCTTGATCTAGACACTATACTTTTATTGATGCAGCCTAAAACCGCATTGGCCTTGTTAGCTGCTGCATTGCACTGTTGACTCATGTTCAATTTGTGGTTTACTTGGACTCCCAGATTCCTTTCACATGTAGTCTTGTTCAGCCATGTGTCCCCCATCCTATATCTGTGCATTTCATTTTTCCGCCCTAAGTGCAGTACCTTAGAGAAGACAGACTAAATAATATTTAATATAAAATTAAACCTTACAGTGTTTGAATGTTCAATAGAATCTCTGCAAGTCAAATGCATCCAGAAGAATTTATTATCTTGGTAACTATGCATCTACTGTGGTTTTTTTTTAATCCCAAGGCTCCCCCAGAGGCAAAATAAAGACAGAGATTTATCCAGCCAGAAAATGACAACTATCATTGCTAATTTCGGTCATTGTGTCAAACTGGTTTTCACTATCTATGGCCTGTTATGGACTGCCAAAATAAAGCTGCTTCGGGTCTCTTTGGAGGTATGCTGTTTAAATGATGCATGCATCCGAAGAATCCGGAAGCTGCACCAAAGCTGCACTCCAGTGCTTAGGAATGGAGTGTGGCTTTGGCGCGACCTCTGGACTCTTAGGACTCATGCATTATTTAAATAGCATATCTCCAAAGAGACCCGAAGCAGCTTTATTTTGGCAGTCTGTAACAGGCCAATAGTTTTCAACCCCAACTGTGACTTGAATTTATAAATGTGGAGCTCTGTAGTTCAGAGGTGCTTGTCTGCTTTCTTTTTTCTTCTATCTACTCAGCATCACTGACTCTACTGTAAATAGAGCAGTGGTTCATCAGCTCTGATACCATACCACATTAGTATGAAAACCAATACTGTATCAAAATGTGGTTCTCAATCTGGTTGCTGGTCATTTGCAAATGATGGTTTATTGCCTGGAAAAATCAAGCCAAACCACTTTTAATTTTCCTTGAACATGTTTTGGCCTGCCAAGATGCAAGGTATACTGGGTTGAGTACCAGGCTATGATTAGGAGAAAGGTGGGTTCAAATGTCCTCTGTCATGAGACTCATTGTGTCACATTGAAGCAATAACTAGTTTATAGCTTAATCTAAAACACTAGAGCATTTAAAACTTAACTGTAACTTATGAAAGATAGTCACTTTTGTGACTGAAACTGGAATAAATTTTTAAATATGATTGTTCATAGAATCATAAGGCCTGAACAGGCAGGCCAAAATAAAGCTGCTTTGGGTCACTTTGGAGGTATGCTGTTTAAAATGCTGCATACATCCTAAGAGGCCAGAAGCCACACCAAAACCACTCTCCAGGCCTAAGGACTGAAGCGCAGCTTTGGTGCAGCTTCTGGCCTCTTAAGATGCATGTGTCATTTAAACAGCATACCTCCAAAGTGACCCGAAGCAGCTTTATTCGGGCCCACAGAACCATGGAAAAGAACACAAGGGCCATCCAGTCAAAACCCCTGCCATGCAGCAATACACAGTCAAAGCCCCCCAATTAATGGCCATCTCTAAAGAAGGAGATTCCATCACCCTCCAAGGGAGTGTGTTCCACTGTCAAAGAGCTCTTACTGTCAGGAAGTTCCTCCTAATGTTGAGGTGGAATCTCTTTTCCTGTAGTTTGCATCCATTGTTCTGGGTCCTATTCTCTGGAGCAGCAGAAAACAAACCACTGTTGTTTTGTGTGCTTTCAGTATGATAGTAATTCACAGGTGGCCTTCTCTAAGCTTGAATTATGGAGTGAAATTTGGCATATGGATTTTAAAAATAAAATAATTTATTCTGCTTTATATTTGTCTCAATAATTAAACAGTATTTTGTTGTGTGCCTTCCAAGCTGTTCCTGGCTCATAAAGATCCTAAGATGAACCTATGATGGGGTTTTCATGGTAATATTTGTTCAGAGGAAATTCTCCATTGCCTTCCTTTGAGGCTGAGATAGTGTGACTTCCCCAAGGTCACCCAGTGAGTTACTATGGTCAAGCAGAGATTTGAACCCTAGTCTTCCAGAGCCCTAGTCCAATACTCAATCCACTACATAACGCTGGATGTGATTTCAGCTCATTTTCAAACTGTTCTTTATAACATCATGTTGTTGTTGCTGTGTGCCTTCAAATCAATTCCAACTGATGGTAACCCTAAAACAAACCTATCACAGAGTTTTCTTGGCAGTATTTTCCAGATAGAGTTTGCCTTTTGCCTTCCTTTGAGGCTGAGAGATTGTGACAAGGACACTCAGTGGGTTTCCATGGCTGAGAGGGATTCAAACCCTGGTCTCCAGAGACCTCTGAAACCACTAGAAAGTTATTATTTGAAAATATATAATGGGATTCTGAAGATTCTGATATAAGTCTATTAACGATACAATATTGCTATGGAAGCTGCCAAACTGCCCCTTGCCTAGTACACTGAACAAACCACTTTTTACTTGAAGGGTATTCTCTTCCCTTCTTATTCCAGTGAAGCAACTGAGGTTCACTGTTCAACCTGTCTTGACTATCTGGAAAGGTTTCTGAAATTCAATCAGTGACACACACACACACACACACACACACACACACAGCTACAGTATTTTAAAAAATCTATTCCATTAAGCTATGCACTGCTCACTCCTAAAAAATTTATTCCTCCCACCTGTTTAAAGATTTACACTTTCCATGAATCTGCCTTTCCTTCCTTTTCAATCCACATTTAAGCACAGATAGACAGAATAAACCAATTTAATCTTTAGCCATACATAACTTGAGCAGTTTGGTCCAGACTTTGACCTCTCTGGTTTGTCAATAACTCCTTAGATAACAATGAGCTCAAATGAAACACACTTTTTCTGCTGTCCAGGGAGACTTATTTGCTTTTTTCCAAGATAATGTCATAATGACAATGCACTGACACATTGTAGGTCTGTGTCATGACATTCTGCAAATTAATACACTATGAAGTGTCACTGTGCAATCAACCCTTTCTCCTTACTCTTTCTCCATATATATTCAGTAAGGGGGGGGGGCGGGGAAATCAAAGAAATATTTGTCTTTTGCTTGGCATCTCACTGCCAGATTCAAAAGGTGCACCAGATCCCATCTGATTTTGGAAGCCAGAGGGTTAACCGTGGTTAGTACTTGGTTGATAGACTACCAATCAATACCAGGTGTTTTAGGCTATATTTCAGAGGAACTGGTAAAATCACCTCTGAATATTCCTTACCAAAGAAAACCCTATAAAATATATGGGGTCACCATAAGTTGATTGGTGACTTGAAGGCACATAAACAGACAGGAAGTGCCCTGTATCTTGCAGGATTTGGAGATCCTTATTTCTTTGCCAGAATACAGATAAACCAAATAGCATACAAATATTTGATGAAAAGATATTGGTATGACTGCTTATGAAATAAATTTGTTATGATTTTCAGCTTCCCAGCTCCCCACCCCTTTTTGTGGTTGGCTTTTATTTATGAAATATATTGCTTTTAAAAATGATTTTATTTATACTTTCATCTTTTTGCTTTTTGGAGGGCCTTTCTTCATTTATTTTACAGTAATAATCTGGTTCTGCTATCTCATTGTTTTCAGAGTTCTCATTATTACATGGGTGCTGCCTACTATTATTATTATTATTATTATTATTATTATTATTATTATTATTATTATTATTTACTACTATTATTACTACTACCAGCACTACTATATTCCACTATATCAAGAGATCTCACGTATAAACCCTCCCCCCAAAAAATCTGGCAGTTGCAATAGTATAAATGCTAAAAATGATTTAGGAAGGTTAAGAAGTTCTTAAACAATTTTAACAAGTTAAAATGATAGATTTACTGTATGAGATCCAATGGTGTACTTTGAAAACAAATGCCAGGTGAAATGGGGCTTTCTTCTCTTCCTGTTCCTCCTGCCTGTTGCTTTCTATGGTGCCAGAAGACAGCTCTAGAAGTTTAACTCATGGGTGGGTGGGAGGACAAGAAGAGTAGAGAATCACTTGTTCTGGCAGAAACTGTAATAATAATAATAATAATAATAATAAATAATAATTTATTTATATCCCGATTCCCGCCCCTCTACAAGATGCAATCGGGGCGGCTTACAAAGATTAAAAAACATGTATTCCAAAACCCTCAATCCCCCCTCTTAAAATACAATTAAACGATATAAGAGTTCTTCTGATGGCCAGAGAAACTATTCGGGAAAGGACTGTCGGAAGAGATCTGTCTTTATAGCTTTTTAAAAAGCTGTTTAGGGTGGTAATTTGACGGATCTCATCCGGCAGGCCATTCCACAATCTGGGCACAACAGCTGAGAAAGTCCTTTGGGAGGTCATGGACAGCCTTGTTTTATAAGGCTGTAGCAAATTCCTCCCTGAGGATCTAAGTGTGTGTGGAGGGTTATATGGAAGGAGACAGTCCCGAAGACAGGTTGGACCCAAGCCATTTAGGGCTTTAAAGGTGATAAGCAATGCCTTGTACTGGGCCCAGAAACTAATGGGCAGCCAGCGAAGTGATTTTAAGATTGGTGTTATAGGGTCTCTTCTGGATGTGCCAGAGACCAGTCTGGCTGCCATGTTTTGAACTAATTGAAGTTTTCGGACCAGGCTTGAGAGTAGCCCCACGTAGAGTGCATTACAGAAATCAAAGCGTGAGGTTACCAGTGCATGTACTACGGTCTCAAGGTCCTCGACTTCCAGGAAAGGGCGCAGCTGGCGTATCAGCCGAAGCTGATAACAGACATTCCTGACTGTCGCGTTAGAAGCACACTACTGGATCCTAGCCAGTTGCTACAAATCACATGCCTGCATTTATTAATGGCAGTGACAAAAATGATGGGTGGTATATGATTAGATGTCCTGTTGACCTACCATTAAAAATACTGTGGGGAAGGATTTTGGAAAACCAAGGGACATTCTCATTTTCAATTCCAATTGCAAACAAACAAACAAACAAAAACAACAAAAAGTGGAGAGAGGGATTTTACAGTACACATCATTATCAAAGCATATTGGTCGCATGCCTCCAAGGCGCAACTATACTATCTAGTGAAGAAAAAAAATTCTGAAAAATGGAGTGCAAAGTGGGAGGAATTGTGTTCATTTTCAGGGTCTGACTCATTGTACTGGGGACAGGAAGCAGGAATTTTCCTCCAGGATAGTTCGATGATTGGCCTTGAGGGAAGGATAGATGTATTGGCCATTCATTGCCTATAGATAGTGGCAAGGCAAGTTCTTTGGTGTTATCTCATCAAGATTTGCATTTGCTGGAACTATGACCATCAAAGGTCAGTTTTGTTTGGAGAACGATGCAGCTCTCTTTTGTTTATGTTAAACTATAAATCCCAGGAGCCCGTGTAAGAACTACAGTAAGTGTAGTAGTTGTAATTAATAGTAACAGCTACAATCCATTGATGTTTGGAGAGCCATGTGATTCCCACTCCCTGTATAAATTGTGGAGCTTGTTTTTTTAAATAGAACTTGGGAAAGTTGCTTTTTGAACTGCAACTGGGGATTCTGAGAGATGTACTCTAAGAAGCCCCCTCCTCCCACTTCATTCTCTGGTCTTTTTGGAGGTGGCAAGAAGATATCTGCTTTTGTCAGAGCCTGGGCTTTTGGATATGATGTCTGTGGATTTTATTATTTTCTATGCCTTGCCAGATAATTAATTTTGTGGAGAGTTATTCATTATCATTCTGTCCATTTCCCACAACACTTCAGAATATTTTTCACTTTACTTTTAGCCAAGATCTAAGTAGGTTTGATGCCCTTTAGCATGAGATTTATAGGAGTGACTGCTCCTACATTTATGCCATCATCCCAATCTCATTTGGAAAATGCTGTTACTTTGTTCAAATGATATTTGTCGGGGTGTGGTTAAAAGAGAAGTCATATACAGTGTTTATTTATACACACCTACATAAAAACTAATAATCTTGTCTCTAATTTAAAGATCTCAAAGGAACATATGTTGCTTTCCCCACCAGCAACTTTGTCAAGTAGACATTTAAATGAGATATGGCCAGGTTTGTGTGGAACAATAAATAGGAAATTCATGGACACCTTCTTGGCATGTTCTTCTGGTCTGTTCTTCCCTTCACAAGCCGAATTTCAAGGCAAGGTTTGTTCATGGCTTGTTTAGGAGCAGCAAGCCAGCATTCTTCCTAGCAATGAAGGCTGTACAGGGTGCAGTGGACTGAGTCATAGTGCAGGGACTTTTTAATTAGTAGCAATCACCATTTAATTGCCACCTTTCTCAGGCTTCCCTGTCCCTCCTGAGTTTAGCTGCAAACCTTATGGCAGGTGTGTGCATGTGTATTTTCCACAGCAATAATAATAATAATAATAATAATAATAATAATAATAATAATAATAATAATAATAATAATAATAATATATTATTATTATTATTATTATTATTATCTAATATATTATTATTATTATTATTATTATTATTATTATTATTATTATTATTATTATTATTAATTGGTGCTGGAGGAGATTTCTATGGGTAACATGGAGTGCTAAAAAGAAAAAAAAAGATCTTGTTACACTGCAAGCTATTTTGGGATTACTTGGGCTGCTACCCAAGTGCAGAATTAATACAGTTTGATACTGCTTTAATTTCCATGGCTTAATGGTAGGAATTTTTGGATTTGTAGTTTGGTGGAGCATCAGAGCTCTCTGACAGAGAAGACTAAATATCTTACAAAATTACAAATCTTTGAATTCTATAGCAGAGAGATATAACAAAAACAGTCAAAGGATATAATGCAAAGTCTGACCAAATAATATCAATAGCACTTCAGGGAAAACCCATCAATATAAGCCTAATACAAGGTTATGTTCCAACTACAGATGCAGAAGAAAAAGAAACTGAAAGAGTCTATGCCAGGGGGAAAATGATCACACACCAATACAGGATAGGTTGATAACCATAGGTGATTGGAATTAAAAGTAGGAAATAGACTGAATCAAAGATTGTAGGAAAAATTGGCCTGTGATCAGGAAATGAAGCAAGAGAGTCTGACTGAATTTTGTGAGGTCAACAAACACAAACACATTCTTCAAGCAACCAAAGAGAAGACTTTATATATGGACATCACCTGGTAGCTAATATAGAAATGAAATAGACTACATAATTGGAAGCATAAAATGGAGAAGTTCTATTCTCTCTGCAAAAACAAGATCAGGAGCAGATTGCGGCATAGCCTATGAAATTTTAATATGAAACATTAGAGTAAAGCTAAAGAAGAACACTTAACCAACCATTATACCAACTTGAAGAACATCCCTATAGAATTTAAAGATGTCTACATTACCGCAGTACACTCTTACAGTGCTGCTATTCCACTTTTACTGCTTTGGCTGCCTCCTGTTGCATTCGGGGGGTTGTAGTTCAGTGAAGCCTAAGAGCTTTCTGTCCAGTAGTGTCACTGAGGGGCTGCGGGATACGGGACTGCACATGTGATACCCCAGAAGGGGTTGACACCTGGTTGACTCCCTGACCCCACTGGTGCTGCTTTGGCTGCACATGGGTGATGCCTGGACCCCTACAGGAGCTCTTTAGGGCTGAACGTGTGCTCCTAGGGCCCATACAGATGCTGCTCGGGATCGTAGTTGCTGCTCTGCCCCCTGCAGGAGCTTCTCAGGGCTGCGCATGGGCATTCCTTCAGGCTGCGGTTGCTGCTCCACCCCTTGTAGGGGCTTCTGGGGGCCACTTGGGGGTTTCTCAGGGCTGCGTGGATGTTCCTCTGGGTCCACAGTTGCTGCTCTGCCTCCACAGGAGCTTCTCAGGGCCATGTGGGTACTCTTTGGGTCCGTGGAGGCATTCCTCATTTCTCTGCCCTTGTTGAGAGCTCCTTAGAGTCACACAGGTGGTCTTTGGGGGTGCAGGCACAGCTCTACCCCCTGCAGGAGGTTCTCAGGGGCACAGGCATTCCCCCACCCCAGAAACGCCGCTGGAAGTCCTGGCACCAGAAGTCCTGCCCCCTGCACAGGGTGACTCCCGGTGTGGGAATGCCACGGCCTCTGGCTGAGAATTCTTAATGCCCCTTCTTAAACTGCAAATCCCAGAATGCCCATATGCAGCCAGAGCACAAGTGGAATAGCAGTGCTATAAGAATGTAGTGTGGTAATCTAGACGGTAAAAAAATAGATCTGTGCTATTAAGCCTAATAGACTGGTGCCTACAGGGTGTCAATTTACTTAATGATCCATTATCTGCTGGGAATGCCCCTCACTCTGGGTAGTTTTCATTTGCATTTGCAAATGTCCTGATTTTGGTGTTTTTCAGGACAGGTAGCCAAACAGTGGGGATGTGCAGACTAGCACCTTTGGCCAGCTTGGGGGTGGAGTCGGGGCGTGGTGTCTACACAACGCATGCCCTGACTCCACCCCCAGGCCAGTGTGATGCCGCACACCACACTACATGGCGCATGGCATCATGGCGCTCCTCTGGCCCTGCGTCTACATGATTGTAGATTGTACACCATTGGTTGGTCTCATTTTTATTGATTTGATCATTTCTATGTACAGCGCTGTGTACATTTACAGCGCTATAAAAATAAACTAAAAAAAACATTAGTAGAAAATAGGAAAGACTTGGAATGATTACTAAGGAAAATGCAAAGGCAGGTTTACTGCTGAATATTACAAAAACGAAAATAATTACCAAAAATGATTTACATAACTACAAATGATGAATACATTGAAATAAATATATTGAAATAAATATTTTCCATATCTTGGCTCAGTCATTAATCAGAATCGAGGCTGCAGTCAAATCACAAGAAGACTAAGACTTGGAAGGGCTGCTATGAAGGAACTAGACAAATCTGAAGTGTCAAGATACATGATTGAATACTAAAGTTAGGATTGTCCATGGCATCGTACTTACAATTTCTATGTATGGTTGTGAAAGCTGGACAGTGAAGAAAGCTGATAAGAACAAAATCAATTCATTTGAAATTTGCTGGAAAGAGTCCTACAGATACTGTGGACTAAAAAAAGACAAATAAATGGGCTCTAGAGCAAATCAAGCCTGAACTCTCTCTAGAAGCCAATATGACCAAACTGAGACTGTTCTAATTTGGACATATCACAAGAAGAAAACACTCACTAGAACAGTGGTTCCCAACCTGTGGGTCGGGACCCCTTTGGGGGTCGAATGGCCCTTTCATGGGGGTCGCCTAAGACCATTGGAAAACACCTATTTAATTACAGTTATGAAGTAGCAACAAAAATAATTTCATGGGTTTGGGTCACCACAACATGAGGAACTGTATTAAAGGGGTGCGGCATTAGGAAGGTTGCGAACCACTGCACTAGAATGTTTGGCAAGATAGGGCAGTAGGAAAACAGGAAGCAATATTTGGTGTATTTGTCTTAGGAGATTACTGCACTAGGGTAAAAGCGTTCCCCAATGCGTTCTCATGGGCGCAAACCTGGAGTGTGATGAAAACCAGAACGCTAGTTTACCGCACAGCGGAACGCTGCCATCGCTGCCGTGCGTTCCAAATGTGTTCCAAATGTGTTCCCAATGTGTTTCAGGCACGCCATTTCTGGTAATGGTTTTGAACCGTTCCCAGAAATGGCGTCCCTGGAACACATTTGGACCACATTTGGAACGCCCGGTGGCGACGGCGGCGTTCCACTGTGTGGTAAACTAGCGTTCTGGTTCTCATCACGCTCCAGGCTCGCGCCCGTGAGAACGCATTGGGGAATGCTTTTACCCTAGTGCGGTAATCTCCTCTGTATTTCATGCTTGCACCACTTCCAGATCCAGTTTTGCAAGCCAGCATCTTTGCATATCAGGGATACCCATAGTGCTTATCCTTTTTGAAGAGTTATGTGTATCTCCAGTCTTTATTTCTAAGGGTCTAGTATCCAAAATTTACTGCTGTTTATTACACTTTTCATGTGATATAATTAGGGGACTAAAGAACTGGGAAATCAGAGTTGAATTTAAAATTCACTGATGGGGTAAAATGTGGAAAATTTCAGTTCTCTCTCTCAGCATCTCATGGAGAATTGTGATTTAAAATGTTACATCTCTAGAATTTTGTACCAACAAGGCTCTTTAAAATTAATGCTACTCTATCCCCTAAAAATGCTGGAGAGAATGTAGAGGATCATTTCTCCATATGTGGTTGCTATGCCCCAAAGTAGAGAAGAATTCTAAAGATTCTGTTGAAGAAGAATCCTAAAGTTCTTATCCATTTATGACAAATCAAGTCATATAACATTTTATGAAGCTCTACATCCACTCTTGGTGCACAAGGATTCAAAAAGCAAGCTGCAGCATAAAGACTTCATTGCACTTTTATTAACTGCAGCAAGGCTTGAGATAGTCAAACACTGGAGGACTTTAGATGGACTCTTTTTCTCAGAATGGACTGAACAGTCATGGACAAAGGTTTTCCATGAGCACCAAACTTTCTTATCAGCTCCAAATCTCTAAAGGACTTATCTATGCAGACATATCTGTGGATAAATAGTATGCTTTTACAGGTATTATGTTTATATGTACAGAATCATTCTCATATAGGCCCCTCACTTGTCACATGTATTATTGGAAGAATCCCTTTTAGTCAATATAAAATAACTGAGTTTGCATGTACCCACACTTGACTTTCTTGCATTTTTATTGCATGTAATATCCGATGCTTTGTTCCCCCTGTCCTGTTGTACCCTTGATTAATTCAATGTTTTTTTTTTTAAAGATAGAAAGAAATCATACGTACAACACAAGGAAGGCGAGAGACAAGAATGGGAAAAGGGGGGGATTCTATCTTCCTGATTTCCTGCTTCCTGTTTCTCCTACCTCTGAATTAATAACTAGAAAGTGGGTTGATAACCTTGGTGCCAACACGCTACCACAGTCTAAAGCAAAGTGGTTGCCAATGTCAAAATTAGCACCTGAGTGTAAATCCCCTGCATTACTCTGCTATTTCCTCATCCCCCTATCCATAGATTAACATTATATTTATTACTGAGTGTGATTCCTAGTGTAACTCCATGTATAAGGAGGAAATAAAAAAAAGAAATTGGTTATTGGAACATAAATTCTAACCTTTCAACATCATGATGAGTACTAGGTAGTACAGCAATAGTGAGGGATGATGGGATTTGAACTCCAACATCTGAGATGCTACATTTTGTCTACTTCTTTCCAACCCCTTAAACTGTGAAGAGGACATTGAAAGTTTGCACATGCTTTGTTCAGTGTCTGAGTACATCCCATGCAGGTGAGAATCTTAGGGTCAGGAGTGGGACTTGTGTGTCTTACCCTTTCTAAAGTATCAGAAGAAAAACAAATTAAGCAAAACAAACAGGGATAGGGAAACAGATGTCTTTTCTAGAACAGAATATTCATTCTTGAGTTTCCTTCGGGCATGTACCTCTGCAACCATTAGGAAATCAGCACAGTAAATTCAGCCCAGCTGTGGGAGCAAAGCTTAGAAAAGTTAACATTTTGGGTTGCAATTCTCAGTCTCACAACTAGCATGGGCTGTGGCTGTGCTGGCCATGGATTCTGGGAATTATAGTCCGCAAAAGGAAACCTTCCCAAGCTTTGTTTTTTCACCCCATTACTACAGTATTTTCCTTCACTATGCAGAATTCTCTAGCTCACTCTCCTCCTACTCAAAATGAATTAAAGAGAATGGGGGCCTTGACAGATGACCCATTAAGGGGCAGCTAGATGCCTCCCCTTTCCTAGCCAGATGGGGGCCACGGCAATCCCACGCCGTGGCCCCAATCCGGCCTTTTCAGGGTGCAAAAAAGAGCCACAAAAGGCTGCTATAGCCGCAGTGGCACAGCTATATAGTGCTCCTTTGGTGCTGAGTCGTTTGGACACAGTGCTGGAGGAGTGCCATAATGCCGCGCACCATGTGGATTGGTGTGCAACATCATGGCATCCTGTGGGTGGAGTGAGGGCATGCATCATCTGGATGCAATGCCCCAACTCTGCCCACAGGCTGGCATTTCAAGCCAGTCTATATAGTCTCTCAGTCTTTTCTTACTCTTGTAAGAGAGAATAAAGAACTTTAACTCTCCCTACCATCCAAAATACAGTAGGCCCTCCACATTCACTAGGGTTAGAGACCCCTGTGAAAATGGAAGAACCAGAAATAAAAAAATACGAGTTTAAAACCTGAGAGAACAAGACTTCTAGGAATCCCTATGTCTTCCAGCACAACTCTCTAGATAACATCCACCAGAATTTGACCATAGAATTGTCTGGGAGGATCTACAAATGCCTAGAGAAGTATTCTTTCTAGCACTCTCAAGTTTCTTAAGCACAACCGCTGGGGAGAGTTGAAAATAGAGTCGTGCTGGAGGAAAAAAGACTCCTTGATAGAATATATTAATCAAATCTGGAAATAATAAAATCCATAAAAGTCAAAGCAGAAATGTAGAGGGCTGACTGGCTAGCAAACACATATAAAACAGCAACCAAACAAGAATGTTTCCTCATTGCACAATCTAACTACTTAAAATAAAATAGCAAAGATCAAGTTTATCACATGCTAACTAATCCTATGCAACTGAGGTCAGCACTAATGAATGAAAAATGTTATGGATCTGTTTACTGTTGGAAAAGTGTGTATATCTAGTTATCTGCACATCAGAATAGGCTAGAATGCCTCTTTTTGTGTCTTCTCTGCCTCCTAGGTTAATTACTGACTACAATGATGACTCAGTAAGTACCCTTTGTTTGTGAAGTGCACAAAGTGAGGTCCTTCACTGTGATCCTGTATTGGCACCTTTACAATATTGTGATTGCTCATAATACGTGCAATAATAATAATGGCTGGAAGAGAAGTACACAGTACACTTGATGAACAGCATTTCATTTCAGTATTTGTCTGAAATTGGGTCTTTTACTGAGTTTCATGTCAACTGATAGTAATATTACTACACTTTAGATCTTGAGAAACGTATTTTTTGGACTTTTAAACCCTTCAGCCACCACAGTGGCTTCAGAGCTTGGGAAGGGTATGGTGACAAGTTATCAGAATCCCACTGACAGCATGGGCACTTACTTTGTCCCACTGTTACACACCCATCATCCCAAGGCTAGTTGGAAATGATGGGAATTATATATATTTGGAGGGTACAAGGTTAGCGAATGCTGTCCCTTGGTAATGTAACCTTATGCTCCCTCATTAGTTCTTCAAGTACTGTACTCTTCAAACTGCTTATACTGTACATTTTCCAGAGCATGGAACATTTACTTTTGATTACAATGCTCAGAATCCTCCAGCCAGTATAATAAGAGGTAGAATCATAGAATCATAGAGCTGGAAAAGACCTCAAGCAATATTAACAAATTCTGTCTTTTACCTGCCATTCCCATTATCAGAAGAGAGATTATATACTGTACTACAATTTGTAAAGGGAAATTCCTGCCTATGAAATTAGCAAAGATAGCAAGATAGGTTTAGAATTTATTTCTGGCCTCAAAAGGATTAAAGGGAGCTTGGTGGGAGACAGTCATTTAATGCTGCTTTGTCTGCATTTATGAAACCAAATATCCAGTTATGAGAAAAGTGAAGAAATTTGCTAGAGTGTAATGGTGCTGGAGCAGCATCCTATTCAAGAGGCACACATAATTCTTTTTATAACTTTTGAAATAATGTATTGGGTGGATGTAAATGTCTTGATAAGATGGAATGCCTGTTGACTTAATTTCATAGAATTTTCTTAGGCAAGCAAATTGCCTTCCTCTGAAACAGAAACCTTTAAACCTTTGCAAAGACATCTAACAGAAGGAAAGAAAGACCATAAATCTGTGTTAGACACAAGCTACATCTGATTTTTTGCATTGTACGACTTCCACTTTAAATAAGGTAGGTCATGCAGTGTGGCAATTTTGGACTCTAGACTTAAGGCGATTATGATGTCCCTTGCCCTTGGGTGACAATATGTATTAATTCACCTACTGTGCATAGCTATATTTACAGGCCCAGCTGCAGGGACGTAGTCAGGATTTTGGGAAAGGGGGGGTCCAGACTAAGTGCCACCGTTATAATGGAGTTTGGGCACAACGGCACACACCATTCATTGTATCTAACGAAAGGGGGGTCCGGACCCCACGGATCCCCCCTCCCCCTTGGCTACCTCACTGCCAGCTGTTAATTCTGCAGTGCAGGGTCCTGGACTTCTGTCCCAATATCCTGCCCTGCAAAAAACACATGAAACCAAAAAGAGTAGGCCTATACTGAAAGATTTCTAGGTTTATGTGTTAGAAAAAGAGTTAGGAGAACTAAAGGAAAAAAAAAATCAAAGATAAAGGCATGTTAGTCCATAGAATCAATATATAGAGAGATCTTGTAGCACCTTTGAGACTAACTGAAAGAAAGAAGTTGGCAGCAAAAGCTTTCGTAGACTTAGGTCTACTTCAAATGTATCTGAGGAAGTAGGCTTAAATCTATGAAAGCTCATGCTGCCAACTTCTTACAGTTAGTGTCATAAGTGCTATAAGATCTCTCTACATACAGAGAAAAAAAAGACATTTGTGATGGAATCCTAATACAATTTCCCTCCAGATCAAGATCTTTCTCAAAACTGGGGTGGTGCTATAGCTTCCCAGTTCATGCATCATCTTAAATTTGAATTAGACCCTCCATTCACTTAAAATTTTAATGGAATCACAGAATCCTAGAGTTGGAAGAGACCGCAGGGACCATCCAGTCCAACCCCCTGCCATGCAGGAAATCTAAATCAAAGCATCCATTTCCTCCTAAAAAATCAAACCAAAACCAACCAAACAAAAAACTTCATTTTTTAAGTAAATGAAGCAGCATGGAGGAGGCAAAAGAGAAAAGGACCATGCTGGTGCAGGTGGGTGTGCCTTCACTAGAATGCACAAGAAGATGTTAGTAATTTGTTTCTTCCTTTTTTAATAAGTACAGAAACAAAGGAAGCAGATGAACTACTGTGTCTCTAAACCCATTTACTCTTTACACGGGTTTGCCCTAAAGACACAACTTGAGTCTAGAGTGCAAAATTACCAAACTGAACCACCTACCTTCATTTAAAGTGGAAGACCAGCAATGCAACAGATCAGATGTGGCTTGTCTCTAACACAGATTTATTGTCCTTTCTTCCTTCTGCTAGGTGTCTTTGTGTTTTTAATTTCATAGAATCGTAGAGTTGGAAGAGACCACAAGGGCCATCCAGTCCAACCTCCTGCCATGCAGGAAATCTTTTGTAAACCGCCTTGAATCCCATTATGGGAGAAAGGCAGGATACAAACCCTTGCAAAGGAATAAATAAAGGTTTAAAGGTTTCTGTTTCAGAGGAAGGCAACTCAAGAGTATTGCTCGCCTAACAAGATTCTATGAAACGAATGGGGTTCACCTTAAGTCAACAGGCATTCCAGTTTGTTCAAGACATTTATATCCACCTGATACATTATTTTCAGAGTTATGAAAAGAATTAGGTATGTCTCTTAAGCCAGTGTAATGGTTTGAGTGTTGGGACTACAACCTTGGAGGCTAGCATTTGATTCCTAGCTGGGCCAGGAAACCCACCGGGTGACTAGTTACACTCTCTCAGCCTCAGAGGATTGCAATGGCAACCCCCCTCTGAAGAAATGTGCCAAGAAAACCCTATGATAAGGTTGCCAGAAGTCAAAAATGGCCTGGAGGCACATAACAACAACTTGAATGAGATGCTGCTGCTCCCATTGGTTGCCAAACTCTGGTCCTCCAGATATTTTGGACTTCAGCTCCCAGAATTCCTGACTGTCAAGTTGGTTGGGACTTTTGGGAACTGAAGTCTGAAACACCTGGAGGATTAAAGACTGGAATCACTTTTTCTTGCCAGAAGTCAAAAATGACTTGGAGGCACACAACAACAATAAATTGAATGGGACACGGTTCCCATTGGTTCCTAAACTCTGGTCCTCCAGATGTTTTGGATTTCAGTCCCCAGAATTCCTCTCAAATTGGTTGGGACTTTGGGGGATTAAAGACTGAGAATCACTTTTTCTCGCCAGGAGTCAAAAATGACATGGAGGCACACAACAACAACAAGCTGAATGGGATGCTGCTTCCATTGGTTCCCAAACTTTGGTCTTCCAGGTGTTTTGGACTTCAGTTCCCAGAATTCCTGACTGTCCAGTTGGTTGGGACTTTTGGGAACTGAAGCCCAAAACACCTGGAGGATTAAGGAGATTGGGAATCACTTTTTCTTCTGCCTTGGCATTTTGGCCCCACATCCCCCTTCTCCCAGACTGATCCTTCCTGTTTTTAGTCCCTTGGAAAGTGTGTTCAAGCCCTAGCTCCCTGGCAGGCGCTGGTCTCTTTAAGGAGTCCTGTTGCAGGGAGTGCCTTAGACAATAGTCATGATGATCACTTTTAGCTTTGGAAGTGACCCTTGCATCTGCACAGGCCTTTCATCTTGGGCTCCAGGAGCACTTGGGGATGGACTATTTCCTGGTGATGGTGGTTGAGGAGGGGGGGGGGAGAAAGAGAGGAGGAGCCGAGACCCTTCCCCACACACAGATCCAGCCACTCCAATTGGTTCACTCCAGATTTGAAACCAGTTCCAGTCTGAATGTGGGACACCCAGCTGAGAAGTGAGTAGAGGGGGGCTCAGGGCTTCCTGCTGCTGGAGGATTTAAATGCCCAGGAGAGCAGCCTTTGCAGAAAAAAGAGGGAGGAAATCTCCAAAAGCAGCCAAGAGGAGCAAGCTCTTTTTAGGACTGGTTGAGGGCCCAAGCACCAGACCTCCTTTGCCCAACAAACTCAAGGTGAGTTGCATTTCCAAACAGGTTTGAGCAGAAAATGTGGATTGCCTGTCTTTCATGAAAGGGGAGCCAAGCCACATGATGGAGGCCAGAGAGCAGCTTCAAGCTCAAGGAAGGAAGCTGGAAGAGGAAAGGAGGGCTTCCCTGGCTTCCTCAAGAGTAGCCTCAGAGCGCATCTGGTGCCACAACAAACGACCGTGCCCAGAATTCCCTAGTCTTGAGCCAGGGCAGCCCAAAGGGGTGCCAAACCGGATTCGCCCTGCAGTGCGGACCCAGCCTATTAATTAATTAGTCTCAGTAGCAACTAGGTTAAAGATGACACTGTTTTCTTCCTTCTGGCTTGGCAAGAACCAGATACAAAAGTGTTGAAACCTTTATCTCAGAACCTACTCATTTTTTCCTCCTTATATTCAACTTTTCCTCCTTTCTCAGGCTTTCTTTCCAGGTGAAAGTCCCAAGCCATTTTTATGGGGTCTCTTTTTGTGGGATGGGGCTCTCCTCTGAAGTTCAGGGTGGCCAGAGGTCCTCCTGCACACTGCAAAGGAGGACATGGCACTGCAAAAGGGAGGACATTTCTGGAAAAATGGAGGACGTGATCAAAAAAAGCTGCAACACACACACATACACACACACACACAAACAAACATATAGATGTGAATTCGTGCTTCTTAGTCCTGTTCAAAGTCTGGGGGACTTTTTGGAATTCCTCTTGGACAGAATGCTGGAATGGAGGACGCGTCCTGGAAAAGGAGGACGTGCCTGGTCATCCATTCCTGAGGGAAGGAAAGAAACTTGGTGTTCTCTCTTCTCCTTTTAGGACATTTCACGAACGCTTGAGGAAGCCAGGCTTATTTTAAGGGATTGTTACTTAAGGGGAGGTAGCCTCGTGGGCTGTGACTCAAGAGACCAGGGTTCAATCCCACCTCAGCCATGTCAACCCACTGGGTGACCTTGGGCAAGTCACTCTCTCTCAGCCTCAGGGGGAAGAAGGCAATGGCAAACTTCTGAAGAAACCTTGCCAAGAAAACCCCATGATAGCCTATAGGTGCACCTTAGGACCCAACACACACACACACACACACACATTGACCAAGCATTTCCTTTTCCCGCCGAATTATGTCCTCTGACTAAACCCTGAGCCAGTCACATGTTTTTAGGTGGATCCAAAAGTCCCCCAAATTCCTCTTTTTCCCTCTCCAAAAGTTTACCTCAGTGCCTTCTACCCAATCTTTTAATAATTCCCCATTGAGGGCATCCCAGATGTCTTAACTGCAAAGGAGGACAAGGCACCACAAAACGTAGGGCATTCATGAAAAATGTAGGACACGTCCAAAAAAATAATGTGAAACCCCATGATTGCATTCGGACTGACTTTCCATTGCCCAAAATTGCATGTGGTAGTCTATCAGGCAATAATGTCAAACCCCATGATTGCGTTCGGATTGCCATTGGATTATACTTCCAATTTCTCTTGACTGATAAACTCCTTGGTTGTTTTGCCTTTCTTGGTGGGACTCCAGACTCTCAGCTTGGCTTCAGGAAGACCATGAACTCCTGAATCTTTGTAGGCTTGGCAACTCCAGAGATAAAACTGGGATTTGCAATGTTTGGTTCAAGCACATTGTTGTTGTTGTCATTTTTTGATTTGTTGTGTGCCTTCAAGTCATTTCCGACAACCCTAAAGCAACCCTATCATGGCAGAATTTATTCAGAGGGAGATTTGCCATTGCCTTCCCCTGAGGCTGAGAGAGTGTGACTTGCCCAAGGTCACCCAGTGGGTTTACATGGCTGACCTGGGATTTGAACCCTCGTCTCAAGAGTTACAGTCCAACACTCAAAGCACTACGCCACGCTGGCTCTCATTATTATTATTATTGCTTGGTTAATATCTTTTTGGTGTTTTTAGCATTTTATTATTGTCCGTATTTTGCTAGGTGAAGCTTTAAATTTATTACCTGTTTGCTTTGCAGATTGTACGCTGTTTGGCAGGTATTAACCTCAATTTTTAACTTTTGTATGTAAAGCACTGTATAAAATTTTACAGCACTATATAAATGAATGTGAATGACTACCACTACTACAATTACTACTATTATTTTATTCACTTATATCCTGCCTACAGGGACTCAAAGTGATGAATAGCAAATTTAAAATGATACAATTTGAAAAACAATACAAAAATATTAAAGTGTGTGTGTGTGTGTATAATTAAAAGTTAAAACAGCTATGCTTTAAAATGGAAAATATGTTTAAAACTCTATGCAAAACAAAACATTTGATTTAATGCACCATCCTAAAATTGAACTAGACCCTTACTTGATTTAAAATTAGAATATTCCATCTCCTCCTCCTAAACAAAATTCCCAAACATTCCCTATGATGCAGCCAAAGTGCTTGGTTTATTGGCGCATTAGGATTCACTGGCATGAGTCTATTTTATCACTTGTGTAAACTTTCTATACCATTGGGCAGTATTCTGGTATTTTTGCTATTAACAGATTTAACACAGCCCAGCCTCAGGGGAAGGCAATGGGAAACCTCCTCTGAACAGATCTTGCTAAAACATTGTTTTGAAACAACTTGAAGGCATACAATAACAAATCTGTGTCCAGATCTAAAAGCAATATTTCTTTAACAGGGTGTTTTGAGGGAATGTTAAACACAGTAGAATATAAGGTCTTTTCTTTTTTATTGGCTAGGCACAGGGTTCAATTTTAGTAGAAGGGGTAAAACAAATATTTACTGGAAAAATGACACATGACCAGTATATTCAACTACAACACGTAGTTTAACTGCATATATTGTAGTTTTTTAAATGAATTTTAGTACCCTTTGGGCATTTGCCTGGGGAAAATAATAAGTATTTTTCAAGACTCAAAAGATGTTTTAATTATAACTAACTTAGTAATAATCATGACGATAAGCATAATACTTAGGTAATGTCTTGCCTCTTGCTAAAATTCATTGAATGATTATAACTTATAATAAGGTTTCTAAAAATGTGTGCACTTTCAGTGAGCTCTGTTTATCTTGGAATATGACTATCCGAGAACAGTTGCAAGTTTATTTTTAAAGCAACAAAAAATATTCCAAAATAGCACTGACCTCTTAAACTAATAATTTATATCGTTTCACTGCTGCAGCTGACAAGATAGGTTTTTAACATTTGTTTATAATACTTTATGTCTATTGAATTAGCCAACTAGTGAAGTAGCCAGAAGCATAATACCTTCTTTTGAGAATGACAGGTGGTTTGAATTACAAAGGGTGGAGAGATTGACCTTTTCCTAAATGGCACCCTTGGCTGAATTGCTAAGGCTAAGCTATACACATTTGAGTTCTATCTTTTCCTGAAGAAGAAAAAAGTTTATTGGTACTTGAGATATCATTCATGGTGAAAGATAAATGAAGTGACAGCAGCAGCATTGGATGTTATGTTCAGCTACCTGTAGGTGTAAGTGTGCTTTGTGTTTCTGGTGGTTTTGTTCTTGTAATATCCATAGGGTAAATTGTCCACCAGGGACCTGGAAACTTCATTGAGCATCCAAGTGGTGTTGGTTCATGCTACTTGCATGGTGGCACCTGCCAGAGTTTATCAAGCTTCTGTTATAATGGCATGATGTAGTTTTAAATGAACATTTGGATTCTTACAGACTTCTCTGTCAATGGTTTAATCAATATCAAAGTGATTAGGGAAGGAGAGAGAATCTGTAAATGTTCCCCAAAATGTGCCTACGTGAAAACGGAATAATTTCCATCTGTGCTGGAATGGCTTTAGAAGTTAAAGACTTGCACATATCTAGGACTGCTATGATCAGTCCAGGAGGCTTCTAGAGGCTTCTATATGTTTCAGACTGGATGTCTTATCTAGTGTTGGTTCTAAGACATCTTTCCCCAATCTAATTCTCTCCAGATGGGGTGGATTATGATGTCCATTACCCCTAACTAGTGGCTATGTTGTCAGGGCTGAAGGGGGGTTGTACTCTGAAACATCTAGAAGCCTCTAGAATGCAGGCTCTAGTCTAGAACAACTATGACTTTGAACTTGAGTCAACAGTGTGATGCAGCAGCGAAAAAAGCTTGGCTTTTCAAAAGAACTCAGCATTTCTTTAGGAGTGCTGCAGCATTGCTAAAAATAAAGTTGCAAAAAATAAACTAAGGTTTAAAAAACTGCTATATACTGCCTTCACAAATTTTACTACCATGATGTAAAATAAAACCTGTAAATCAGCTGATTTGTGCGTAGGGCAAGCCAGTAAGAAGATGCAATATCAGAATTATGTTATAGATTTCTAAGGTCAACAGTTGTAGGAGATTTCTAAGGTCAATAGTAGTAGGAGAAGCATCTTGAATAAACAGAATATTTTGGTTAATGTTACAAGGCTGGAACTTACAAATGTTGTGAAGGAAGGAGGCAGGATCTGAAGATGTGAGCAAGATCAGCACTTGGAAGCAACTAGTTAAAATCAACTTTTTACTTTAAATTCTTCCTCCAGAAAAGAAGGCATAAGTTACTCCTCTAATAATTGTTAGAAGGCATGCTGCTAAATATTATTCCATAATAGCTTTGGTAGAAGGCACTCTGTTTACATTCTCTGTGCAGTGTAGCTTTTATAACAACGAGAGCATGGTCTCAATAAGCAATGCAGCATCACATGATTCAAGTGCTGCCTTGTTGGTGTAGAGCAGTACTTCTCAAATAGTGGGGTGAGCCCCCCAGGGGGGGCGCGAGGCTCCGTAAAGGGGGGCGCGAAGCACTGTTATGCAGAGGTGTACTTATAACAATTTTATAGACAAATGATACTATTTACAGTCGTGCGGGGGGCGCAAAATGTTTTCTTCTTCCTAGGGGGGCATGACAGAAAATAATTGAGAAGCACTGGTGTAGAGAAAATGATGACAAGGTGGACAGGAAGAAGAGAATGTTTTAAAACACTGGATGCACTTAACATCCAGATTTTAAGCAAGCAACTAAGAGTTAATCATTTTAATTAGTTTTGAGAAATGGGGGAATAGTTACTTATTAATGTTAAAACCAAATTGGTAAATTATGGTAAGTACATTTAGGGACCTTGGAATTATAACTGTGTCTAATGACTTATAAGTAGCTTCTCAAGCTGCGAACCTAGTTTGTGGCTTTTAGAAAGCTTTCCTTTATTGTATCACATGCTCACAGTGGGACATGGGGTTCCTTCCATCCAATAGCTAGATCTGATCTGCAGCTAAATATACCATTGTTTGTAATAGGTAAGGATGAAAGCTTGTACAGGCATCCCTCAGTTTACAAAGCCTTTGACAAGATCCTTTTTTTTTTTTTTACAATGTCTTTTTACATTTCTTTAACTTTCTGATTTTCCTCCTTAACCTCTGTCTAGCTGTAAGATTTTTGCCAGGATTGGCTTCGGAGGAGAGTTGGAAAAAAACAGGAGAGCTTGGGGAAAACAGACTTCTGGTATTGGGTTGCAGCAGCATGTCTGCAGTAAACATTACAATTAAGCTTAAACTGGGAAAGAATGAGATTCTACTCTAGTTGATCCTACTATAGCTGTATATGTGCATGTGTCTTCAATAGTCAAGGGTAAACAGCAGCTGCCTCCAGACTCCCTTACTGAGCAGGTGTAAATGGCAAAACAGAGAAAAAAGAGGACAGCACATCAGCCTGTCTCACTTCTAACCCCCCCCCCTCCCAAATGATCAGCAAGTATAAACCTATAAGTTTGGCTACCAACATGGCGATCATAAATCAAGGCTGGGGATAGAAAAGATTATTCCTGAATGCATTGTGGAAGAAGCTTTCAGGTAGTCTCTAGAAGGTTGAAGGCGTTCTTGGCCTGGCTGTTAATTTCATATGTGCTTAATTTAATTTTTGAATAAGAAGTTTGCAGAAACATGTTGAAATGATGTTTTTTTAAGTGGTATAGAATATTACTCCTCCCCCCTCCCCCATGTTATTTCTCACTCTGGTAGCAAATTTTCTATCAAAGAAGTAATTCCAAGGAACACATCTGCTTCATAAACAGAGGTATACGTGGCATTTTCTTGTTTTCAGAGTGGCCTCCCTGGTCCCTCAAGGGCTCTGTTTCTATTCTCATATACTAATTAATGCTAAGGTGAATTCACATACTCAGCTGTAAAGTTGGTCATTGTTGTGTGCCTTCAAGTTGTTTCTGACTTATGGTGACACTAAGGCAAACCTATTGCAGGGTTTTGGTTATTTTGCAAGTTTAGTTCAGAGTGGGTTTGCCTTTGCCTTTCTGTGAGGAGGAGAAAATGTGACTTGCCTGAAGTCACTCAGTGGGTTTCCATGGCTGTATGGGGGAGAATCAAACACTGGTCTTTAGAGTCATAGTCCAGTGTTCAAACCACTACAACATGCTGGCTCTCATGTAAAGTGTGTTAGAGCAAGATAAAACTTGCATTTACTTATAGTAAATGTCAGTCATAGAGGGCTTTGTGGTCTGGTTTCTACATCTACATGGAAAAGTAATAACATTGAAGTGTTTAATTAAAAAGGACGTTACAGCAAAAATGGCTCTAACCTATTAATTTAATAGGTTAGATTAAAGACAAAAGCCACAGACACAGACATATATAACAGTTTTGACACATTTGAGTAGCATTGACTTTCAAGGCCAAAAATGTGTTCATGAGTGAATAGCAGTGTCAGACTGTCCATGCCATACTACTTCTAATTTCTGTGTATGATTATGAAAGCTGGACCATAAAGAAAGCTGTCAGAATATGATGCTGAAGGAGTGTTATACCATGGACCAAAAAACAAATAAATGGGCCCTAGAGCCAATCAACCCTGAACACTGGTTAGAAGCCAAAATGTCTAAACCGAGGCTTTTGTACTTTGGGTTTATCATGAGTCAACATGACTCATTAGAAAAGACAATAATGCTTGGCAAGGTGGAAGGCAATAGGAAAAGAGAAAGATGGCATTACAGGTAGATCAGTCAAGGAAGCCAGAACACAGTTTGCAAGACCTGACTAGCATTGTGGATAACAGGTTATCTTGGAGATTTCTCATTCATAAAGTCACCATAAGGTTGAAGCCAACTTGTTAGTCATTACCAACAACATGGGCAAGTTAATATCTCTTGGTTTCATTTCCTGATCAGTAAAATGGAAGTACTAATGAAGTTGTTATGTGCTTACAAGTTGTTTCTGACTTCTGGCAACCCTAAGGTGATACTATCACAGGGTTTTTGGGCTGAGAGTTTGTGACTTGCCCAAAGTCACCCAGTGGCTTTCCATGGCAGAGCAGGGAGTTGAACCTTGACCTTCAGAGTTGCAGTCCAGCACTCAAGCCATCTCTGAATTAAATAACACTAAAGTTTTGAGGAAATTTTAAAAGTATTTTATAACACTAATAATTCTGGAAGTCAGGAAGCACTAGACTGTTGAGGCTATGGCCCTACACAGACAGCCAAAATAAAGCTGCTTCAAGTCACTTTGGAGGTATGCTGTTTCAATGATGCATGCGTCCTAAGAGTCTGGGAGCTGCCATGTTCTCATAAAAATTGCTCAGTCTCTTCCTATAAGTTATTGTTGCAGGTATTGTTTTATGAATGCAATTGTCTACTGCAATAGAGCAGTTGAACTGTGTCACTTTATTAGGGCTGTGTAAGCAAGGTTTAAGCTAAGTTGAACAGGTTGCATTCTCATTGTTTGAACTATTCTGTATTTCAGGATGATCCAGCGACACCAGCTTGTACAGTCTGTGCTCCAGGAGTTGCAGGAGGCTACTGAATGCTTTGGTCTAGATGGACTAACCAGTGCAGCCTTGGAGGCTGAGAGAACATTGTCTTCTTTCTCCTTACCTAGCTACTCTAGGAAACAGTTTCAGGAAGAGCTAGAAATTGACCAGGTAGCTAGAAGTCTCTACCCAGAAGATGCTCCTGGACGTATGTTGCCTTTGATTTGCAAAGGTGAAGGGAATCACCTGTTTGAGGCAGCCAGCATGATTTTGTGGGGAAATACCAGCCTAAGTTTGGAGTTGCAAGTACGTACAACTGTGGAGATGTTACTTCACAAGCAATACTACTTGAAAGGCATGATAGACTCCAAGGTGATGCTCCAGGCTGCTCGCTACTCACTTTGCACCGAGGAATCTCCTGAAATGACTAGCTTACCCTTAGCTGTACTAGAGGCTATTTTTGATGCTGACATCAAAGCCACCTGCTTCCCTGGGACATATGCTAACATGTGGCATGTCTATGCCCTCGCATCTGTGGTGCAGTGCAACATCTATTCCATCTACCCAATGAGCAACCTAAAGATCCGGCCATACTTTAACCGACTGATAAGACCTAGAACATGTAGTATGCAAGTCTCCACGCTTCACATCATGTGGTCAGGGCAGCAGCTCTCCAGCCAGGTTTTCAAAGCTCAGTACTTTGTGCCTGTTGTGGGGGTGGAAGAACTGGAGCCTACCAATCCACCTCCTGAACCTCAAGTGCAGCCGGTGAAGACCCTGGAGTTGCTTAACAAGGATCCACAGGTGACTTACTCTGACCTACGTGAAAGATACAGCATTACCAAAAGTACATTCTATCGGTGGAAGCGCCAGTCCCGAGAGCACAGGCAGAAAGCAGCTGCCAGATTTGCAGCCAAACACTTCTTGCAGTCCTGCTTCCAAGAGGGCAACATTGTCCCTCTTCAGCATTTCCGAAAAATGTTTCCAGAAATCTCTCGCTCCACTTACTATGCCTGGAAGCATGAGATGCAAAGCATGCTGAATGGTAATGTTTCTTCCCCTTCTGAAGGTGTGTTGTCAAAGGATCCTCAGGTGTGCAAACCAGAGAATGTCTGTACTGGCACAGATGGAGCTATTACAAAGTCTGACGGAGGCCTGGGATCTATAAGCCCTCTCCTGAATCCCACTCAAAATGGGGCCTCCATGCAAGGAGCCAAGTCTTACCTGGAAAATTCAATTTCTATGAATACTCTTGTACCCTATAGGAGCTTCAAGCGGAGTTTTCCTGGCATCTCCAGGTCTACCTATTACAACTGGAGGAGAAAAGCCATGAAGGAGAACACTAACTTCAAGCCTTCCCAGACTCTTTCTGTTAATCAGATACCTCTTATGAACAGGAAGCCATATCTTCCACTGAAGCCAGAAAACCTGCCTGTAGGGAAGATGCTTAATGGACACAACCCACAGCCCCGAATTCAAGTGCGAATGAAACCAACTCTGTACAGCTGGCAAAAGCAACTTCGTGACTTAGCCAAGAAACATGTCTGCCAATGGAAAATGCCCTTCTGCAAGTTCCGCCTGCGCTATCCAGGTGTGTCTTCTACAGCCTATTGGTTTTGGAGGAAAAGAAGCAGCAGTCAGCCCAAAAAGCATCCTTTTGCATCAAATGGGGTTTCCAGAAACCTGGAAAAGATTACTGAGACTGGTGAAAAGTCACAGCTTGAATTGCATTCACTACAGGAAAAGGAAACTGTCCCAGGACCATTGGAAAAACAAATGGCTCAGACCAACAATGCCATGATACCAGGTTATCAAATGGCAGGGCGAGTCAATAATGATGACATGTTTGTGATGGATGTGATTGCCACAGCACAGTTCAAAGCCCAAGCCAAGCTGTTTCTCCAGCAGCGCTTTGAGTCGAAGACCTTCCCAACGTACAAGGAATTCAGAGCCCGCTTCCCCCTGACGGCACGTTCTACCTACTACATGTGGAAACGTGCACTGCATGATGGACTGACCCTTGTGGATTCCTAAATGCCCAAAAGTTGCTGTCATCGTATCAGTAGGACATATAACCTCTACAAGCATCTTGTTTTGGTCTTTTCTTTTGTTACATTTCTTTCCATGGTACCTGGACTTGGACTCTGACTCTGAAAAGCCTCATCCATTAAATGTGTGAAAAAAGGTGGAAATGATATTAAGGATGAGACATTGTTTTTGTACTGGGCCATGTGTAGCTTCCACACCCTCAGGGTTTTTTTAGTGAATAGGCCAGTAAGCTATTGGTGGTGGTTGAGCAAAAACATGTTGAGGAAACTCTTATGTTTTTGTGGGGTTCCATACATTTCATTGTCTTTGAAATGTCTCTTTATTTTTAATATAATTGTGAGCCACAGTCCTTAGGGCTGTGAATTGGATTTAGGTCCAGATGTATACCTTGTTCTCTAGATAGTTTGTTGATTTCACCCAGCCCCACTGCACATAATACATGTTACATAATGCATAGTTCCTATAAGACTGCATGTATATGAATGAGCAGAAACAGGAGAAACTCATTAAATCCTCAGTACTTGAAGTCATACTGCCCGAGTGTAGTAATAAGGTGGGTATATGGGGTTAAATTTTATGTTTTGAGGTTGTGAACTGACTCTTTTGGGGGAGAAGGTATTTTCAGGAAATACTGAAAGACCACCTGTGAGTTTGTGTTGGCATGATGTAGGTTAGTGTAATCCAATGACTTGCCAGGGTAGGATATTTTCCTCTTCTTCTCCTTAAAGCCTGGTTGAAACTGATGGAGGCAATAACAGCTGAGACCAGCTCAACTTGAGGAGGAACCATCTCTGGCAGTGGTGTATGCTAGCCTTTCCCATCTCCCCTTCACACTAATAAATCTAGATAACGGAAGACTTGTACTGTACAGAGAAATATGGACAGCCTTAATGTAAAATTCATATTCACTTTTTACTATATAATGTTAATGTGGTGTTTACAATGCCCAGATAAATACATTACACATCCTAGAAATGAGTAGTTCCCCCATTTTTTTTTATCCTTTTAAATTCCTCTGTGTTGCACACTCTTTCATGACAACCTGAGTCAAACACAAAGCCCCTGTGAATATCCCTTGG
>NC_056522.1:338353674-338366172 GCF_019175285.1 Sceloporus undulatus
GATTGTTCATATATGAACATATGTTGCTGGCAATATTACGCTTATTTTATTGCCACCCAGGTGGAATGTTAGCTTTAAATAGCTGTGTATATGCATGCATGTGTTAACTCCCCCCCCCCCCCCCCAGCTCTTAATATTCCAGTAGGATGACTGCTTGATCAGGTCAAGGAAAACTGACTGAAAATCTGAAAAACTCTTTAGATATTCATGAGGCAGATAAAGTTCCCCTCTAGACACTCACAGTTAATAAGTATCTATCTACAAAAGGGGCATAAGTGGGTTGATTTTCCTTCAGAGTCAGTTACTATTTATAAGAGAGCTTCTAGTTATTTTTGTGGGGGGGGGGGTGGATGATAGCAACAGAAGCAAAAGTTTTTAAAGCAAAATTTGCTCAGACCCAGCAGGTGGCACTCTTGTAATGTGGAATTCATTACAGATGGTTGCCACTGGATTTTAAGTTTGTTGTTTTCAGTCTCCGTAATTTGCCTTTTGCCTTTTTTCCTATTTCAGGTAATATATTTTATAAGAGAATCATGTTTTGTATCCTCTGGGCATTTCCAGGTGGCTACAGCTGTTTTAAGTGGAAATGTTCTTAAGTATATCTCATACCTTCAGTCCACTAGTCCTTGCTTCTTCATAGCACCAGTAGACAGTGGTGCTGCAGAGGTGTGGTGTGTTAAATGCAGCCAACATGGAATACTTCCCATAGTAAGTCCAGCAATCAGGCTAGTGGAAAATGTGACTTGTGTGCCTCTTTAAGATATTATCTACCCACATTATTATGTGCTAGAATTCATAACTAAGGAGTGTGGGAAGGGAATTCAAAGAGGATGTGGAAAACTTCCGAGTGGCTTTGTTTGTTTGATTCTAGGTGTGTCTCTTGAATAACTTGCCTTAAACTTTATGTTGATGATACAAAATCAAATGAGGTTAGAATGCTGGGCATCCAAAGGACCACCCTATGTTGGATTGGAATCAACAGAATATGAGACATTGCAGCGCCTTATATTTGTTTAGCCTAATATTTTGCACTAAGAAAAAAAATCATGCATCTGAAGCAAATTTCCCATGTTTACTGGGCTTTACTCGCAGGTAAGTCTGCCTAATATTGCAGTCCAGTTCTATGACCTCTTGAAATTATAATTGCATTTCTTAGTGAACAAATGTGGACATAACTTGCAAGTTTTTATATGTCAGTCATTTATTGTATTTGACTAAAAGCCATTACAAATCCAACTCCCCCCCAATAAAATCGAATAAAACAACACATATGTACATGTTCAGCCATACAAAGGAGTCAATGAATCTCCTGAAATGTTTTTATATATTGCATGGCTTACGTGCTAGCTATGTATCGGAATTCAAGCAAAGTGTTTTGAAGTCCATTCTGTCACAGATTACCAGTAGATTCTGATATTTCACTAGGCATTAGCCAACCACTTTCAACAATATCTTGGAACTGATTAGTCCTAGTTACTTCTTACTTTGAGCAAAAAATGTATATGGATTTTCGTGCCACCCTTACCTTGTTTTGCAATGCATTGGAATATACAACAACCTTGTTTAAATGATAATAGAGATAAGATTTTGATTGGCAGCCCCTGATAGCTGTCAAGTTATGTGTATTCCCAAGGTACAACTATTCCCAAGTCTCAAGTTCCATCTGCCACAGCTCGAGTTTAAAAAATTCATTAATGTGCGGGGTTTTTTTTTTTTTTGTTTATTTTTAAAACTACTGCTTGCTTTATAGACTGCTACCCACCTTACCACTCATAAGTTTGGTTACTTAGCACAGGCAGGATCAATCCAAGACATGCTGATGAAGAACAAGATGGCACCCCCTTTTTTCATGCACAAAAGCCAGCTGGACTCTGTCAGCTAGATCTTCAGCGATGTTAAAGGGTGACATTCTCCACTACACCATCAGGTATCAGGCCAATTTATAAGGCGCAAGGCAGACTGCTTGGTACACCAGCTTTCAGCTCCAGTAATTTGCTCCTGCCTCCCAGCATCTGGTTCCAGAGATGACCACTGCACTGCCTAATGGTCGCCTTGAGCCTGAGCCTGGGTTATAAAAGCACTCACCTTCTCACCCTTCACGTGCACTGCACATATTCTGTAAAGAGGAATCTCTCCACTAAACTTTAATTGGTTGTTTCATTTAAGTGGGTCTTCTGGGGAAGAAAGGTGACATTAACAAGAGAAGTTTAAAACTAATTCCTTACCCTGTAGTTATTTTTTATTGTCCTGCAATTTTAATTTAGATTGTATGGGTCAGGCAAGTTAGGATCAGGCACTGGCTCTGTTAGGAAATTTGGACTGTGACAATTCCTAATTTTGTGCACCTTTGTTAGGTCTAGACTAACTTCATCTGACTTCCTAATGTCTCCAATTGCTGTTTCTTTTTACCTGTCCAATTCCTAACTCTTACTACTATATGTAGAGAGATCTTGTAGCACCTTTGAGACTAACTGAAAAAAAGAAGTTGGCAGCATGAGAGCTTTTATAGACTTAAGTCTTCTTCAGATGCATTTGGTGACCAAATATATCTGAGGAAGTAGATTTAAGTCTAGGAAAGGTCATGCTGCTGACTTCTTTTTTCAGTTAGTCTCAAAGGTGCTACTGGATTTCTCTACATACTGATTCTACAGCCTAACATGGCTATATCTTTGAATTCTTAATATTGTAGTATTGTAATGCTTCTGGAAGGTCACTGGGCTATTAAGGCAGGGGACAAAAGAATAGAAAGGGAGTTTTCTACAAAATGACAGAGGATTTGACTTTGTATTTGTCTACATATTGTTCAACTCTGTAGGGAGATTGTGGTAGGCAGGATATCTGTGATAGCTAAATTGGGAGGGATGTAAGAATGCCACAGCCTTAGGGCAAGTCTTTCATCACTCCAAGACTGCATCTGCACTGCAGAAATAATCTAATTTGACACCACTTTAACTGCCATGGCTCAATGGTATGGAATTCTAGGAACTATAGTTTTATAAGACATTTAGTCTTTTCTATTAGAGAATTTTGGTGCCATAACAAATGACAGTTCCAGAATTCCATTGCATTTGAACCATGGCAAAGTGGTGTTAAACTGGATTATTTCTGCAGTGCAGATGCAGCCCAAGACATCCAAAGTGATTTAAACTGCCATTCTGAACATATTTCCTCAGGAGTAAACTCAGTCAAGGGTGGATGATATACTTCTGAGTGAGCATGCAAAGGACCATGCTGTAAGTTGTTCGTATTGTTGATACCAAAAGTTCAAAATGTATCCTTTTTTTGGCAAAGGAGGTAAGCTGCAAGAAAATACAGTATGAAAATATAAACTATTGGGGGAACAATTAAAAATTTGCAACTTGCTTATTCCCAAAATTAATCCTATAAAAAGGAAGTATACAAACAAAAAATCTTGAAAGTAAAACTTATTCTTGAGACTGTCATAGGATCTCATACCTGAGTGATAGTAATGGTCTGGAGGGCCAACTAATAGTATTACTGGCTGTTTGGGGGGGAAAGTTAAAAGTAATAATAAAAAACCCTGCTTGCAAACATGGGGCAGGAGGGTAATAGAAATACCATTTAGATGGTATTGGATGCCTGACAGTTTTATCACAATATCCAAACAGGATCTTGTTTTTCTGCAGAGAAGCCAGAGAGAGAATCCAGGCTTTACTTTTGGCTTTCTGTGAGAGAAACAACTGGAGAGACTGTTTCTGCCAAATTTGAACATCATGGAAAAACCATAAAACCAAAGTTGGTGGTTTGTTTAACTCAGGAATGGTTAACTATTAGAGGATAGGGGCTACATTAGCTTCCAAGGAGACCTGTATCTCCTCATCAAAAATTACTTTTCACTGGTGTGTGTGTGTGTGTGTCACAAATTAGCTATGGGGATCATGCAGTCTGTGGGCTATACTTTGCCCACACCTGCTCTAACCAGTGCCACTGGATGCCGTCGGCCACTATGAGACAGCATGCTGTCTTTTTCCGCAACAAGCTTGAATTTGGAAGAATTCTGTTTGCCCTGACATTTAATCCCAGCCATACCAGTGTGTGCTGTGCCTTTCCTTTTCTGTCTTGTTTTTATAACCGTTGTGTGCCTTCAAGTCATTTGTGACTTCTGGTGACCCTAAGATAATCCTATCATGGGGTTTTGGTAAGTTTCTTCAGAGGGAGGGGGGTTACTATTGCCATTCTCTGAGGCTGAGAGAGTGTGACATGCCCAAGGTCACCCAGTTGGTTTCCATGGCTGAGTTGGGATTTGAACCTTGGTCTCTAGAGTCCTAGTTCAACACTCAGATCAGTGCACCATGCTAGCTCTTATAATAACTTTGGCTATATCTTTCTGTGCAGTTCTGGCATTGGCAGGTAATGTCTCTTTCCCTCTTCAGTACTGCAGTACTGATTTGCATTTCTTTTTTCATCCCTCTGGCCAAACAGCATAAGTTGTCTTGGAAGGTCATTTAACTAACTGGTTAAGGTGAGACAGGTTTAGTGTGGCTTGCATGCTTTTATTTATTTTCCTTTTCAACGTAGAGAGGACAGAAGCTATCATTTAGGTATGAGATCCTATGAGAGTCTCAAGAAAGAATTTTACTTTCAAGATTTATACTTTCTTCTTATCAGAATAAACCAAAAAGTGGGAGCAGGGTGGTTGATGCATAGCTTGGGGTTGTGGTACAAAGTGGTTGGAGTGAAAGGCTACGTAGTAATGCTCAGCAAATGAACAGAGGTCTCGGATTTAATCGGGAAGGAGCAAGTTACCAGGCTGGGAAGAAGGCAGCTTGTTTTAGCCTCTCAGAGGCTGCATGCGTCAAGGGAGTAATTGGAATAATTAGCTCCCAGTGACTTCTCACAGGTGAAATCCTTTGGGGTAGGAAACTGGTAATTACGTTAGAATGATTATCCGTGTCTGTAAACTCTGTGCCAGAGGCTCTTTAAGTTCATCTGCTTGCTGTGGCAGCAGAACAGCTGCTATAATACATCTGGACTCCCAAGTGGACTAGATTCTATTTCTAATTTTATTTCACCTGGACCAAAAGGAGAAAAGAAAGAGTGAGTAAATCTGTGACTTCCCTGCCAGCCCTATCAATATCAATCCAAAACCTTCTCAAAAGGTTATTTGATGAAGACATGTGCATGCAAGTTTAATGCTGAAGGGGTAGTTCATGAATCAGTTTTCCTAAGGGAAAATGTGCCCCCTCGCCTAGTTTGCATGGCTTTTGTGTATTCTTTAGGAAGCAGTTGTTGTAGAGTGGGTCTCAAAGGCATTTACATCTGAAAAAAATAAACTGAACACTTTTTCAGGTGGCTTCACACTTCTTTACACAGCATGTATGTGCATTTCAGGCACAGTGACATTTGTTACAGTAATGTGTTAATGCATTAAATATAAATACAGATTTGTGTTTCTTCAAACCCTTGTGATCAGGGCCCTGTGCTATAATCTGAGTGTTTAGGTGTATGCTGGAGGGAAATATGGCTTAAATACAGTTAAAGGCACCGTATCCTGTCTTATCTTAGAAGCTAAGCAGGGCCAGCCCTGGTTAGTACTTGGATGGGAAACCATCAGTGAGTACCGCTTGCCATAAAATGGCAAAACCACCTCTGAGTATTCTTTGCCTAAGTAAACCCTATGAAATTTATGGGTTTACTTAGGCAGGTGACTTGAAGGCACATACACACACACTAGGGGGAATAGAGAACACTGTGGTATGAAGTATGGAGCCACTATTTCATGGTGAAATGATCACTGGAATGCTTCAGCACATGTTCAGGGATGAATGCAGTTTGCCATTTCTACCACACATCTGCTCCTGACATGTGCCAAAATACTCCTTGCCATATGAGAAAAGGATGTAGTAGATAAAAGTTATCCTGAGGCAAGGAGGAGGTTGATCATTGTGAAAGACTTCGGCTTTTTCCGTAGACTGTAGCTTGTGGTTGAAAAGTCAGCCATGGCTTAAACCAGGAGTGACTATATTGTGGCTCTTCAGATGTTTGCTGGACTGCCACTCCAATCAGTCCTAGCTATCACTTATAGTCTTAAGCATATGATAGAGAAGTATTGTTGTCAAATAACCCATAACTTAGCATATCAGAAGCATTATGGCAAAAAGTCCTTAGAGCTTTATTGGACTCAGCCACTTGCATTGCACGCTAGCGATCTGGAGATGTAGTGGCGATTATGCCACCTAGTTCCACATCCTCTTATCAGTGGTCTCCTATTCAGAGGAGGTTATATGAAATCCCATGGGGAATAATTATTCAAAATCTTGGCTGGCAGCTGGTGTATATATGAAGTTTAATAAAAAAATTCTGCATCAATACAGCAGATGTTGCATGGCTATCAAATTGATTATGTAGTCTTCTCACACATGCACATAGAGTTAATTATCACTCTTGGCAATCATTTTCTCTTACTTCTTGGAATTACTTATTTGATGGATAATTCTGCCTTCTTTCCATCATGGAACTCAAGGTGAATATCCAGGGTTCTCAGCCCATATCACATCATGGTATTAACTATACCCAGATCTAGTTAGCTTCACAAAGCAGTTTTGCACACATTAACTCTGTTCCTTTACTGTAATGAACCCCTAACAGTGCGGAATTATTATTATTATTATTATTATTATTATTATTATTATTATTATTATTACTATGCTTTATTTATATAGCACTGTAGATTTACACAGCGCTGTACATACAAACAATAAAATAGATAAAGTAAACCTGCCCATGTCATACAATCTAAGAAATAATAGCATAATACATATAAATAATACATAACAATACAGGAAAGGGTACAATAAAGTAAAGCAGGAAACAAATGAAAAACGTCAAGTAACAAAGCTTGGGAACCACATGTATACTCAGAAGAAAGCACCAGTTAATTAAATGAAATTTATTCCTAAATCAGTCTGTGTAAGATTGCAGCCCCTTAATAATGTTATGCTTAAAAGATCTTTGTCTAGTTGGACTTTGTCTCTTTGTTTACAGTTGATAAAGGGGGCTTGAACAGATAAGTTTAAACAATGTTTTGTGGTCATATGTGCCCTGGTTTACAACCGTCTCCTGAGATAGGACAATATGCTTCTTGAGACTGCTCAAGGTCGCACTGTAAAACCAATGTGGGATCTGAAAGGCCAAGGTGGGGCTTCCACTATCCATCCTGTTCCATCCCTTACTATGATTCTGGGGGCTTATCCCAGTCCAAGGTGGTCACTTGCCTATTCCCATAAAATGTGCCTATCCTAATTTAGCTACACATATCCAAATTTAGAAATAATTATTGCAATTTACATAGGAATACATAAGTATACTAACATAGTGGAGAAGACTGTGACCAGATTACCCGTGGCCTGCTCTGTCTATAGTCCAGATGCTAATTATGCATCATGGGCAATTCCAAAGCCCTGCATTCCTTTCTTCTTTAAACTGAACTTGGACTGGAGATCCCTTCAAATAGAAGACACCTATCAATACAGAAATGTTCTGAGAGCTCATCTAACAACTGTGGAATGGCCTCACTATCAGGGGAAGTGCCAAGTTAGAATGTATAGGCATTGTACTGTTTCACACCAAAGCAAGCTTCTGAATTGGGCCCTTGCTTTCTGTTGCAGCACAATAGGATGGAGCTTAAATAACAAAAGAAATATCCTTTTTGATCTTAATCAAATGTTTGGCTTGGCTTACTGGAAATCATGCCCTCCATATTTGTTGTTCTTGGTGAAAGACCATATAATAAGCCATGGCTACTAGCACAGTACTTAGAAAAGTTTGTTTTTGGACATGTTTTCTGTTGCGGAGAGGGTCTGGGAGTTGTAGCCCTGAAAATGAACTTTTAAAGACCTGGTCTGGTGCTACTTGATCTTACTCTGATTGTTTTCAATCTATTTAACCTGGGGTGGGAAAAGTGAGGCTCATGGATTGCATACAGCCCTTTTGAAGCCCTCCAAGCTACCAGATGCTATTTATCTATCTGCTACAGTTTTTCACCCCAGCCCATCTAAAATAGCTCAAAATAGCTGTGAAGCAACAGCATTTGTGTCCCCCACCCTCATATATAAATAAATAATGGCAACAAACAGGAGAAATAAAAAAGTGGAAAGGATGTGAAATCAGCTAGGGTTGCATTGGGCATGGGCGGGGAAGAGAAAATTGATCTTTGCTTTCTCCACAGTTGCCAGTCTGAGGCTTAACCTAAAGTGATAGGTTAGGTTTAATCTAAAGGATTATTTATTTTTTAGCTGAACAGTTCAGGGAATTGGGGTGGGGGAAGAGTACAGAACAGATTCTACAGGTTGCCAATTCTAAGGATCAAAAATCACCTTTGCTGATGAAGAGTAGATCCATACTTTCACTAAACAATTTGAGCTTTGTAGGTAAAATTGAAGCTTAAATCATATATTATCCCAAGAGCATGGCTGTTACCAGGGACTCAAACAATGGTGATACTACTTGGCACAATTAATTATGTGGGTGCAACTAAGCGAAAATTAAAAGCGTTTGGAGGTATTTGTGCAATTACTTGTGAGCTGGCCAGAACACTCATGCTGCCCTTCTCTGCCGGGTCATGCTGCCTTTCATGTTTCCTGAGAGAGAGAGACTTAGTACCTGTGCACAGTTACCTATCTATTTCCCCAGATTTATTAGTCTAGAAGAATTTAATAGAAATTAAATTTGCTATTTTATTATCTGAATTCAGCTGCTTCATAATCCAATATTGAGCATCTCTTCCACTTCCAGTAATATGAAGGGGAAAATATTTATGGCCTTAACTTTGGGTCATTGAAAGGTGACAAGTGCTGGTTTGGATACCCTTTAATTGTAAAAAAATTAAGTGTTTTTAGAAATTTAGCATGAAGGAGCCAAACACTGAAATGCTTGACCTACTTCTACCTACTTATTTCTGATAAGTCATTTTGATCAAGAGAGGGAGTATACATCTATTTTTTTAATATTTATTTTTTAGATTTTAGATGCTGACAGATTTGCAAATGTAACAAAGGCTGCAGTTCTAAGCATACTTGTTTTTAAAAGTAAGTCTCTCTGGAATAAAATAATTTTCAGTAAATCTTGATTGGCTTGCACTGACATACCCTACTTAAAAGTAATGAATGTAAAAGAAGATAATGCTCCATTAGTTTTCCAAGCACACAACAGAACAGTGAACATTACTTCCAGATTAAAATGTAAGTAAAGCATCAGGATGGAAAAGGAAAATGGGAAAAGCATCACTCCATTCCATAATTCTAATATTAGCTGTTCAGTAGATAGTTCCTATGGCAATGGCAAACCCCCTCTGAAGAAACTTATCAAGAAAATCCTATGATAAAGTTGTCTTAGGATCACCATAAATCGGAAATGACTTGACAGCATATAGCAACAGCAAGCAGATAATTCCATTTCAGAATTAAAGGCCACAATTCCAGCTGTCCATGATGGGACTCTTCATGCCCCTGCTGCCTATATTTTATGTGCCACCATCTCTTCCCCTTTTCTAGGGCTTCTGTTCCTTTGGCCTTTCTATCTTTGCTCTTCCTACACCCTGCAGCTTCCTTAGCACATCTTTCCTTCAATATCCCTTTCCTGAATTACCATTCCTCTTCTAATCTTTTCCATCTTGACTAGTGATTCTTAACCTTTGGCCTTCCAGAAGTTTTGGACTTCACCTCCCCAAAATCCTAGTCAGCAAGGATTTGGGGAGCTGAACTCCAAAGCCTCTAGAGGGTTAAAGATCTATAACCACTGCTCTAGACTTTCTTTGGCATCATGATCATGTGCCCAGTCTGCTGTATTCCTGCAACAACCAGGAGCTGGCATCCCTGTTCTCCTGGTGCTGTTATGTTTCCTGTGACACTGTGGCTGCTTGACCTGTCATCACTACCACAAAGTCCATGAACCAGACTTATTTATTTAGACTAGAAACTGGTAGTGTGGCAAAATCTCACTTGATTTTTCCATAAAAAGTGTAGATTGCATTAACATGGTAATAGTTCTAGATGACAGTTTTATGATATGGTCAGATTGGTGGGAGCAAGCCACTTCTCAATTTAAGCAGTCCAAAACCCATCCCAATTTATGCAGTCCATATTCTGCTCTCTGTAACTTTGGTATTTCAATCCAAATCTGGAGGCATGGTGCGCGTGCGCGCACGTGCACACACACCCATGTGCTGGACTCAATAAATTTCAGACAGAGTGAAAAGTACCAGTTTTTAAAAAATTAAGGAAAGTGCACTTCATCTTGGTGTAGAGTGTTGCAAAAACTTGGGAGGGCCATACCCTGAGTTTTTTCATCTGTAGATATCTCCTGGACCTAGCATTCTTTGGTGTCTTGTGCTAAACTAGACATTTTATGAGGGCCTATAACAGAAGGTGCAGAGTGGAGAATAGCTGCACCTACCAATGAATGCGATTTGAAGATTATGGGATATTACCATATTTAATCACTTCTAAAGTGGAGGATTCAGTGGACAGCCAAAAAACAAACAAACAAATGGGTCCTAGAGCAGATCAAGTCAGAAATCTCCCTGGAAGCCAAGATGACAAAACTGAGGCTGTCCTATTTCAGACATATCATGAGAAAGGAGGAAAAATAATAATGCTGGGAAAGGTGGAAGGAAGTAGAAAGGCTGCATGCAAGATGGATGGATTCTATTAAGGAGGTCATGGCTATGAGTTTACAGGAGCTAAACAGAGCAGTGGAGGACAAGGGTTCTTGGAGATGTCTCATCCACAGGATTGCCATTAGTGAAAACTGGCTCGAGAACAGTTAACAATAAAAAAAGTGGAATCCTATTTGCCTGAAGTCTAGCAGGTCTAATTCCAAGGAAAGGCAGTAAAATGTCTGCAATCAGAAAAAGACTGACTATTTAAATGAGAAAAAAGTTGGTTCAGCTATCTTGAAGACATCATAAGCCATTGAACACTAACACCATTAACCTGGTTCTTGTTAAAGCATAATCCACACACTTTCCCTTGAAAAACCAGGAGGAGATTTTGTGTCTGGGACATAATAATGACTGTGCATATTTTAGCTTCACCACAGAATACCTCTTAGGCCATTATAACACAGATCCTTGACCCATGGCTCCACTATATCAAACCTGACCATACATATTGGTTTAACCTTTTGTGTTCAATCTAAAGGAACCACAGTTCTGGGCACCACATTTTAAGAAAGTTATAGGCATGCTGGAGCAGGTTCAGAGAAGGGCAACAATGATGATAAGAGGTATGGAGAACAAAATGTATGAGAAAACATTAAAGGAGCTGGGCATGTTCAGCTTGGTGATGAGAAGCCTGAGGGATGACATGACTGCACTCTTTAAATACCTCTAGGGCTGCCACAGAGAGGAGGGGACAGGTCTATTCTCTGCTGCCTAAGAGGACATGTTAATGTCTAATGGTTTGAAATTACAGGTACAGGAGAGTAGATTTGATTCAACATTAGAAGGAACTTCTTGATAATAAGCAATTTGGCAACAGAACCAATTGCTTAGAGAGGTGGCAAGGTCTCTTTCTCGGAACATCTTCAAAAAGAAGCTAGACAGCTATCTGCTGGGGATGCTTTAGTTGGAGATCTTGTGCTGAGCAGCGAGTTAAGCTAGATGGCCCATGAGGCCTCTCCCAACTCCATGATTTTATGACTATAGTCCCAGAAATAGTCAATTATAACATAGTTCCAATTGATAGCAGGGATTTACACTTGGAAGGGCATCTACCTACTGCACCAGTGATACTCAGACTTTTTATGCTTGGGAACACTTTTTACATCTACATGCATACATTGCCTCCTCCCGCCCCCCCGACATAGTATATGAATACAAATATTCATTTATTTAGCTTATTTAGTGTGATTATTTTCATTTGCACATTTGTATTTTAACTTTTTATAAGGAAATAACATCATTCAAATTAGAACAGCTTTAAGGAGCCCTGTTGGCGCAGTGGTTAAATGCCAGTACTGCAGGCACAATGTTGTCAGTTTAATCCTAGCACTCCAAGGTTGACTCAGCCTTTCATCCTTTGATAGGTTGGTAAAATGAGTACCCAGCTTGTTGGGGGCAAGACACTGTAAACTGCCTAGAAGAGAGTGCTTAGTTCACTATGAAGTGGTATAGATATGTAAATGTTATTGCTATTACTATTAAGTAAATTCAGTATTTAGCTCAACGCATGTGTAAATTTTACACATAAAAAGGATTGGGAAGAGGAGCTTCTGGAGGAGGGCAAACATTGTCCATCCAAGGTTGACTCAGCCTTTCATCCTTTGATAGGTTGGTAAAATGAGTACCCAGCTTGTTGGGGGCAAGACACTGTAAACTGCCTAGAAGAGAGTGCTTAGTTCACTATGAAGTGGTATAGATATGTAAATGTTATTGCTATTACTATTAAGTAAATTCAGTATTTAGCTCAACGCATGTGTAAATTTTACACATAAAAAGGATTGGGAAGAGGAGCTTCTGGAGGAGGGCAAACATTGTCC
>NC_056522.1:338366182-338481887 GCF_019175285.1 Sceloporus undulatus
CCATCTTCAAAAAGGGGAAAAAAGAGGATCCCAGCAATTAACGTCCAGTCAGTCTGACATCAATACCAGGAAAGATTCTAGAGCAGATTATTAAACAGAGGGTCTGTGAACATCTAGAACGCAATGCCATAATCACAAAATTCAACATGGGTTTCAGAGAAACAAATCATGCCAGACAAATCTGATCTCTTTCTTTGATAAAATTACCAGCTTGTTAGATGAAGGAAATGCTGTGGATATAGTATATCTTGATTTCAGTAAGGCCTTTGACAAAGTTTCCCATGACATTCTTGCAAACAAGCTTGTAAAATGTGGGCTAGACAAAGTAACTGTTACATGGATTTGTAACTGGTTGACCGGCCGAACCGAAAGGGTGCTCAACAATGGCACCTTTTCATCCTGGAGAGAAGTGACCAGTAGGGTCCCACAGGGCTGTCCTGGGCCCAGTGCTTTTCAACCTCTTTATCAATGACCTGGATGACAGAATTGTGAGCATACTTATCAAATTTGCAGATGACACCAAATTAGGAGGAATAGCTAATACTTCAGAGGACAGGATCAAAATTCAAAATGACCTGAATAGACTTGAAAGCTGGGCCAAAGCTAACAAAATGAAATTCAACATGGAGAAATGTAAGGTACTGCACTTAGGGCGGAAAAATAAAATGCACAGATATAGAATGGGGGATACCTGGCTGAAGGAAACTACGTGTGAAAGGGATCTGGGAGTCCAAGTAGACCACAAGTTGAACATGAGTCAACAGTGCAATGCGGCAGCTAAAAAGGCTAATGAAATTTTAGGCTTCATCAATAAAAGTATAGTGTCTAGATCAAGAGAAGTAATAGTGCCACTGTATTCTGCTCTGGTCAGGCCCCACCTGGAATATTGTGTCCAGTTCTGGGCACCACAATTTAAAAAGGATGTTGAGAAACTGGAGTGTGTCCAAAGGAGGGCGACTAAAATGGTGAAAGGTCTGGAAACCATGCCCTATGAGGAACGAGTCAGGGAGCTGGGGATGTTTAGCCTGGAGAAAAGAAGGGTAAGAGGTGATATGATAGCCCTGTTTAAATATTTGAAAGGAAGTCATATTGAGGAGGGAGCGAGCTTGTTTTCTGCTGCTCCAGAGAACAGGACCCGGAACAATGGATGCAAGCTACAGGAAAAGAGATTCCACCTCAACATTAGGAGGGACTTCCTGACAGGAGGGGCTGTTTGACAGTGGAACAAATTCCTTCGTAGTGGAGTCTCCTTCCTTGGAGGTCTTTAAGCAGAGGCTAGATGGCCATCTGCTGGGGATGCTTTGATTTGGATTTCTTGTATAGCAGGGGGTTGGACTGGATGGCCCTTGCGATCTCTTCCAACTCTATGATTCTATGATTCTATGATTCCAAGTCTCACCCCCCTCCCCCGGCAAGGGTATGTGAGCATCATACATGTCATGTTTCATCTGTTAAGGAAATTTGTACATACAGAGAATTTAAGCATTTTATAATATGGTAGCATTTTAAGTACACTGCATTTACCTTTGAGAACCACTGCACTACACTGTGTGAATCATGGGTATAAGTTGCCTGGAGTAAGAATTTCCCATTATTTTAGATGATTGGCTACTACTAGAGTGTTGAGCAATTTGTGCCAAAATAACTGGACAAGAAGGGACAAATACTGGGTAAAAATGTAAAGTCGAAGGCTTTCATGGACGGCATCCATAGTTTGTTGTGGGTTTTTCGGGCTATGTGGCCATGTTCTAGCAGAGTTTCTTTCTGACGTTTCTGGGTGAAAATATTTCTCATGCTCATGCTCCTTAGGCTTTTTCTAGTCCACTCTCTCTAAGAATACAGACTCCTGCTTCATGACAGCCTTTATGATTAACTTGTAAAATCCCTCTAGACAGGAACAGTGAGACTCTTGCCAAGCTTAGCCATTGACTTTCTCATGATTTGATCCAGGACTGACAGATGCCTGTAGGCTGCTTGAGGGCTCCAGTCAAAATATTTTTATCCATATTGTGGCTATTACAGTGAGGCCCTGCTCCATCATTCGGGATGCTTACATAATACATACAAATAACAACAGGTGCAGAGTTATTCCCTCTTAGTTTTCCTAGATTTCCTTATCAGCTCAAAATCTCTTAACTCCATCTTATCAGGGCTGTGTGGTACTGATCTTGCTTCCTGAATCACTAATGACTAGAATGGAAGTGTGCATATTCTTCCTTCATGTTTGTGTCAAATAAATACCTCAAACAAGATTTTTTGGGAGCAGGTGTTGAAGGCAACATTTTCTGGGTCCAGCAGAACCTTATAATATGCTTCCTCCCAGGTCTGTGTGCACCTTGTTTGTTTTGAAAAGTAGAGAGTTGCTTTCAGAGGTCAATTTGTTTAAACTCATTACTGTGCTGTATTCCTAATTTGTATGCATAACAAGACAGGACAATATGATGTGATTCTGTTCCCTCTTTATTTATTTTTAAGGGACAGGATAAATACATACCTTCCAACATTTCACAGGTAAAAACTGGTAGTTATGTGCCCAAGCAACATCCGAGTGTGGTCAAGATGGCAAACATAATTAATATGGAAGCACATACAAACAAGGAAAATGTGTAGCGGTGTGTTTGTCCTTTAGTCTACTGTTAAGGGAAAGATCTGCCCCCTCTTCTCCCTTCCTTCCAATAGTGTTGAATGCAAACTATTTTTCCACTCTGAACTCATTTTGCAGCAACTGAAGTACACTGAGGATGAAGGGGGAAGGCAGAAGGAGGAGAGAGGAAGTGGGACATTTTAAAAGCATCTTTAAAAAGTGGAATGACAGAGGATTAACCGGGACTGTCCCTGCCAGAGTTGAAGGGTGTGTAAATACAGTCCGACGTCTTCCAACACAGGCATAAAATCTGGCATCCCTGTAAGAGATCCCAGGCACATAGAAAGGCCACTAGTGGCTGGTAATGCCAGGAAGATTCAGTACATGGCATAGGAGCATGGCTTGCCTCTGTTCGTGGCTTTGGATGAAGGGGTCATATGCATCACAGGCTGTTGCTCTGAAGGCTGGTGAGAAGCGAATGGAGCTTTTCAGTCACAGCAACCTGGTAGGGCTCTGGATCCTGGAATCTCTTATGGACAGGGTTGAGTTTGTCTAAAGAGGTTTGGGCGTGATTTTTGATCTCTACAAGGCTGGGGAGTGGTTGGCAAACCTGGCCATCGTTAAAGTACACACAGTGCAAGGTTTCTACTGCTGCTAGAGTCAGCTTCCCAGCTTCACCAGTTCTTTCCAGTGGGCAGAACGTGACCTCTTGGCCAGCCCTTGGAGGTGACTCTTCTTCCAGTGCCATCAGATCCATACATGGGAAACCAGCAGCATCCCACAGTCTGTAGACCATCTTGCTTCCTGGAATAGTGGTTTTCTCCTCGTCTTCTGTCACCTTCAACTTGGGAGATCCATTCACACAAAAAGGCTCAAAAGAAAAAGCTATGGTTGGCATTATAGTCAAGGAAGTATGGCCCATAGATCACCCCCAACTGAAAATAAGGGCACGCTGATTGACTTTACCCATACTTTAACTTCCACTTCAAGTAAGAAGTGCTGCACAATTCTATTAGCCAACTGAGTTCCTACACAGCTACTACACAGGTAATAGGACAGAGCTGAAGAACTGAACTGAAATATAAGTTTTGATAGTATCAGCATACACATACATGACATATGCCAGTTATTCCTATGAAAAATCTGACCATCCTTACTAGTCCAGTCCAATTGTTCTGCATTGGGAGAAGAATCTCATGTTTACTGGGCGTAGTTCCCGGCAAGCCAGATATCACCATGTTTACTTTGGTATAAAAGTTTCTTCCTACTGTTTGTCCTACCTCTTTCTCTCTGTAAATAGTTCCCCTTCTTATCCAAACTTCCTCTCAAAAAGGAAATTCAGTTTCATATTCAGCAAGGATAATAAGATCTGTGCTAACTATTGTACAAACTCGCTTGTATGTAAACTCCACTATCAAAGGGCTCACTCCAGTTCTGAAACAATTTGCATACATTTGACAATAGTTGTAAGTGATTCACAGTATCAGACACTGGAGTTCACCTCTTGTCCCTCCTGCATTGGAAACAGGGACTGTGTGAATATGCTCCTTTACAGAATTTGTTACATAACATGAGTCTCTGTACATGAACAGTGATACATGGTCTGAGTTCCCTTGATTTTGGGATATATAGCCCCACAATATTCACTCTCACTATAAACTAGATTTTTTTCCTTTTCCTTTAGGATATCAAAGACTGGTGTGTACCTCTTATGGTGGTGGAGTGGTGGAAGTAAAGGCACCAGAATGTTCCATCAATAGAAAAAGAGACAGAGTTGATATTCCAGTTTAAACCTGTTTCTTTAAGACTACAAGATGTATATATAATACAAGGGGTTTTTACACTACAAGGTATTATTCATAAATGAGCCGCCCCTCTGGCTGCTAGTATCCTGCAAATAGATTTTTCACTGGGAAGAAAATTCCAAGGTCAGAAATGTTCTTCCAAAATTTGTTCTTAGGGGTTGTACAGACTGGCATAAAGAGCTGGCGTGGGGGTGGAGTGGAGGTGTGATGACCGTACACTGGCTGCCCCAACTCCACCCCCATGGCAGCATGATACTGCCAAAGCAACCACACGACGGACAACATCATGCCATTTCTTGGGCACAGCATTTATAAGCACTGCACTAAAGTAGCAGAGAAAAGCTGCCACTGCTGCAGCTAGGGCACCTTTTCCAGGGTGCAAAAAGACCAAATCGGGGGCGCAGCATGCAGTTGCCATGGCCCTGATCTGGTGCTTCCAGGGGTGGCACAGAGCCACCATCTGTCGAACCCCTTACAGGGGAGGAAGTTGAGAAATTTCACTCCAGAGTTTTCCCACTAGATTGTCCACTTGTGTAAAAGGCACAAGTAGCGACATTATATTTTCAAAAGAAGACTGGATAGAGAAGTAGAACTAAACCATCAGCGAGTAATAGTAAATAAATGAGTAACCAGAGAGAGACAGAACAGCACAGCATCAGATATTATTTTCAATGGGGAAGATAACATGGAAACCTGTAATCAGCTAGCAGTACATGGTGGCTAGAGGCACTGTATAAAATATTCACAATACGCATAGAAAGGGGTCATTAACTCATCCCATACCTTTTTGTAGGGACTGATATGTTTTGTCAATCCATATCTAAGTAAAGTTTATTATTTTGTTCCCTTGAGTCTGAACACTAAACAACAGCATTGTTTAGTAGGCAGATCAACATCAGCATTCGCATTAAAATGTAAGCTTTGGGCTTTCAGGACATGTATATGTCAGTAGGAAAACATGAAGCCTTATAAGCCTTTTAAAAATATCTATTAAGTTAACAATTAGTTCATACAGTTGCACATTCCTTGTGGAGGTTCATCATATCACATAGACAATTCTATCTAGGTACCTTCTCTTTCACAAACATAACATAGTTTAGGTACATGCCATCTTAAGAAGGATTCCTCACACTTATGAGGCACATGATATTCGCAGTATACAAACATGGTACTTGTAGTACTTTTCAGAGGAAAGGAAGATCGGCTTACAAAATATTTGTAATACGTGAGCACCAAACATGTCATATTTCATCTGTTGAGGAAATTTATACATACAAAGAATTTAAGCATTTTAGTATTTGGTAGTATTTCCTGAACACTGCATTAATTATGTATAACTTTTAGAGAATATTTCTGACTCTGTAAACTGACATGTCAGTTAAAGTATTTTGAATTCAAAGTATTCTGACCCATTCTAGAGCATCCATCAACATAATAATAATAATAAATAAAAACTTTATTTATATACTGCCCTTCGCAAGCATCAGGGCGGTTTCCAACATGTATTCATACAATTTAAAACAATAATACAAACAACACTTTAAAACCATCAGTACAATTACATAACTGCGCCAGATCTAGATGTCTCAATATGGCTAACAGGGGAATCAGGGGAGTGGAATTCACAGATTTTCACAGAGGGGGATTTTTACAAAGGAGCTCTCAGACAGGCCTAAGGATAAGCCTGTCTGAATAAGAACGTCTTTAGCTCCTTTTTGAATTGGGCCAGGGAGGTTGCCGAACGGAGCTCAGTAGGCAGTGTGTTCCAGAGGATGGGGGCTGAGGTCGAGAAGGCCCTTCTGGTGGTCTTCTGTAATTTAACCTCTGGAACTTTCAATAACTGCTGCCTACTAGATCTGAGAGTGCGGGGCGGATTGTATAGAGAGAGGCGGTCCTTCAAGTACTCTGGGCCCAAGCCATTTAGGGCTTTATAGGTCATAACCAACACCTTGTATTGCGCCCGGAAGCGAACAGGCAGCCAGTGTAGGTCTTTTAAGACCGGTGTTATATGGCTGGTCCTAGGTGTATTAGTGACCAGCCTTGCTGCCATATTCTGCACTAATTGCAGCTTCCGGGTATGGTACAAGGGTTGCCCCATGTAGAGCGCATTGCAGAAGTCCAACCGAGAGGTTACCAGAGCGTGTACTACTGTTTCTAGATCCCCCCGGTCCAGGTAGGGACGCAGCTGGCGTATCAGCCGAAGCTGATAACAGGTGCTCCTGACCGTCGCATCCACCTGAGATGTAAGGTGGAGCGACGAGTCAAGGAGCACCCCCAAGCTGCGTACGGAGTCCTTCACGGGAAGCGTGACCCCGTTCAGGACAGGTGGAATCACCGCCGTCCCCGGGCCAGGGGAGCCTATCACAAGTACCTCCGTTTTCTCTGGATTCAAACTGAGCCTGTTTTCCCTCATCCAGCCCATTACCGACTCCAGACAGGCCACGAGAGGAGAGATGCCATCCCTGGTCACTGCATCAGTCGGAGACATAGAGAAAATTATTTGGGTGTCATCAGCGTACTGATAACCCTGCGCCCCATGTCTCCGGATGATCTCTCCCACCGGTTTCATGTAGATGTTAAAAAGCGTGGGAGACAAAATGGCTCCTTGAGGGACCCCAGATGTTAGGGGTCTCTTGTCGGAGCACACGTCTCCCAGCTGCACCATCTGGAGCCTCCCGGTGAGGTAGGAACGGAACCACTGGAGCGCAGTGCCCCCGATTCCCACCTCTGCCAGGCGCTCCAGAAGGATACCATGGTCTATGGTATCGAAAGCCGCTGAGATGTCCAAGAGCACCAACACGGACATGCTTCCCCTGTCGATGCTCAGACGGAGGTCATCAACCAAGGCGACCATGGCAGTCTCAACCCCGTAACCCGCCTGGAAGCCGGTTTGAAATGGGTCCAGATAATCCGCTTCATCCAGGATCGATTGGAGCTGGAGTGCAGCCGCCCTCTCGATCACATATAGTGTAGTGTTTTCTTAGACTCAGTCCATGAAGTAACTAGCTCCTAACTGTTATAGTTTGATAGCTTTTCTATTTCTTACAGATGTTCTTTACCTGATTCTCATTCACTTATAATACTTTGGGAGATCCAGCATGCCCAGTTTGATTTTATGCCCAAACTTTCTGTTGCCCTTGTATGGTATTTACTCCATTACTATTGTCTGCCCAGTTGTGTTTCTTCAGCATATTTAACACTGAACAGCTCATGTTAATATTACTGGCTTGTTTCCCAGACACTCCTTAGGAAAACAGTTTTTTGCCTTGTCTCTTACATAGACAAGTCACTTTTAGACTTTTGATTTCTAATATGCAGGGCCTAAAATGCAACTATTATTATTTTTGGCAAATTATAATGGCTTTTCCATGACAATATGCCAAATGCCCTGTAGATTCTACTCCATCTGTGGAATCTAGTGTCAGTTTTGTACAAGCAAGAGGCCTAATTGGTTTGCTCATGTGTATTCCAAGCTTTGTAAATCTTAGCCATGGCACTGGCTTCTGCTATCCCAGAAATCCCATTGATTCATCTTGCCTGTGCATATAAAATACCAGCAGAGATGGAGAACTAAAGAATGTTGGGAGTTGGGTTTGGAGCAGCAGTTTGTTCACAATGTTACTTGTTCTAGTCTAACTTTTTGCCAGAGTTGGACAAATCACAGAAATAGAGAAGAATGTTTACACATTTAACCTCAGTGCTTGTGGACCTTCAGGCTTAGGTTGTATCTAGACCTTTATCCTACCATTTTCAGAATAGCTTTCACTGTAAACCTTGGAAGTATGGTGGGGGAGGGAGGTGGGCTTCCAGGATCCAGGAGACCATACTGGCATCTCAAACCTCACTGCTGCTCAGTTTGCCCTACAGTGGTGGGCAACTGCCTGGAGGATGGGAACAAGCCCCACCACCACAGGCTACACCCTCCCCCAACACCCTTTTTTGTCTATGTTATCCCAAAATGGCTACTAGAAGTGACATTGCATCATGTCTGGTTTCCATTTGGGGAAGGAAATGGATGGAAATAGATATTTGGGGGGTACTGGTGGGTTCTGGGGTATGTGTAGAGTGGGTGGGAGTACTTTGGCATACTTTTGCACATTTAGATGCCTTTTTGCAGTGATTTCAGATGAAAATACCTACATACCACAAGGGGTGTGTATGTGTGTCTTTGGGTGTATGTTTTTCAAAAAATTATTGGGGTTAGGAAGCCTTGGAGGACTGGGAGAGGGTTCCACCAGAGGCAGATAGCGATAGGAAGTACAGTACACTTCGTATACATGGGGGATCCGTTCCGCCCCCCCCCCCCCACATAAGGGAAAATGTGGGACCTTGAGTCCCATGTGCCTTTAAATGTTCTGGGGCTCACCATTCGCATGATTTTGAGTCCACGTATGGCGAGCCTGCATATGGTGCAGGCACACTGTACATTTCTATACCACTTACTGATGTACTAAGCGGTTTACAAAGTGTAAGCTAATTGCCCCCAACAAGTGGGTACTCATTTTAGCAACCTATGGAAGGATGCCAGGCTGAGTCGACCTGGACCCCCTGACTGTTACTGAATTCACAACCTTGTGGTTTGTGAGTGAGTCACTGCAGTACTGGCATTTAACCACTGTACCACCTGGGCACTCACAGTCCACACTTTCTTCACCACTGCTTCAAATAAGCTCATGAGTGCCACAGACATACAAGAATGTGTGCCTGGTGTTAATGGAGGAAAAAAGAAGCTGCATCAAATGTGGTTGTGGTAGGGAAGTATGGAAAAATGGCCTGAGAGCTTATAGGACACCTGTTGTCTGCCACGGGACTGCTTCAGTGTAAAAGTTACTTAATTGTTCCAGCTTCCTCTATAGAGATGGATACTGAGAATTCCTGTCTTAGAACTATTTCACTGATGTCAGTAGGTTGGTATTACAGCACTAAATGGTAACATGTATGAATGGCTGAGTAAATGTAAGCCAAACACCACATCTAGAATGCAAAGGGATCTAGTACCTTTGAGACTAACTGAACAAGAGAAGTTGGTAGCATGAGCTTTCATAGACTTGAGCCTACTTCCTGAGATGCCATTTCCTGACTCGAATCTACAAAAGCTGATGTTACCAAACTTTGTCTTTCAGTTATTCTCAAAGGTGCTACAAGATCCTGTTGCATACTGATTTTCCAGACTAACTAGGGCCCGATACAGATGGGCACTTGATTGTGTGGTGGCGGCAATACTAGGGTTAGGGACTGTACACCAACTGCACAGTCCCTAAGCCTAGTATGGTCAGTGTATTAATGGCAGCCACCATTGTGACGTAAGTGCTGCGCAGCATCCTCATGGTGCTGCGCATTGCTTACATTGCAAGTGCGCCAGTGGTGCACTCATGATGTCACTCTGGCGCCATAAAAAGAACCTGGAAATACCAGATTCTTTTTACTCCGGAGGGAAGCTGTTTGGCAGCTGTGGCTTCCTTTTGGAGGGAAATAGGCTGCTGGTAGGCCACCGTTTTTCAGTGGTATGTACCGGGCCCATGGCTATGTCTTTGAATTCTATCACACTTAGGATGTTTGGCTTCCCTCCATCATATTGCTTTTCATTTAAGTCATTTAACTCATTTAAGTATTGTGTAATTGAGCAATCAGCTCTTAAAGACCCATGTACCCATAATGGAACTACAGATTCCAGAGTTTCTTATCTGAATCCACAATGGATAAAGCAGCTTGAAACTGCTTTAAATTAAAAGTAGTACAGATGTTCCACAGTCTGATGTAGATCCCTGTTTTAATACAAGAAGAAATGTTTTGGGGAAAGGTGGATTTGGATCAGTGCTTGGATTTGGACTTCTAGTCTTGGATAGTGATAGTGATGAGATGAAGATCATGTGGTATGAACACCCGGCAGGGACTAAAAGTGTCAATAGCACATTTGATCCCTTAAATTAGAGCGGTCATCTGGGTATTGCCTGACAAACTTCCTTTCCCTGTCCTAGAAGCCATTTGTCTTCTTCCCTGATTTACTGTAACAAGGTGGTATTTTATTGCTTAGCCTGTCCAGGAGGATATGGACAGAGATGGTTTCCCAGTGTTAATGTTCACTTCTGGACATTTTTTATTTATTGAGGTAGTTTGTGGCTGAGTGGAGTCTAATTGGGGGGAAAAAACATAACATACAATTTATCCCCATCACAGTGAACTCTTGTGGAGCTGACAGGAAAGAGATGAATTTGAAACAGTCCCAGCTGCTCCACACATTGCTGTCAGACTTGGCCCAATAAATCTCTCCCTTCTGTATGTGGGGAACAAGATTTAGTTTAAGTATCACCTGTGAAATCCCTCACAGAATGGTACTTAAAAACCCAACCCCAGCAAATATAGGAATGAAAACAGTAAAAAAGAGATGAAAATGCAGAAAAAGATGGGGGAGGTAAGAAGTATGGGGTGAATGGATACATACACTCTCCCAGAAATACGAATGAGTTTGCCTTGCTTGCCTCAGATTTACCAGCTGTTCTCAGCCAGTAGCTTAGCTAATTCACGTTTCATCCACATTTGTCATGCTACTTAAAACAGCCCGACTAGGTGCAGGACGGAGATAAGAAGCTCCTAATCCAAATTCCTAGCCCCACATTTCCTAAGGACATGGGGGAAAAAAAAGCTAAACCAGAGCCCAGGCCAGGCAGAAATTGAGCATCTATGGCTGGGATTCATTTTCATGAAGGCCAATCTAATTTCTCTCTGAAATGCCTTAAAATCCATACTATCATAACTCGAATGGGGCATTCTGTTTTTATTTAGGCATCTACAAAGGTGCAGAAGTATTTAAAAAGAAACTCAGACAAGTCCACCCAAAGTTTTACTATAGCTCTGGGACAAAACAGCTGCCTGGTAATATAGATTGATAATCTGTATTCAGAACAACTACTTGGGAAAGAGATCTCAGAGTGATGGAAGATATCTCAATGAAACATTAGTGGTATGTTTGTAAAGAAGGTGGCTAGCTCTGTGCTTGGCATTTCTATGAAAAGGATGGCAAAAATTGCCCATTTGTTATGCTTCACATAAAGCTACAGTGCAGTCACACTGGGAATTCTGCATGCCATTCTCATCTGGTTGTCTCAAAAAAGATCTCAGTTGGAAAAGATTCGGAAAAGGACAATGCCAATGACCAAGGAGTTCATGATCTAGGTGTATAGCTGTGAGTCTGTAAACATCTGATGTCTCCTCAAGACCCAGGTGGGAGTTGAAGGCCTTGCAAATGAAATAGTTTGAATCGTAGTTGGAAGAAGTAAAAAGCCTTTTGAAGTTACAAGAATCTCTTGTGTATTGTGGAGAGCACAACCATGAAAAGAGGACTGAATGCTGGTCAAGTAAAATTCCCCATTCTAAAACATTTTGAACTTTTTGACTGAGATAGGAAAAGTTGGTTAAGGGAAGAAATAAAAGAGGTTTATGAATTTATGTATGGGGTAGTGAAATCGGACTGAGATATTTTCCTCCCTCTTCAGTAATACTAGAACCTGGAGTCATCTGATGAAATCGATTGGCATTATATTGAGGAATTAGGGTTTCCAGTTGTTAGGGAGTTAGCTGAAGTTCAGGGAATTCTTGTGCTTCTCCAAGTCTCCACATGAGGATACTAGCTTGAAGATGAGTAACACTGCAAGATGAAGTCTGATGTTTGTGTGTGAGGTGGCCTTGAAACTTGGACACACATCTTCATCTATTCCCAATTTGTGCTAAAATGCTCTGTTGTTTCTATTGTGTTGTGCTTGAGTAACATCTGTGTAGCAAAATGTCAGGATGGTGGAAAGAGGATGAGAGAGAGAGAGAGAGAAAGAGAGAGAGAGAACTGGTATATGCACTTGTGTTAATTGTTCCATTTGGAGTAAGGCAATATGATGTAGTGGTTTGAGTGTGGGTCTAGGAAACTAGGAGACCAGGGTTCGAATCCCAACTTGGCCATGGAAACCCATTAGATGATCTTGGACAAGTCACGTGCTCTCAGGGGAAGTCAATGGCAAACCACAAATGTCAAATTTTAGCTGTGGGCTCTACCATTTCTATCAGACCATTTCAGACTGTGGGTGTGAAATTACACTTATGAATGTTTCCTAATATAAAAAATAATCTGGCAAATAGAAACTTACACCACAGGGAGCATTCTCTGAAGATGCCAGCCACAGATGCTGGCGAAACGTCAGAAAGAAACTGCTAGAACATGGCCACATAGCCCGAAAAACCCACAAAAAACTGAGCATGTGAGACTTCGTCTTGTTGTGTTATAGATCCTCCTTTCTTCTTGTAGAGATTTTTTTTTAATGAAATGGTGAATTAAAAATGGTACCCCTTTTTTGCAATCTGAACAGGGTAGGCATCTTATCACTCAGTGGTGGAGTAAATTCCTGTATGTACCATGGGCCACCTAGTATTCATAGCACCTCTGGGTTCCACACTTACTGGTCCATTTTACTGTATCTGTGGACTAGGCCTAAGTCCACATAGTTTCAATGTTAACACTGGTTGCTACTCTTCTTCCTGCGAAAACAACAATATGCACACATTTGCAAAATACTTGGAAACTACCTCAAACCTTCACATGTGATTATTGATTCTGCAGGTTAACTGATGTTTGAAAACAGATAGTTTGCTGACTTCATCTTGGGGTGTGGATATGAGGGAAGACAACATACAAGCTGGTGAGCAGATGCTCCAGTTGACAAATAATAGACATTTTAATAATCTGCATTCCGAGTGTAGCTTCAAGATGCAGTACACTGTGGTTCATTTCCCTGGGAATAGTATGTCCCAAAACAAAAGTAGGCAAGCAAATCCCATACCATGGAGTAATTGTTGTTTTGAAGAAGCGATCACCTGCATTATGTATGTGCTGTTCACTCCTCCCTGCCCTTGCTTCTAGCTACAGCAAGCAACATGCTGTTGATAAATTCTGATTTGTAGCAATATCTTGATTCACCTGGGCAGATTACTAAGACAGCACATGGCTCATCCTTAAGAAGTTTCTTGTTGGAGTATATGGGGTTTGAATCAGACATCAAATGAATTATTTAAAAAATGGATACAAAGAGAATGAAGGAACAGTCTTACTTTCCTGCAGAAGACAATGAAAGATTGCTGTTCTATAACCCATAGCAAGAGTGGGGAACTTTATATTTTTCTGCCAAGGGCCACATTCTGCCAGGAAATACTCCATTGGGAACTGGATGCTGATGATGTATGGGGCTGAAGCTAACAGTATATGGGTCCATTCAAAAGTAAACTAGCCAATTCTTGTAGTCCCCTCACCACCACCCCTTTTCCTCTTTCTTTTGTTCCATACTGCTTTTTCCCTCCCTCTTTCCATTTTCATCCCTGTCCTGTAGGCTGCAGAGGAAGGACAGATAACTTTTGTTAGATGTCTGAAATACTTGCAAAGGGCTTTTAAGGACTGTGGGGGCCAGTGTGGTGTAAGAGTTTGAGCATTGGACTATGACTCTGGAGACCAGGGTTTGAATCATAGAGTTGGAAGAGACCACAAGGGCCATCCAGTCCAACCCCCTGCCATGCAGGAAATCTAAATCAAAGCATCCCCGACAAATGGCCATCCATCCTCTGTTTAAAGACCTCTAATGAAGGAGAACTCCACCACACCCTGAGGGAGTTTATTCCACTGTCGAACAGCCCTTAACGTCAGGAAGTTCCTCCTAATGTTGAGGTGGAATCTCTTTTCCTGTAGCTTCCATTGCTCCGAGTCCTATTCTCTGGAGCAGCAGAAAACAAGCTAGCTCCCTCCTCAATGTGACATCTCTTCAAATATTTAAACAGAGCTATCATATCACCTCTTAACCTTATCTTCTTCAGGCTTAACATCCCCAGCTCTCTAAGTCATTTCCAGAACCTTCACCATTTTAGTCGCCCTCCTTTGAACATGCTCCAGTTTCTCCGCATCCTTTTAAAATTGTGGTGCCCAGAACTGGACACAGTTTTCCAGGTGGGGCCTGACCAAAGCAGAATAGAGTGGCACTATTACTTCTCTTGATCTAGACACTATACTTCTATTGATGCAGCCTAAAATTGCATTGGCCTTGTTAGCTGCTGCATCACACTGTTGACTCATGTTCAATTTGTGGTCTACTTGGACTCCCTGTTCAGCCATGAGAACCACTGACCTTAGGCAAGTCACATTCTCTCAGCCCCAGAAATCCCCATGATAGGGTCGCTTTATGGTCGCCGTAAGTTGGAAATGACATTAAGGCACACAACAACAATAAAAGGACACAGAAGTTCTGATGGAGGAAAATGTGGCAGTTAGGTCTATTCTACTGAGGGGGTATGAAAATGCAGTAGCCATTTTTAGGTATGTGTGGAAAGGATTCAGACTAGTTTCTCTGTTAGTATGCCTGGTTTAACTATTTCCGATAAAATGTCACACACACACACACATCCCTAGAATGTAGTTGCAGGAATGTGACACACATCATCTTAACATATTTGATGGCAACCTCTAGAGCAGACAGTTATGAAGACAATCTCTTAGCGCTGTAAATCTCTTAGGACTTGCAGTCTGAGAGATGAGGAACTGTGTGCCTTCATATGTGATATGATTTCTCAAGAAGCATTAAGTTCCAAGTGACATTTGCTGGGTGTGCTACTGCCATGTGGAGCTAATTCAGTATGGATGCTGTATGGCAACAACAGGGAGAAATAACCATAGATAAGGCACCCCATTCTTTCCAATCAATTCTCTCTCTCTTTCTCACACACTCCTCTTCCTGAAGACCTATGGTTGTAGTTATTTGGAATTGTGTATTTATCTTCCTTAACATCCTAGCAGCTATCTTGTGGAACAAAGCTGCGGTTGGCAGGCAGGTTGTATCTCTTCAGTGCACTGACTGTATTCATTAAGCTGCAGTACTTTTAATATGCCCCAATCTGCAGGAGCAAAACTGGTTAGCAGGTTGGGTATAACTGCCTATTAATCCAGTTTTGCTCTTGCATATTATTTGGTAATTTTAGTGTCCTTGCATGCTAGAAATATATAGCAGAATTGGTGGACAGGGAAAGAAGTTAAAAATCCTAATTCTGCTTTGCCCCTGAGGTACATGGGCTTTAAATGAGGTTTTGCTTTCTTTTGCATTCCAGCAACATTAAAAGACCAGAGACACAAACAGAGTTTGGAAAAAGAGAGAAGGCAAATAAAGGCTGGAAAGGAAGGGGGATTAGAGAGACAAATGTAAAAAAGACCAATAATGGGTGTCGGAGCAAATGAAACCTGAACTCTCCCTAAAAGGCAGGATGACTAAACTGAAACTGTTGTATTTTGGACATATCAAGAGAAGATTTGGCTCATCAGTGAAAGTAGAGGCCCTCCCTAATTGCAAACAATCAGTAGTGAGACACGGATACTTTCTTCAGATCAAATCACTAACTTCAGCCCCTAGGCAGCACAGAGTTGAAGTGGATTGGGTAGATCAATATCTATGAGACTGACAGAATGTAGATTGGGTCCCCTATAACCATGTGTTAAAACCTGAAACTATTAGCAGACCAAAGTAAAGCCATACCACAGAGTCCTGACCATTGGGAAACAACCTTGAAAGGGGAACTGACAGAGATACATTTGCAGCTGCAGGACTGCTGGAGACTGCAGTTACCAGTATGAAATGCTTATTGTTGTTAGCTGCCTTTGAATCGATTCCAACTCATGGCAACCCTGTCGATGAGACATCTCCAAGAATCCCTATCTTCCACTGCCCTGCCCAGATTCTGCAAGCCCGTGCCCATAACCCCCCTGATTGAGTATATCCATCTGGTTTGTAATCTTCCTCTCTTTCTTCTACCCTCTATCTTTTCTAGCATTATTGCTCTTTCTAGTGATCCGTGCCTTCTTATGATGTGGCCAAAGTACGATAGTCTCAACTTGATCATCTTTGCTTCCATGGAGAGCCCTGGTCTGACGTGTTCAGAATCCATTTGTTTGTCTTCTTGGCTGTACATGGTATTCTAACTACACTGAGCCCGCACCATACACAGGCTCATTATAGGCAGCTTCCAGCTTACACGGAAGCCACTGGGGGATTGGGAGAATGGCGTGCCGCATGCGTATGATCAAGCGGCATGCAGTTCTAATGGGGCTTGAGCATATGCACTTTTTGCCTTACGCGGGGGGACGGGGATGGATCCCCCGTGTAAGGCAGGGACGGACTGTACTCTTCTCCAGCACCACATTTCAAATGAGTTGATTTTTCTTTCTGTCTGCTTCCTTCACTGTCCAACTCTCACATCCATACATGGTAACTGGGAATACAATGGCCTAGACGATTCTGACTTTGGTGCTCAGTTGTACGTCTTTGCTCTTCAGTGTTATTGGTGTTGTCCGCATATTTAGGTTGATAATGTTGCTTCCTCCTATCTTAACTGTTCCTTTTTCAGATTCTAATTCTGCTTTTCTTATGATGTTTTCAGCATATAAATTAAACAAGTAGGGTGCAGCCTTGCCTGACCCCTTTGCCTATTGGGAGCCACTCTTCATATGGCTCCTAATTCCAAATATCATTCATTCCCTCATCTCTTTTGTATAACTCTTCTGTGTATTGCCTCTAGTGTCTTTTTATTTCTTCTTGTTCCTGTATTATGTTCTTATTATGTATCCCCTTTGATACATTTTATATATAGGGGCTGACTAAGGAAAAGTAAATTGAATGTTCCATTGTTGATTGTTAAAATCTAACACCAAGTAGCAACATACACTGAATGAAGTCATGAGAAACTCTATAATGTACACATGTCAATTTATTACGATCAACCGATCAAACATCAAATAAACTTCAATCAACAGACATCACAATAAATCATCAAATTATAGGAGTAAGTAATATTAGTTAAGAATTCAATTATAAAACTTGTATTAAAAAGAAAAAAGGTGAAATTTAAAGGTATAAAATCATTGTAAAAGTATAAAATCATTATAACATTTGAAACAAACTAAGGGATATTATAAAATTTTAAAATACCATTGTATGCCGACAGACCATTGCCGCTGCACAAAAACTGGCCATCCTTGTTGTTACTGATGGGCACTGGTCTGCCAGCAAATAGGATAGTCATCTGTAATGTCACCTTACAAGCTTATAAATTTTGAAATCCTGTTAATAAAGTTGTCCTTTTTTTTGTTCCTGTACAGACTACCAGGCTGTTCTGCTATGGAGGAGAAAGGATAACAGTCTTTCCACACAGATTCAGGATCGACCCGCAGTCCATGTACACTAAGGGTGGTTGTGGTGGGAGCTGATATTTCAGTTCTCCTCCTTGGTTATAACCAGAAAAGACAATAATGCTTGGTATAGTGGAAGACAGTAGGAAAAGAGGAAGGCCACATTGCAGATGGATAGACTCAATCAAGGAAGCCACCATCCCGAGTCTGCCATGCCTGAGCAGGGCTGTGGTTGGAAGGGTGTCTTGGAGGTATCTCATTCATATGGTCATCATATGTTGAAGTTGACTTGACAGCAATTGATAACAAGGAGGAGTGGAGAAAATAGGGAGAAGTACATAGGTAAGTGGCCTAGTCTCCATCCCACTTGAACCTCTGCTTCTAGTGAGTGAACCAGCATAGTCTGGGCTATTGAAGCATCCTCTTGCCCTACTCCTAAAAGAGATCAACTTGTTTGACTTCATCTTAAAAGTCCAGAGAGCAAAAATAGCAACACATACAGTTGCTTTTTACAGCAAGTATGGTACTTTTCTGAACAATTTGTGATTTTTCCAGGACAAGGTTGGGGCTGGAAAATGACTGTATTTCCCACGGCTTTCCGGGGAAAACAGGACAAGTGGAGAACAGGCTATCTGGGGATTTTTGAAAGCTTGTAAGCTTTGAAAGTTGGGAAAGCTCTTCTGGAACTACCTGGTTTGAAAGGTGTGTTGGTATGGCAAACTGTATAGGTTACAAGGGGACACAGAGGAGTAGCTGATGAGATGCCAAGGAGAATACCAATAACTTTAACAGCAATTAGAAATGATACAGTGGCTCTGAAGAGGATCTTATGCAGACACACACTAATTCAGAGAAAGGGAAAAGAAGTGGAGTGAATTGTAAAGCTACTTCAGATCAAAAAGCCTTCCAGCAGAGAAGAATGGAGAGAAGGGTTTTCCTGGTCTCCTTCCCTTCCATCTCCCACACCAAACTGCAGCACCATTATCTCTTGAGTGTTTGTGCATACATATGTTTATGACTATAAGTGTCCACACATATTTCCTGAGAAGGAGCAGATATTTGCTGGGAAGGCTGTCTCTGTGCTTCTGTGTTGCTAAAGAGATACTGTACATTGTGATAATAAACAGCTATTGAGAGATACTGGAGGAATGTGGTTTTATTTATTTACTTAGCATATTGTCATTTTCCCAATCGTGGACTGAAGGTGACATACTATATAAAGTGCTCTCCTCTCATTTTGGTGAGTCTGAACTTTTATTGTCTTAAAGACCAGTGGGAAAATACACAATAATGCTCTTCTCTGTATCATTTTATTATAATATTGAATGTATTATCATTTGTCTGTAAGAGCTGTTAGCTATATCTGACTTATCTGCTACACCTGCAGTACAAAACTTACAAAGCTGTTATTCAGAACATTAATGAATTGTTATTTCATATTGTCTTGACATTTGGTTGCCATCCTGTTAAGACCCAGGGCATTTCGCCATTAAAATCTGCAGTACCAGAGAAGCTTCACAACTTTGAGTACAAATTGTATACAGCAATAGATTTAGTCAAGAGATTCCCTCAGGAAAAAGAATGAAAGATGTTACTTTAAGAAAGATAAACCCAGAAGAGAGAACTAATTTTAAGTTTTTGACTGATTATATTCAAGAAGTTGTATGTACTTCTACAATTATTCTCTTTACTGTCCTTTCTATCTTTATTAAACTAATCTAACATAAAGAAGAACACCACATTATATTGTCTAAAGCAATAGTTTTTGGTTTTGAGCATCACATAATCTAGTTAAATGGTTTTCACCAGGCAGGAATATAGGAGGCAAGGCATGCTATTCCCTATAGGGAATAAATCATATGAGAGAAAACAGGGACAACCATTTTCCCCTACTAAAGAAAAAGTAGCTGTAAATTAATGTGACATTTCATCTCTCCCAGTCTCTCACTTAGGCTGGGCTATTTAGATGTGATTTTGTTGTAATGTGCCTTCAAACTGACTGACTTATGGCAACCCTATCATAGGGTTTCTTGGCAAGAATTATTCAGAGAAGGTTTGCCATTGCCTTCCTCTAACAGTGAGAGAGCTTGATTTGCTTAAGGTCACCCAGTGGGTTTCCACATCCACAGCTGAGTGGCGATTCAAACTCTGGTCTTTCAGAGTCCTAGTCCAACACTCAACCAGTATATCATGCTGGATTTCTGGATGTCATATGCATGAGGTTAGTCAAGCAAAGGTGATATTAATTTGGTCATGGAGTTGACCCTGGCGGGTAGAACTTTTAGAAAGAGGGAAAATTCTATGTGAGTTTACATAGAGGTCAGTGAAAGTCAGTGTCTGGATCAAGTCAGAGAATGAGACTTCTTTAACAAAATCTGAGTACTGTAAAGTAAGGAGGAAAGAGGTTCACCTTTTCAGTGGGTTAAGGATATCCGAGAAGACATGAGATTAAGAAAAATATACCTCTGTGAATGCTATGAATTATTAACCACACTAATTGATCTGTGAAAGTTAGACTTGAAGAATAACAGCCAAGTGAATGCTCAAGATGCCCTTCTAGGTGATAATTTTTTTCTAAAAGAGGGAGAAAAGTTTTTCAAAAGACCAAAGGGAAAGGAGAAAAGAATAATACATGTGAGACTGTAAAGAACTCAAGTAGAACAACAACAACAACAACAACAACAACAAATCAATATATAAGAGCAATGATAATTTATTTAAAATATTGGAAGGAAATACCAGAGCAGCTACACAAAGACCCCTAACCCCAAAGGCAAGAGGAAAACCTCAAGGAAGAGTAACACTCCTCATGAACTGCATACTTCCCTGTTGTAGCAATCAATAAGGAAATGCTGATACAAGACCCTAGACTGAAGCAAGGAGTTTTAACAATATTTTCAACTTAATGAAGCATCAGGATCTTCACATGGGAAACAATGAAAGCTATGATTAGGGAATTATCTTTCCTTAGGAACAATAACAATCTGCAAGGTAGCTTTATTATCAGACTGGATATCTTGAAGCAGTGCATAAACAATCTTGGGAGTCACAAGTTTACCATAAATTCAGACACCAACAATTTTTTACACATGAGTCTTGAACATGCTTTTATACTCGAAGCAATAAAAGTTAATAATGGTTAATAATTGCGAATAAAACTTAATAATTATTGTCAAATGCCTTAACACAGACGGTAGGATTGTCATAAGTTGGAAACAATTCGAAGGAACAAAACGCATAGACATGTAATTATATATACACACATCATGCTATTCATAACTGGGCTGAGCTGTAAATACCTATCAGGCCATCCGAAATGTATGGTGTTTCAACAAAGGAAGGTAAAAAAAAAGGTAAATTAAAGGACATTAATCAGACGTCTAGTTTTTTCAAAATAGACAATAAATCATTGCAAGTTTAGAAGTTCTTACCCAGTCTACAGAAATGAAGTGTGAGTGCTGCCCTACCTTGTAAATCACTGCTCAAGGGTGTGAAAAATGCCTTTAGTCTGCTTAAGCTTTGAGGTAATATCCTACATCTTGGCTTTCATCTTGGTTACATGTTAAATAAGGAAGCAAGGGGTCTATATATCATAAAAGTGTGAGATCCATGGAAGCTAAGCAGGGATAACCCTGGTTAGTACTTGTATGGGAGACTGCCAGTGAATACCAGGTGCTCTAGGCTATATTTCCAAGAAAGGAACTGGCAAAACACCTCGGAGTATTCCTTGCCTGAGAGCCAGCATGGCATCAATAATCTTTGAAAACTCCTGGAGAACAGGAGAAGTCCCAGCAGACTGGAGGAGGGCAAACGTTGTCCCCATCTTCAAAAAGGGGAAGAAAGAGGATCCAAACAATTATCGTCCAGTTAGTCTGACATCAATACCAGGAAAGATTCTAGAGCAGATCATTAAACAGAGAGTCTGTGAACATCTAGAAAGCAATTCCATAATCACAAAAAGTCAACATGGGTTTCAGAGAAACAAATCATGCCAGACAAATCTGATCTCTTTCTTTGATAAAATTACTAGCTTGGTAGATGAAGGGAATGCTGTGGATATAGTATATCTTGATTTCAGTAAGGCCTTTGACAGGGTTCCCCATGACATTCTTGCAAACAAGCTTGTAAAATGTGGGCTAGACAAAGCAACTGTTACATGGATTTGTAATTGGTTGACCAGCTGAACCCAAAGGGTGCTCAACAATGGCACCTTTTCATCCTGGAGAGAAGTAACCAGTGGTGTTCCACAGGGCTCTGTCCTGGGCCCAGTACTGTTCAACATCTTTTTCAATGACTTGGAGGAAAAAATTGGGGGAATACTTATCAAATTTGCAGATGACACCAAATTAGGAGGAATAGCTAATACTTCAGAGGACAGGATCAAAATTCAAAATGACCTGAATAGACTAGAAAGCTGGGCCACAGCTAACAAAATGAACTTCAACAGGGAGAAATGTAAGGTACTGCACTTAGGGTGAAAAAATGAAATGCACAGATATAGGATGGGGGACACCTGGCTTAAGGAGACAACATGTGAAAGGGATCTAGGAGTCCAAGTAGACCACAAGTTGAACATGAGTCAACAGTGCGATGCGGCAGCTAAAAAGGCCAATGCAATTTTAGGCTGCATCAATAAAAGTATAGTGTCTAGATCAAGAGAAGTAATAGTGCCACTGTATTCTGCTCTGGTCAGGCCCCACCTGGAATATTGTGTCCAGTTCTGGGCACCACAATTCAAAAAGGACATTGAGAAACTGGAGCGTGTCCAATGGAGGGCGACTAAAATGGTGAAGGGTCTGGAAACCTTGCCCTATGAGGAACATCTTAGGGAGCTGGGAATGTTTAGCCTGGAGAAAAGAAGGTTAAGAGGTGATATGATAGCTCTGTTTAAATATTTGAAGGGATGTCATATTGAGGAGGGAGCAAGCTTGTTTTCTGCTGCTCCAGAGACTAGGACCCGGAGCAATGGATGCAAGCTGCAGGAAAAGAGATTCCACGTCAACATTAGGAAGAACTTCCTGGCAGAAAGGGCTGTTCGACAGTGGAACACACTCCCTCGGAGTGTAGTGGAGTCTCCCTCCTTGGAGGTCTTCAAACGGAGGCTGGATGGCCATCTGTTGGGGATGCTTTGATTTGGATTTCCTGCATGGCAGGGGGGTTGGACTCGATGGCCCTTGTGGTCTCTTCCAACTCTATGATTCTATGAGTATTGGACTAGGACTCTGGAGACCAGGGTTTGAATCCCTACTCAGCCATGGAAACCCACTGGGTGGCCTTGGGCAAAGGGGAAGGCAATGGCAAACCTCCTTTGAACAATTCTTCCAAGAAAACCTCAGAATAGGTTTGCCTTAGAGCCGCCAGAGGTCAGAGATGACTTGAAGGCACACATCAACAAACAATATTCCTTGCCTTAAAAAAAACCCTATGAAGTTCAAGGGGTCGCCATAAGGAAGCAGGATATACATAATGTAGGGAGGTCTCTTGTCTGGGGAAAAGAGAAACCAGAAGAAGGTTATATGCTAATAGGCTAGAAAGGAAGCACTCTTTGAGAAAGTCTAAAACAGAGTGTAAAAGTATCATCCCTGTTATCCCAACTTCTTTCTATTAGGATTCTAGGTCAGTCTTCTGTTATTTATGCAGGAGAGGTAAAGGCTTCAGGCTATTTAGAAAGTTAATGGGGGGAGAATGAATACAGTAATGAAGTCATTGTGTCTTTCAGAGGAGCTGCTATTCATAGTATTTTGCATTAAGATTCACATGTTTTTTCTCAGCTGCAAGTTTTTCTTCTTCTTTTTATTATATTTGATGTGCAGCAAAATAAACAAAAATGAATTATACTTTCAGCATCTTCCCTGCCTGATTCCTTTTGGCAGGAGTGTCCTATGGAATATAGGGCAATGGGCTTCCTTTTTACACATTGATGGTCCATTGCAGTGCTCAGTATGTGACAGATGTCTGCTTAGATTAGTGTTTAGGCCTCATTCTATTCTTCTCATCTTTGGCCCAAGACCCAGCAGGAAGACAAAACAAGAGACAAGGAGAGATGGAGCTGAATATATTTTTGCATCAGTTTTCCCAGGGGTCTCTTTGCCTGCTGAGGTGAGGCTATGAAGTATATTAAACATGAACAGCTACCTCCGTCTTGATTTTACCTGGTATAAAACCATGTAGAATATAGGCCTGGAAGTGATATCAGAGGACAGCTGGTCCAACACTCCCCTTTCAATATAGAATCATAGAATCGTAGAGTTGGAAGAGACTACAAGGGCCATCCAGTCCAACCCCTGCCATACAGGAACTCTCAATCAAAGCATCCCTGACAGATGGCCATCCAGCCTCTGCTTAAAGACCTCCAAAGAAGGGGACTCCACCACACTATGAGGGAGTGTGTTCATGTCTCATCCACAGGGTCACCATGGGTCAAGATTGAAGGCATTTAACAACAACAACAACAAAAATTAAATATCCCCAAGGCACCAGATTCTATCTGATCATAAAAGCTAAGGGTCAGCCCTGGTTAGTACTTGGTTGGGAGGCTGCCAATGAATACCAGGCACTGTAGGCTATCTAGATACCTTCTTAAAGCGCTGCTATTCCACTTTAATTACTATGGCTGCCTCCTGTTGCATTCTGGGATTTCATAGAATCATACAATTATAGAGTTGGAAGAGACCACAAGACCCATCCAGTCCAACCCCCTGCCATGCTGGAATTCACAATCAAAGTATCCTTGACAGATGGCCATCCAGCTTTTGTTTGAAGACCTCCATGGAAGGAGATTCCACTGCACTCCAAGGGAGTTTGTTCCACAGTCGAACAGCCCTTATTGTCAGGACGTTTCTCCTAATGTTGAGGTGGAATCTCTTTTCCTGGAGCTTGCATCCATTGCTCCGGGTCCTAGTGTCTGGAGCAGCAGAAAACAAGCTTGCTCCCTACTCAATATGACATCCTTTCAAGTATTTGAACAGGGCTATCATATCACCTCTTAACCTTCTCTTATCCAGGCTAAACATCCCCAGCTCCCTAAGTCATTCCTCATAGGGCATGGTTTCCAGACCCTTCACCATTTTAGTCGCCCTCCTTTGGACATGCTCCAATTTCTCCACATCCTTTTTGAATTGTGGTGCCCAGAACTGGACACAATATTCCAGGTGGGGCCTGAACAAAGCTGAATAAAGTGGCACTATTACTTCTCTTGATCTAGACACTATACTTTTATTGATGCAGCCTAAAATTGCATTGGCCTTTTTAGCTGCCACACCACACTATTGACTCATGTTCAACTTGTGGTCTACTGGGACTCCTAGATCCCTTTCTCATGTTGTCTCCTTAAGCCAGGTGTTCCCCATCCTATATCTGTGCATTTCATTTTTCCACCCTAAGTGCAGTAGATGGGGACAACGTTTGCCCTCCTCCAGTCTGCTGGGACTACTCCTGTTCTCCAGGAGGTCTCAAAGATTATTGCCAATGGCTCTGATATTACATTAGTCAGCTCTTTTAATACCCTTGCATGTAGGTCATCTGGTCCTGGAGACTTATATTCATTTAGATTAACCAGATATTCCTGTACTATCTCTTTGCTTAATCTGTGCTGAAATTCCCCTGTTCTGTCCTCTGCTCCATTATCCTCAGGTTGAGCACCCTTTGTCTCTTCTGAGAAGACTGAAGCAAAGAAGGTGTTGAATAATTCTGCCTTTTCTCTGTCCCTGTTAGCATTTTGCCATCTTCTCAATGCAGTGGCCCTACCCTTTCCTTTTTCTTCCTTTTGCTGTGGACATATCCAAAAAAGCCCTTTTAATTGTTCTTAACCTCTCTAGGAAGCCTGAGTTCATTTTGTGCTTTAGCTTTTCTGACTTTACCCCTACACATGCCTGCTATTTCTCTGAATTCCTTTTTCGTGATTTTCCCCCCTTTTCCATTTCTTATACATGTTCTGTTTCAAACTTAGCTCAGTTGAAAGTTCCTTAGTCATCCATCCTGGTTTCTTAAGACACCTCCCATTTTTCTTTCTCACTGGAATTGTTTGATATTGTGCCTTCAGTATCTCCCTTTTGAGAAACTCCAATCTGTCCTGAACTCCCTTCTCTTTTAGTATTTCTGACCACGGGATCACCCTCAATAATTCTCTAAGTTTACTGAAATCCGCTCTCCTAAAGTCTAGAATGCGTGTCTGACTATGCCTGGCTTCTCCTTTCCACTGTATAACAAACTCCAGGAGAACATGGTCACTTCCACCTCATGATCCCACCACTTGCACCCCATTAACCAAGTCATCCTTCTTGGTTAGGATCAGATCTAATATAGCTGACCCCCTTGTTGCCTCTTCCACCTTTTGGACAATGCAATTGTCTTCGAGGCAAGTGAGGAATTTGCTAGACCTTGAGGATTTTGCTGAGTTTGACTTCCTGCAAATATCATCACTATTACATCTCTCCTTTCTGAGTGTGTAGTCATCTGTTCTAGAAAGGCATCATCCAATTCCTCCGTCTGACTTGGGGGTCTGTAGTAGACTCCCACCATAACATCCTTGTTGTTTCCCACCCCTTTAATTTTTATCCAGATGCTCTCCACCTGGCTGCCAATATTGATGTCCTGGATCTCTTCACTGGTGTAAATATCTCTGACATATAGAGCTATTCCTCCTCCTTTCCTGTTTGGCCTATTTCTCTTAAAAAGATTATACCCCTCTATTTTTACATTCCACTTTTGAGACTCATCCCACCAGGTTTCCGTGATGCCTATCATATCATATTTGCTTTGTTTTACTAGGAGTTCGAGTTCATCTTGCTCATTTCCCATGCTCTGTGCATTAGTGTAGAGACATCGCAGACCAAGGGTCCCCTTTACTTGCTGCCTGTGCAAGTTTTTTGGCCTCCCACTGTTGGGTCCTTGCACTATTTGTCTTGTTTGTGTCAGTTTGACTAATTTTTCCAGCCCTTTCACCTTCCTTAATATTGTCTCCCTCCTCCACGAAACTCAGTTTAAAGCCCTCCTGATTAAATTCTTGACACTGTTGGCAAAAACATTTCTTCCAACTGGCGTGAGATGCAACCCATCCATTGCAAGAAGTCCCTCCTCATGGAACCACAGCCCATGATTGAAGAATCCAAATATGGAAAGATCTGCCAGTTTCTAATGTGTTTATGTGTGCGTGTTTATATATGTGTGTTCATGCTAAAACGGCTAAACCATTTAAACTGAAAGTATTACATTTATTTTTTGCATTTTTGTATATTATTATTATTATTATTATTATTATTATTATTATTATTTAAAAACAGTGAATGCTAAAGATTTTGCTTGGGAAGTGAGAGGATCAACTGATCTTTGTAATGCATTAGGTGCCAGAAAAGTCTGTGTTTCTGAAATACCTTTCATTCAGTTAATTCACAGCAAAAGGATATTGCCACATCGTAGTGGAGCTTGTTTTGAAAATTTTCCCCATTTTAGATTATGGGACTCAGGTCAACAGGCCTCTAAGAAAAAAATTGGCAGTCCATTCTTTAATGAAATGGATCAGTTACTTGCTTCTGTGTTTCTAATTTCTTGGAGCCAGGAAAGATGGTTCCAAGTAAACAACTATTTTTCCAGGACAAAGATTCAACAGAGATTAAGGCGCAGGACAGACTGCCCAAAAAGAGCAGACTCCCGGCGCCTGTTTTTCCGCCGGAGGGAAGCTGCAGCCGCCAAACCGCGTGGCTTTCCGCCGGCGGAAAAAAAATCCACAAAAAGTGGGTTCTTCTAAAGCCAATTATACAGGGCACCACCATTGTTATGCCCTTGTCACATGCTAGGGTTGCGGGGTGTGGGCACTCCGCATGTGACGAGGGTGTCGCAAAAGGCCTGTATGAACTGGGCCTAGGTGAAGGAAAGAGGGATGTTATCATGAAAACAAAATGATCCTCATGCTTAATATTGCTAAAACAATATTGCTAATTTATGTTAACATTGTGATTATAACACCTGAATAGCAACAATAAAAACACTAAATGGAAATTGGTTTCTGAAATTTGGTTTTTTTCCAATACATCACAGCTGATGTGCATCCTTCCCTCTCTCTGTATATAGTCCAAGGCAATTACTCTCCATTGCCTCCTCTGCAAAGCTGTGCCTTGAGACTAGGTACCCCTGCAAAGGTGTGCCTGAGAGGAAATCTTCTCCTTGAGTCCTGTTTAGTGGAAAGGTGGGATACTTTAATGATGTAAATAAGCAGCATATCCAACTCTGCATGATGCCTTTCAACTTTCTTAGATTTTGGAAGAAAGTATGTGTCTTCCATGACTAGTGTTTTGTCTGAGAGAAATTTCTGCCAGGAGCATATCTTTGCCGGAGACCTGATAAAGCCTGTTTCTTTTAGCAATTACTACAATGTGAAGTTAACAAACAACATAATGAATGGAATGACCACATGGTTAGGAGGCACTGTTTCTCTGTAGCCATAAAGGCTAGATACCTGCTCCTTTTTTTATAAATGAAGACTTCTGATATTTGGGTTAGAAGTCAATGAAAATTCTGGAATTCTGTATTTGGAGTGCCCTATAAATGGGAGGTTCTGGTTTGTTCGTCCATTGGTGGTGCACTGCTACTGGAAGTCTTTATACCAGAAGATCATGACCTACCTCCTTTGGGAAAGCGGTGATAATGACTCTTCTGGCTTTACAGCAGCTGAAGCTTGAATGACGGGTGGTAATTGGCTTCTCTGTGTGTAAATCCTCTAACTCCAGTCTCCAGAGAGAGGGCAATGCCACAGGCTGAGTCTCTGCTGTTCCTCCAACCTGTAAACTTTAGTGATGAGGAAAGGGAGGGGAGAAAAGGAGAGAGGAAGAGGGCAAGTGCTTCAGTTTTTAAAAGACTTTGTTTTGCTGTGGCAATGGAAGATTCATCCTATGATAATGAGACACTTCTACTCTAGATGTCTGTGAAGGGAAAATATTGATTGTGCAGTCAAGGGAAAATGCATCTCTCTGTGTGTTTACTCTCTCACCCGTGTTCTAAAATTAAGAAAGAACATTATTTGAGGTTCTGTTGTGGTAGGAAGAATCAAAGAGCACAGTGCAAGACCCTTTCAGCTTTGCTATCCAAACTCCATTATGTGTTCAGAACAGGAAGCACACAACAGGATTTTCAAAGCCCCTGCTAGGAACATTTCTTGTTCATTTCAGCAAATTTTACCCTGCAAAGTGCTCTGAGGTTCATACAGTTTTTAAAAAATATTATTTTCATTTTTTCCCTTCTTTGCCTTTTTCAAAATACAACTAATTATTTGGATGCAAAATTATTTGGATGCAAAAGAGAATGGATGGCATATATTGATTGCTTTTGTTTTCCTGACACAAGTCACATCTCCCTGTTAGAAGAATGTATGTAACACTAAGCTAAGGCTATTCCACTAGACAATTCCAGTTAAGAAATTAGTTATTCTGCACATTGATTGTGCAGTAGGCCATAGTGAAATGTGTCAGATTTAACCGGCATATTCATCTTATATCCTGGCCAGAGAGTACTACAAACCAATACATGGTAATTATCCAGTACAATATGTTGAAGATGCTCATGGATTCATCTGTGTGATTAGCTAATTAATGCTATATCCTCCAACATTTTTCAGATAAAAACTCAGAAATGTGTGGCCAAGAAACATCCAAGTGTGGTCAATATGGGGAAAGTTAGTAATTAGGAAGAACAAGCAAACTAGGATGGAGCCATGGCAGATAAAGCAGTGTCAAACTGCATTAATTTTGCAGTGCAGATTCAGCTGAAGTCATGGATGTGATTTTGGAGCTGTGTTCTTTTTTCTTATTTGCATTTCTGCATCCAAGAGAGGTTTTTTCAGTTAATAAAATAGAAACATACTTATTGTAGTGCACCATTAATGCTAGTCACAATTGAATGCCAGTAGTGAGACATCCTTTCCCATGAGTCATTTATGACATTTGTGGCAAGGTGGGGAAGAGATAGAATATTCACAATTAATAAACAAATTAAACTGTGGAAGATGGGTACTCTCATACTGCAGAGAACTGCATGGCCAGGAAAGAACAAATTCTGAAGCAGGAGAATAAAATGCATGGTGGTTACAGATATAATGAGGACATTGCTGGTGATAAAAGGATTAATGTTCTATGCAAAAACCATCACATTCACCCTCAGTGTCTAAGCAGGGCCCTTGGTTGGCTTGGTGTTCTGGATTCCTCTTCCCCAGAATGCATGAAGTTACATAGTTGACCACAACACAACTCAGAAGTGTTTCTTAAATTTGAGGGGCTGCTTTTGAAGCCTATATTGTAGAGCTTACTCTGGGAACAGAAACTGTATAAATTATGACCATGCCTCATTCAGGTGATCTCTATAATTCAGTAAAGCCAGTAAGTAAAGTGTTAGCCAGATTTAGAAAGGAAGTTCTTGTGGTAAATTTAACACTTTACAAGTTATAAATCTGAGAGAAGGTGGGCAGGGAGGAGATAATTTGGCTGTTCTTCTTAAAATAGATTAGCTCTTAGTATAATATATATTAAAGGCATCTGGCTCCTGATTCAAAATAGTTTGAGAAAAGTAGATTAAACAAATTGAACACTTCACATGATTTCGTATAAGAATCTAACCAAGTCTGTAATAAATTGCTTGTATGTACCATGTCGATTTATTGTATTGGCTAATATAGTATTATAAGAGTATGAGAGTGTGTAACCTATGTTGTTGGGGGATTATGGGAGGCATAGTGCTGGTGTAAACACTTAGTAGCAATTCAAAGGGAAGATTGTTGTCTGCACAAGAATGTGCAGATGTCTAGAGGAGGTTTTCTTTCATCAGGACTTTCTCATGGGAAATGGAAAGCAGAGACTGAAAGTGTATGTGGGGATGGGTGAACTGGGCAAACATGGTTGGAAGTGCAGGTATGTTTTAATTTGTTAATGAATTAAAGTAAAGCCTAAGAAATGTTAGGATGGGACATTGTTAATTTTATGCCAGTGTTTGTGAATGATGGCAGTACGGTCTGCAAACATCCTCATGCTAACGCCTACAGTTACTGGAATAAAGTTCTTGCTGTTTAAAATACAGAAGGCTAGTTCACTGAACTGTGTGTGGGAAAGGGCAGATACCCTGTGGTCTCTGGTTCCACACTGGACTCTAGCAACTATTGGTCTTGAGAGAAGGAAAATCAAAATAAACATTCAGGTCATTGCAGTGGTAGCATGGGGCAAAGTGATGCCTGCAGAAGAAATAAAACCAGAGACCTCTTTCACACTACACAATTATAACACCATGAATCCATTTTAAATGACATGGCTGCAGCCTATGGAATGCTGGGGCTTGTAGTTTGGTTAAGTGCTAGAACATCCTCTCTGAGAATTCTGAATATACTTCCTAAACTCCAAATCCCAGGATTCCATAGGGTGCTGCCATGGCAGTTAGAGTGGAATCATAGTGCTATAATTGTGTAGTGAAAGAATCCAGAGACATGTCTGGGTTGAGGAGTCTGTACTTCAGTGGCATCACTAGGGGATGTGTGGGGTGCAGTGTGCACTGGGTGACACCCCAGAATAGGGCGGACACTCAGTTGGGCATTTCTCCCTGAGAAAGGCTGAGTATGCCTCTCCTGGCTTTGTGGTGGTGGCAGAGAGAGGGCCATGTGTGCCATTTTGGCTTCCGCCAGTCCCCCACCAGGGATTAGGGATGCCACCCTTCCATCTTTTTAAAAATCTGACCCATATTTAAGAACTACTCACACATGATTGTTTGGAAACAGAGACTCCAGAGCTGCCATTCACAATCATTCAGAGGAGAAGGAATGGCAATATTTTGCAACGGACAAGATTCAGCAACCTTTTCTGCCTGTCATTTTGTTGCTTCAGCCTAATATTCTTTGGTGGGTGAGACCAAAACCAAAATAGATCAAGTTAATGATCCAAACAGCTGGCCCCAGTGCCCTGGCTTCTACAAAGTCTGGGATTGGTAGGCAGCTTCTTTTCCTGTCTGTATGAAGTCATCTGGGACAGCCTGCCAAGGTGAAGGGTAGCATGAAGAAAGGAAAGCAGGAAGCCCTCGGTGTCAGCTATGGCTCAGCTGTGTCAGTATCTTAGATCTGTGTCAGATACACCAGCAGACTTCCCTTTGATAACTTTCTGTTTTCATAGCATCCTAATAGGCAGCAGCACACAAAGCAAAACCAGCACAGATAAAAGAGATCTCCATCTTCACAACCCTCTCAGGAGGGAGGCACTCTCTGTGATTAAAACCTGTCGTTTAGAGTACAACTAGAAATTACAAGGAAAGATAAAGGGATAGATAAGGAGGGTGGCGGCTCATTTTTCAATAAGAGGAGAATGGAAATAAACGGGAAAAAATCTGAAGGAAGTTTTCTCTACAAGAGGAGGAACTGAATTAATGAGTTTAGATCACTGGGGCTAGGAGATGATGGCAGTGCAGAATGCCTGAAAACTTTCAGAAAGGGTTATGTTTTAGGACATCTACACAGAAGTTTATTATTTTTTTCCTATTGTCTTCTAAATGGTTTTAACTCGGCTGCTTGTTTTTTTTTAAAGTAACACATACATATTACACACATTACTGATGGCTTTCTATAGTATTGTTTTTTAAAAAAAATTAAGCCACCTTGAGTCCCTTTGTAGGCGAATAGGTATCAATGACTGAAATAATGATTATTGATAATTACCATAAAGAATATTGCACTGGGGGAATTTCTGTTCTGTCCCATGGCTGTTCGGCTCTGGCATGCCATGGTTCTGTTCTCTCTCCCCATTCTATTTAACATCTCTGTGAAGCCCTTCAGTGAGGAGTTGTTATTATTTGGAGTATTTATGCCCTACCTTTCTGCCACAGAGGCTCTCAGAGCAGCTTATTAACTGTTCATAAGTGAATGGACAGTTTATTGCCACCAGCATGTTGATGACATTTAACTCTGATTCTCGTTATAATCAGAAGCTGTGGAAATGCTAGACTGGTGCCTGGGTGTTGCAGTGAGCTGGATAAAGTTGAGTAAACTCAAGGTAAATGCCAACAGGACAGAAGCTCTCTAGATTTGGGGCTCCCAGGTGCAAGTCCAGGTGCTCTGAATGAGTTTTCAGTCCCCCTGAATGAGCAGATGTGTGGCTTGGGAGTACATCCAATTGTTGCTGTTGTTATTATTTGCTGTCAAGTTGACTTATGGTGATCCTATGAATGAAAGACCTTCAAGTACCCCTGTCATCAACTACCCTGCTTAGATCTTGGAAACTCAGGGCCACAGTTTCCTTGATTGAATCAATCTGTCTGTAGTGTAATATTCTTCTATCTCCCCTCACTTTGCTGCACATTTTCATCTTTTCCAGTGAATCACTTTATCTCATGATATGTCCGAAGTACAACAGCCTCAGAGAGTTCAGGCCTCAGAACCTTCTCCCAGCCCCACATTTTAAATGAACTGATTTTCTTACTGACACCTTTTTTGATTTTTCAGCTTTCATAACCATACTCATAGAAAACCCTACAATGACTCCCCCTGGATCCATCTCTTACCATGGTTTGGGATGCTTGCCATCCGCCCTGGTTGCTCCACCAGCTCTCCCCCCCCCCCCCCCCGGAATAAGGATAATTTGTTCAAAATAGTTCATGCACTGGATACTTTACCTTTACATTACTGCAATGCACTTTCCATGTTACTGTCCTTAGATGACAGAAAGGCTGAAGCTAGTGCAGTATGCACTCACCTGATGCTATAGAAGGCAAAAAATCTACATAACACTGGCTTTAAAGGAACTGCATTGGTTTTAATATGCTTTCTGTCTGAGTTGAGATACTTGTGATGTCTTAGCAACCTGGGGCCTTGATGCCTGAGTCTCTCTCTCTCTCTAGATATCTATATATCTACACTAATTTCAACATCTCATTTTGAAATTAAAAATTAAGCTCATACTCGCATGTGTCATTTCTTTAATGGGTCCATAGTACTTTAAATCCATATCAGCACAGAGCCATAGTATCTCACTTCTCCTTCTAGTACAGCCAAGGAGAATCATGGACAATAGCAGTGTGTTTAGAAACAAGAGAATGTGAGCATTCATCTATACATTAAACATTACAGTGTTTTACCTACAGTTTAAATTTTCCTGCATATAAAGTACTTGCCTTATATGTTTTCTTTTAGTGTCAGAATACCTTCATAGCCACAGAAGACAAAAATCTTTTAACGACTTCCTGGCAAGTTGATAATATCAGAGTACCAAAGCATCAGAAAACTAAAAGGCAAAATCTACCTGGACACTTAGCTTCCACAGCTCTTAACAGCTGACAACATTAGACAGTTTGAGACCTATCTTTACAGAAAACTTTAAAAAAAATAGACAGCATGTCCTTTTGATCAAATAAATGCAAATAGATAAAAAATAATGGATTTTCAAACACAGGCCTTTGCTCTCTGGAAGATTACCTCTGAGATTTAGCATAGCAGCAGTTAGGAAAAAAGGCATTTAGCTACATATGTAACAGGCTGTGATTTGCATAAAGAAAACTAATTGGCTTCTTTGAAGTTCCAGTGTCAGGAAAGAGCAATTAGGAATAGGAAGTGTATACACACACAGATATATATATATATATATATATATATATAGAGAGAGAGAGAGAGAGAGAGAGAGGACTGCTAGCGTTCCATCAGAGGAGTCTATTTGGTTCATACAGGTAAGACAAAATACTAAGGTATCAATAACTCAGATTATGTACTACTATGTATTACTATTCTATTGTGACACCCATTCAATAATTTTTTGTGACACTGAATGTGCAAAAACGTCAGGAGACATAAGCATCCCCATCTTTTTTGTAACTGGAATAGATAAAAATAGTGCATATATGTGTGCGTTTGAAAATGTATTCTAGTGCAGGTAGTTTAACTCTCGAAAATACGTCTCAGCAAAAGCACTGAATTCTAATTGTATTGGCTCAGTGGGATTGGGCTGATTTCCTGTGAGAGGTATGCTGAATTTAGAGCTGCAAGATGGCCAGTTTTAAATCAACCAGGCCACTTGTGTGTGTGGCTTGTATTTTTAGCTCAGCTCTGATGCTCTGGGGAATTTTATACATGCAGAAATAAGAAACAAATGCATAGCTGGTCAGATGGGAATTGACCAATGTTAAAGGTGCGCAAGTTTCATTTCTGTCCTTTTTAAAATGTTTCTGGTAAGATTTGTGTTTACTGGGTAACACAATTTTAATTTTCCTTGCAACTCCAGAATGTGGTAGATCACCTTGAAAAATAATCTTGGGAGTGTAGTGTTAGTTGAAATTCTCATATCCTTCAACTGTCCTGATTTCGCAGGGACAGTTCCCATTAATTCTCTGGATGGATCCCATTTTTTCAGCCGCTTTAAAATGTCTGCTTTAAAATCTCTCCCCCTCCCACTTTCCCCTTTTGTCGACAGCTAGTTCAAGTGCAAATTGAGTTCAAAGTACAAAAGTAGTTTACACTCAGTTAACAGAGGAGAGAGGAGAGGAGAGGAGAGGACAGAATCTTCCCCTTCCCAATTAGCTCAGGCAAAAGCAAACTGCTGCAGTCTTTCCTAGGAGTTTATTACACTGTGTGCTTCTGTTGCCCAAACATCACCAAAATGGGGTGGAAGCATCCATGGTGTGATCACACCTGGACCTACTGAAGGGAAATAGAAGCATTTTTGTCATCGAATCGCCAGCGAATTGTTAGGAAAACAGCCCTTTTCTTATTAATGGATTAAATTGTTAATAAGAAAAGGGCTGTTTTCCTGATGATTTGCTGGCAATTCCATGACAAAAATGCTTCCTTTTTCCTTCAGTAGTGCCAGGCACAATCATACAATGGACTCTTCCACCCCGTTTTGATGACGTTTGGGCGACGGAAGCTCCCAGTGTGATAAACTCCCTAGCTTGTGTATTTTTCATCATTAATAGCATTTGCCATCTTAACCACACTCTGATGTTGCTTTGGCCTCTAATGTGCTAGCTTTTATCTATGAAGTGTTGGCGTGTATGGATCCTATTAAATGTAGTTAGGAAGTGGTGATGTTCTAAGTGATGTTATGTTGCCCATTCCAGTTTGTTTGGGTGGCTGGATCGAGCCTGTATACTGGCCTGTCTGCACACTGGACTGTCTTTTAAATTAGCCCATTGTGCTGTGGGCAAATGGGGAAGAACAATGACCTAATGTTTCTTTTCAGTAGTTTCCAACTTATGGTAACCCTAAGAATCCCCTTGCAGTTTCTTCCAACTCTTATGATTAGATGATTCTAAGGCAGAACCTATCATGGAGTTTTCTTATTAATCAGGTTTGTTCAGATGGAGTTTGCTCTTCCCTTCTCTGAGGATGAGAGAGTGTGATTTGCTCAAGGTCACTTGGTAGGTTTCCAATGCCAAGTGGGGATATGAACTCTGGTTTCCCACTGCACCATGCTAGCAGGATTATAGCCTGCATAAGCCTGCTTGTCTTAAGAGAGTGCTTAGCACTATAAAGAGGTATAGAAATGCAAGCACTATTGCTATTGTTATTAAGAAGACATTTTTGCAAAGGATCTATTCCCCAATCAACTGAGTAGATTGTTGAATCTTACCCATTACTGCAGTTTTATTTTTGCCTCCTCTTGCCATTTTGACTCTGTTGAAACTTCAGGAAAATAAACTAGTTTTTTTTTTGTTGAACTCTTTTACTTTGATGTTATGACATCTGGAATGGAAATATTTAGCATGGAGGTATAAATGCAGATGCAAAAATGACACATTTCATAGATTTAGTACCTTTTTTCCCAATCAAGACCTCACATATGGAGGTTCCCAGACTGTTGCTCATTCAGGCTGATTATAGCTTCAGCAAGTCTGTTGCCTCATTGGCCTTCAGGGTATAACCTGGGACACGTCTACATAAAAATAACTGCCTCGTAAAATGTCATTGCAAATTGTTTTAATATCAAATGTTATTTCTGTAGATCTATCTTTTTCATTGTTGTTCTTTTTAGAAAATGATACACATATTTTTGTTTCAGCTGATGCAGGGATTCTGACAGCCATTTGTGATTTTAAGATTTCCATTCTCTCAGCATCACTGTATCACCAAACCAAGTGTTGTTATACACCAGGGGTAGGCAACCTGCGGCCCGCGGGCCGGATGCGGCCCGGCAAGGTCTTGGGACCGGCCCCAGCCCGGTCCTGCTGCCGATTGCCACCGGGGCCTTTGGGGTCTTGCACGAGGGGTATGGTGGGGCAATTGTCTATAGAAGCCTGAGAAACATGCATTTATCTTAACATTTTTTAAAAAATCAGCCAATTTTATTGCATTTCCTCCATTTTTTTTAAAAAGTGCCCTCCATTTGAAAATTTTGTCCTACATTTGTCCCGGGTTATTTATTTATTTAATTTTTTAAAATTTATTTAATTATTTATTTTTTGGCTTCGCCCCCCCCCAGTTGTCTGAGGGACAGCAACCCGGCCCCCGGCTCCAAAGGGTTGCCTACCCCTGTTATACACCAAAACATATGTCATTTATTGCTCTTTGATTGTGTTTTTGTAAAGTATTTTGCACACACTCCAAACTGTCCCTGCAAATAAATTTCAACTTGGCTGTCTTTTTATAATTCTTCAGGTTAAACCTCTTTTGTAAAAACAACTTTCAAAAGGGATGTGTGTGTGTGTATCACCCAGCTGAAAAGTGGACATAGAAACCAAAGAAAAAAAGGTGAGATAGATAAAGAGGCAAGATTGAACTAGAGGTTTCCAGGTACAGAAGAAAAGTGTAGTGAATGGAAAGAATCTGCCACAGAGGGCAATTCATATGGTGATGACATTTTGGGTTGCTGTTTTTGCTACCATTATGATAGAGGTTTTTAATGAAGTTGCACATGAAAAGCTGATAGCCTCTGGATCAACAACACACAGTTTAAATGTTTTCAAGAATTGGCAAGCACTGTTCTTATTTGCTGAGTACACACTGAAACATTCCCAAGAGCTGATATCTGCAGCAGGCAGGCAGGCAGGCATCTGTGGTTTCATGTACCAGTAGAGCTGGTGTGATGCTGTAATTAAGCATGTGAACTATTTATTTAGCCATGACAATTGAGTAGAACAGGGCTTAGGTATGAGAGAAAACAAGATTGGGAATTCATGAAATCCTTAAGTTCTCTCTAGTGTTGTCTTATCAGGCCCTGAGGTTTCAGGGTCCAGATCTGATACCAGCAGATGAACCCTTGTGATATCACAAAAGCGGGCCCTAGTGATGATGTAGGGGTGGTGTTACAAAGGACAGATGCCTGGTGATGTGAGTAAGCATGATAAATTAACCATCAACCACAGTTAGACAGAGTACACTATACACATTTTAAAAAACACACGAAGTCTGAGGGCCTTATTGAATGAGAAAAGAAAGCCAAAATGGAGTGGGAGAGTAGCGGCTTTCTCCATGTCTCTCCACATGCCATTGTAGCACTTCCATTTTCTTCCCGAGGGAGACAATGGTAAACATGTCTTTTTTGTCATGCTGGAAAAATCCATTTGACAAAAGGCACACTTTTACGACTGTCTCCTTGAGGAAAATAATTAAAGTGCTACAATGACATATGAACAGGCACAGAGAAAGCTGCTACTCTCTTGCTCTGTTTTGGCTTTCTTTTCTCAAGTAATAAGGTCCTAAGTAATTGGAAACAGACACACACATTTTAAGGCAGTTCTCCCATCCTGATATTCCTTCCCTTTCCCCTGAGACTTGGATAAAATAATTTACACCCCGGCTCTCAGAATCAAGTCCTGAGATCTGGGAACCCTAATGTAAACCCACGACCCTATTTTAGCCAACTGTTTCCCTATTTTTGTTGTTATGTGCCTTCAGGTTGATCATGGCTAATGCCAACCCTGTCATAACATATATATATTTTAAAAGATTTAGTCAGCGGAGCTTTGTCATTTTCTTCTTCTGAATATAGCCCACAGCACCTTGTATTCCCTCATCAGACCTGTGCCTAGTCTGGAAACTTCAACTAGTACAGAATATGGCAGCCAGATTGATTATAGGAACAACTAGGAGTGATCATATTACACCAATATTGAAATCACTCCACTGGCTGCCTATTAGTTTCCAGGCACAGTACAAGGTGTTGGTCATTACCTTTAAAGCCCTCCATGGCTTGGGCCCAACCTATTTAAGGGATCTCCTCCTTCTGTACAATCCATCCCATACCCTCAGATCCTCTGGGAGGAATTTGTTGCAGTCCACATAGACCAGATTGATGGCGACCTCCCAGAGGACATTCCTGTGATTGCTCCCACTTTATGGAATGGCCTGCCAGACGAGATCCATCAAATTACCAACCTAGAGAGCTACAAGAAAGCTGTCAAGACGGATCTCTTCCGGCAGGCCTTCCTGGAACAGAACCCGGCCACATAAAGATCCCCCCACAAACATATATAAGTGAAGACTCTGCCCACCGTTATTCTATTATTCTATTATTGTTTTTAGATTTTGTCTGTAATTTTAATAGATATAATTGTTTAATCCTTTTTTGAGGGTGGGTTTCTTTGTGATAGTGTGCGTATATGTGAGGTGTGTGTGGAGGCAACAACATGGAATCTAGTTGTGCATAAGTGGTGAGTGATTTAGAGAAAAGAAAGCTGGACTAGGTGGACTCTGGATTTGATTCAACAGGTTCTCTTAGGTTCTTACTGAGCTATGCGCTTAAAATCAACATTCAGATCTAATCTTAGCCTTGAACACACATATGATATGCTCCTGAGACAAGACTCTGTTTCTGCCCACAGTGTGTTAAATGGAAATAATTATATTGACTTATTTTACAAGAGAGTTGTAAGGATTGCTGAGATAATTTGAATGGCAAAGTGGTGCATATATTGCCATTAATTCTTATGTATTGTGTTGAAATTATATGTATCTTGAAAATCAAGCCCAAAGGTTATAATTTGAGTAGCAACATGTGGCTTTTTGAGCCACAGGCTGGAAGATAGCAGTCCTTGTGTTCACCAGACCATTGTATTTTCTCACCTTTTTGCTTCCCTTTCTTTTGCTCCAGGGCATGCGGCAGACACACAGAGTCTATAATAAGTTATTCCTAGGCAGCCTCCATGCTGATTCTATGGATTTCAATTTCCACACATTCCCCTCTAGACTGTTGCTAACTAATATCCTCATTTCTCCAACTTCCTCCCTCCCTGCCCCCCGGGAATGTTCTCAATCAATCCTGCCCTCCTGGGATTGAAGAAATTCACATTGTTAGTGGAAAAACCATTTCTGAATTTTGTCAGCACTTTTCAGAGCAAATTCCTTTCTTCAAAGCAAAATTAAACAAGGTAAGATGAAGAAAAATGCAATTTAATATGTCTTTATTAGACATGTTGTTTGGTAACTCACTGATGTTTTGAGTCATTTAAAAGTAATGCATCCACAGACCTTCCAGAATTCGGAGTTCCTCTTTTATTTTATTTTCTCAGCCTCCTTTTCCCTAAAGGAAATACTTGTGGAATCTGCAGTCCAAAGCTGGTAGCCTAGTTTCATGTCCATTTCTGTCTACAGTATTTTACAATCTCAACCTACTCTATAGGGTCTACTCATTCCGGTGTGGTTCTGCCCAACTCTGGTTCTAGTCTTGCTCAGTGCTTTAATGCAGACTGTGACAGATTTAAACTGAAATAGTGTGAACTTTGATAGAAAACAGCTTCTGCAACTTTGATATAAATATGAGCAAACATAAAATAATAATTACAGAAATGCAGTTGCTGAACATGCTTTGACAGGAGTCAGGCGTCAGGTATAGGTAAGGTCTGGCTTTCCAGATGTTGCTGAATAGCAATTCCCATTAGGCTGAGTCAGCACAGCCATTGACATGGAGTTCTATGGGCTTTAGTTTAAGAACATGATCTGTAGGATTACATTCATCCATTCACATTTGCAGCTTTGACTTTTGCAGATTTTATTAACATGTTCTCTCTAGGAATATCTAGGTTCTCGAGTGCAGCTCTGTGGTCAACTTTAACCAAAGTTGCACTGAAGGACCTAGAGGTTCCTAGAGATAACACTCCACTAGGCATTGGTAGCTCCTCCAGTGCAATTCTATGGCTAATGTCTAGTAGATGTTGACCATAGAGTTGCACTGGAGGACCAAGAGATTCCTAGAGAGGTTTTCTCTCAGATAAAAACATAGTGTTTTTGTTGTTTGCACGGTTTTCCACATTCACGCCTCAGCAAATGTAGGGGGACGGTGTACACTGTGCCCAGCTTTGATTGGTTTTAGTAACTTCAGGTTTTAGTATTATGAGAGGAGAAAATCTTCTTCCTATCCAGTTTCTTCATGTCCACGCATAATTTCTATAACATCTTCCTGACCCAACTTTTTGTCTCAGGTCCAAAATACACTGCAGAAATAATCCAGTTTGAGACTGCTTTAACTGCTCTGGTTCAATGCTCAAGAATTCTGGGAACTGTAGTTTTGTGAGGCATTTAGCCTTCTCTGTCAGAGAACATTGGTGCCACAACAAACGACAATTCCCAGGATTCCCTAGCCAAGGCAGTTAAAGCAGTCTCAAACTGGATTACTTCTGCAGTATGTTTGGGACATTGGAGAAAGAGTCACCACTGTTGTGACAGTTCATTTTGATGGCCTTTTGCCATCCCTTTCCCATCCCTACCATATCTTTTTGGTAATGTCAGCAATCCTGCTCACCTCAATCATGTTATTTGTATAGTGTTGTAATGGAGTCAGGGCTCACAGTTTTAAAGCTCTGGGAACTTTTTTATTATTAGGGGCAATTACATCATCTGTCATACTACTCAGGCTTTACAAATGAGATATATTGTGAACTGTCTTCTCATGATATAACCAAAGTACAACAATCTCAGTTTAGCGATTTTCACTTGTAGCAAGAGTTCAAGATTGATTTACTCTGAGGTCCCATTCATTTATCTTTTGAATTCTCCATGGTATCTGTAGAACTGTTCTCCATTACCACATTTCAAATGAGTTGGTTTTCTTCACTGTCCAGTTTTCACAACCATATATAGAAACAGGACATATGGCCTGGGTGGTTCTGACTTTGGCTTTTAATGATATATCTTCTCACTTGTGGATCTTAAGGAAGAAAGGAACAATTAGCACAGCCATTTAGCCTTGATTGTATCATCATCCACAATGTCCTCGGATCTTTTCTCCTTTTCTCCTGGGAACCTTTCCTTGGGCTCATTCCCACTTACATTTAAACTGGTGTGTGATTTGCCTTCATTCTGTGTTGGTAAACTGATTCCAAAAGGCCCATCGTTCCCACTATGAAAGCGGATCTTTTCATTATCCCCTTGTAATTGCTTCGTTTTTGGCACTATTGTTGTCCCCACTAACTTGTGGCACTTCAAAATGCATGTCAATCATCTGTGCATCATCAGTGATGTAAGCGGCAGCCTGGCTTGGAAACTATTTTATATATATAAGATTTGATTGATTGATTTTGCAACTACTTGCAATCAGTGAGGCAAGCAACCATTGATGAATCTTCTATCAATTTTCATAAAATGATAGACGATTGATTGATTGGTTTTGCACTCACTGCCTCACTGATTGCAAATAGTTGCAAAATAAATCAATTAAACTCTACAATTTATTTTTTTTAAAAAAGTCAGCGCACCCATAAGGCATGCGCCCACAACATAAAGGCAGTGCTGCGGGGGGGGGGGGATGGTGGATGTATCAAAAACTGAGAGGGTGTACCAAAACCTCTGCCATTAGTCCCTCTTTTCCAGAATGATGGTGATTCAGATTCATCATTCCCACTTGTTGACACACTTCAGAATCGATATTTTCAAAAGAATCACTAAGAAACTAGTGTCTGAAAAAACAGGGTTTTTTTTTTTTTTTGCATTTGCCTTGCTTTATTGCAAGAAATCAATCAAAATAGGATCGGAACTGGTTATTGAGAAACGACGGTCATATACCCGATGAGCAATTTGTTTAAATCATAGTGGGGAGGGCCCCTAGTGTTCCTAAAGGTCATTGCTACATTCAAGAACATGCTGACTCCAGATATGAAATATGAAATATGGGGACTCCAAATACAGAACAGATTAGTAAGGTGTACTAACAACTCGTAGACTTTATGTGGATGAAAAACCATGGAAAAAAGAAGAAATTATGAGTAATGGGGGAGGGGAGTGCGTAAGTAAGAGAGAAGGAAAAGACAGACAGATGGCAGTAAATGCTCCTACATATTGCCTACAAGTTAGTGAAGAATCTGTGAAGGTCAGAACCAAATCCTTCTATTATGACATTCCTCCACTCATTGCCCACTTCAACCATGGACATCTGTTTTGTTAATCCCAATAGTTTAGTGCTGCCTTTAGTAATAATCCCTTTTCCATGTTCTGGCCAACACAAAGTCCAAAAGATTATGTGTTCTTCTTTTTTGACCTTTTATACTTGTAAATATAAAACATAAGGGGACTCTGAGAGGAATCTTCTGAACAGATTTCATGTGCTTCAGTATGGCTCAAGTACTTTAGAAATAGCAGACATTAACACGCTACTTTAGAAAAAATGTATATCTGAACTATGCAGAACATGCTGAGCCTCTCTTACAGAAGGGCTACAGTGTGCACAGAAGATCCAAGGCAAGGATGACAGGCAGCTGTCTCCTGTATCTTTTAGACACAGAATGAGAAGCTGGGAAAGAGAATGAAAAATAAAGTCTAAAAGAAGGAAAGTAATGCACCAAATCTCTCTCTGGGCTTTTTGCAGAAAGAGTATTACATTCTTCCTATTAGAAAGCACTAAGGTAAAAAAAAGTTAACACTTCTCATTATCCATTGATTTTAAATCTGAATTTAGTACATAAACATGGGGATGGACATCATGCAGCCCTCCAGATGTCATTGCATGATAACTTTCAAGCCTTTCCAAGGGATGAGGCTAATGCTGATAGGAATTCAGTTCAAACAAATCTGGAGGCAAAACAATTCCAACTCAGTGATGCCATAAAAAAAAAATGGGTGGGTGTGGTAATTGGGGAAAACCATAATTTCTAGATGGGTGAAGTGCATTCTACATCAATGGCAAACTATCACTGAAATAAAAACAACTGGGAGAGTTTGTAAAGGGAATGGGCAATGCATGTGGCCCATTCTTTACCTCCTCTTACCTACTCTGATAATATTTTAATGCATTTGTATATATGAAAAGTGCTTTTCCTAAAACAATGACAGGAGTCCAAAATGGGAAGGAGAACACTTGCCTTCTGGTTTCTCTCCGGAGCGGTCCTTGTTTCCCAGCCTTGTTGTTGACTGGAAGGTGGCCATGAACCAGTCACATTCACTTCCTTTCAGTTATCCCTTCTTAAATCCATCGCATCTTGTCTTAAATCTCCTCCAGTATCCTTCCTAATCAGGCACACACCATTAACAAACCTCTGACAAAGAAGGTCCTTTTTTTACAAAGTCTTTTAAAAACCCTAGTTTTCCTTCTCATCTCTGCCAAGCTGAGAGGTTTTTTTTTTTTGCTGCATCAGCATCAGAAGGATGATGAAGGCTGGGATGTAGATATGTGTTTTTTCAGTGTCAAATTGCTGCAATGTTCTTGCAGTAAGCATGCATAAAGCTGATTTGGTAAAGAATGGGAATTCTGTTCTAGCCAACTGTACAGTAGCTGTTGTCTCCTTGAACAGGCAAAATAAATAAGCAGCTAATTTCAGAATCTGTTACTAAGCATGTGTGGACAATAAAACACAGAGGGGGAAAAAGGGAAAGCAGACATGCCTACATCACAAGCTACCCCCAGTGTGTGTGTATGTGTGGGGGGGAAGCATGGATCTGTACATTTGACAAACAGAATGGAAATCATAAAAAAATAGAGGCTGATGAAAGTAAAATAATCTTTGGAAGCATTTTGGAACAATCTTTCAGGTCCTCCAGAAGGTAGCAAAACAATAACAAGTACATTTCTATATTGCTTATTAGTGAAAAGCACCTCGGCCTAAGCAGTTTTCCTTGTTAAAAGCCAGTTGCCCCCAACAAGCAGCTGGGAACTCATTTTACGTCGACCTACAAAAGGATGGCAGCTTGGAGCCCTGCCTGGGATTGAACTCAGTCTGTGGCTGCAGTACTGGCACTTAACCACTGCATCACCAGGGTTCCTTAGGTGGATCAAATGTGTTTGCTTGCTTTTTTTTTTACATATGGAAGCTTATCTGCCCTAGTCGTTCCACTCCACAGCCATGTTGTTAGTTTTGATTAATAGGAGCCCTGGTGGCGCATGGGTAAATGCCTGTACTGCAGCCATTCACTCGAAACCACAAGGTTGCGAGTTCAGACCAACAAAAGGGCCCAAGCTCGACTCAGACTTGCATCCTTCCAGTGTCACTAAAATGAGTACCCAGACTGTTGGGGCAAATTAATTTACTTGCTAATTACTTACTTGCTGTATATAGCGGTATATAAATAAAAAATAAAACAAATTATTAATAATTATTATAAGTTTGCTGAAATTTTGTTGAACTGCTCTCCTGTTTTGTCATACAGGAGATTATTGCATGAGAAAACAGGCATGGATTACATGGCGGTTTGTATCCATCTCGCATAGATCTTACAAGCACTGCCTCATGCCCGGGCCAGTAGGCAGCCTGCATGCAACCCAGGCTTCTCCTGCCACTTTTTAAGAATGGGATTTTCCCATTCTTGTAAAGCTGCTGAGATGCCTGGGTTGCATATGGGCTGCCTACTGCCTGGGCATGGTCAGTGCAGTAAGATTAGTTGGAGACAGATACAAACCTCATATAACCCACCCTGTTTTCCTGTGTGATAATCTCCCCATAGTAAGCTATCCCGAATCTTTCTGTTATATCTCTGCCTCTGGTATCACCTTTTCAATAAAAAGGGAATAGTCCAGAAATAGAATGGATTTCTAAACTAAGGTATAGCTTTTATCCCCATTTGGATGCTTCTAGACTGTTGAAGTATACTGGTTTGACACCACTTTAAACTGCCATGGTTCCATGCTAATGGAATTCTGGGGATGGTGGTGCTCTGGTGCCACAACACAACTACCATCCCCAGAATTCCATAGCAGTTGAAGTGGTCAAACTAGATTATTTCTGCAGTGTGGAGGCAGCCTGAGTTTCTCACGCTGCCCCTGCATACTTTTTCCTTTCATCTTAAGTCTCCAAAACTTATTTATTCTTGAGACATCCTCTGCTTTTTCTTCTGCTGCCGACACTCACACTTCCCAGCTTCATACAGTGAAAGAGAGGTGGGTGGCCATTCCAAGCTAAATCTATGGCAACATTGCTAGTTTAGGGCTTCTTCATGGACCAAAGTTCACTTCTTTGTACTGCACTGGGATACACACTGGAGGCAGATACTGAGCTCTCCTCTTTCTCTCTTTTTGGCTTCATTCGGAAGTAATTCTCTGTGTCCCTGATGGCCACTCTGTTCTATGTGTAAGCAAAACACAAAGAAAAATTCCCATGTTCTTTCGGGAGGACATAAAATATAGGCTCTGTCCAGCACAAAGGCAAGAAGCAGGCACACCTCTTTCCCGTAGTAGTTTGAGGATTTCTTGTTTGTCATCCCAAACCTAAAACCTGTCAATACCTCTTTTTTCTGGGCTTTGATAATTAACAGCAAGTATTTTACCCTCAGGCTTATCAACAGAGACAAAATAATCCTTGCCCGAGAAAGAATGATTTCTTGGTTTAACACAGCTCTTTTTTTTTTTTTTTTTTTGTCTGAGAAAACACGACTGGCACTGACGGCGATTCTGTTGATGCCCTGGCTAACATCTGGGATTACTAACCTCTCCAGGGCTATACACAGTATCGCTCCCAAGTGTCCTTACGGCCTGCTTCCAATAACATCCTGGTATACGGAGATCTCAGATAATAAGCGGGTTGTGCAACGACTAGAGCGTAACTGGCGAAGACATCAGAGCTATCTGACAGGACACTCCTCCTTCGCTTCATTTGAAAGCTTATGGAGTGGCAATAGGTGCAGCAAAGAATTCGTTCTATGCTGCCACGTATTGCGTCCGCAGAGTCGCGTTCAGCTGAGCTGTTCAGGGTTGTGAGGGAGCTAACCCAGCTCCTCCCTCCCTGAGCCCTATTTGGTATCATCTAAAGCCTGCTGTGACGATTTTAACAACTTCTTGCGGATAAAATCTCTCAGATCAGGGCTGATCTTGACACCGGTATTTATGCAGATCCTGTAAGAGAGGCGTCCGAAGCGTCCGTGGCCCCAGTTATACTGGATCACTTTGAGTTTGTTAGTACCGATGAAGTGGACAAGATCCTTCGAAGCGTAGGAAGACGACGTGCTCTCTTGATCCCTGTCCCTCATGGTTGGCAGCTCAGGGGGGGTGATGTGGTGTTGACTATGTTGCACCGCATCGTTAATACATCTCTAAGAGAGGGTCAGTTTCCATCTAATTGAAAGTAGCAGTGGTTAAACCCTTGCTTAAGAAACCCTCCTTAGACCCCTGATCATAACAACTATCGGCCCCATCTCGCTGCTACCTTTCTTGGGGAAGGTGATTGAGAGAGCAGTCGCCTTCCAGCTTCAATCGATCTGGATGACACCGATTTTCTGGACCCATTCAAAACTGGCTTCCGGCGGGCTATGGAGTTGAGACTGCCATGGCCCTTAGTTGATGATCTCCGTCTGAGATGGACAGGGGAAGCGTTCCCTGTTAGTGCTCCTTGACATCTCAGCGGCTTTCGATACCATCGACCATGGTATCCTTCTGGAAGCCTGGGAGAGTTGGGTTATCGGGGCACTGCTTTGCAGTGGGTCCGGTCCTACCTCTCGGGTAGATTCCAGATGGTGGACTGGGACTGTCGCTCCGATAAGAGGGCCCTTACATCTGGGGTCCCTCAGGGAGCGATTTTGTCCCCTATGCTTTTTAACATCTACATGAAACCGCGGGAGAGATCCAGCCGAGACACGGGGCGCGGTGTACAGTACGCCTGAGACACCCAAATAATTTTCTCTGTGTCTCCGACTGATTGCAGTAACAAGGATGGCATCTCTCCTCTAGAGGCCTGTCTGACGTCAGTAATGGGCTGGATGAGGAAAAAACAAACTCAGTGTGAATCCAGGGAAAACGGAAGTACTGGCGATTGGTTTCCCCGGTCCCGGGTGGTGAAATTTGTCCATCCGGTCCTGAACGGGGTCACGCTCCCTTGAAGGACTCGGTGCGCAGTCTGGGGGTACCCTTGACTCGTCGCTCCAGCTGACTTCGCAGGTGGATGCGGCGGTTAGGAGTGCTTGTTATCAGCTTCGGCTGATACCAGCTGCGCGCCCCTACCTGGATCGTCGGAACCTTGAAACTGTTCGTACATGCTTTGGTAACCTCTCGTTTGGATTTTCGCAATGCGCTCTACATGGGCAACCCTTGTAACCAAACCCGAAGCTACAGTTGGTGCAGAACATGGCAGCCAGATTGGTCCACTGGTCAGTTCCAGACAGACCATATAACTCCTATTTTAACAGACTTCACTGGCTGCCTGTTCCGCTTCCGAGCTCAATACAAGGTGTTGGTTTTGACCTATAAAGCCCTAAATGGCTTGGGCCCAGGGTACTTAGAGGACCGCCTCTCCCATACAATCCGCCCCGCATCTCAGATCATCTGGGACAAATCTGTTCAGAGGTCCCTAAGTCCATCTGGTAAGGACCCTCAGAGGGCTTTTACGTTGTTGCCCCTTCATTGTGGAATGAGCTTCCCACAGAGCTCCGCTCCTCTGCAATCACTAGTTTCTTCAAGAAACAATTAAAAACATACTATTTCAGCTGGCTTTTTCACCTTAGCTAATTGTTCTTTTTGTTTCTGCCCCTTGCTCTCTGTGTTCCCTGTTTTTTGACCCCATTTTTGTAAATATTGTTCCTTATTTAGCCCCTGATGAATGTGAGATGTCCATTTTCCGTTTCGTTTCATGTTTACTCCCCTGTTATATCCTGGTAATGTTTTAAATTTTATATCTGATGTTTTAAACTGTATTTTTGTAAGCCGCTTTGATTCACCTTCGTGGAAAAGCGGATAGAAATAAATTATTATTATTATTATTATTAAAGGCTGGGAGATATACAGAGATTCCCAAACTTTGAATCCTCCAGGTGTTTTGGACTTCAACTCCCAGAAGCCCTAGCCAGTTTGGACAGCAGTCAGGAATGCTGGGATCTGAAGTCCAAGACGTCTGGAAGACTAGGGTTTGGGACCACTAGACTTGTGTATTGCCAGTTATTTCACCAAGGAACAGATCACATCACCTCTCCATTCCTGTTTTCTTTCCACACTTCTTCTCTTTCATGCCTCTCTCTGTTTAGCAAGTCTGTTTCTTAAGCTGTTCTGGTGAAGGATTTGAACAATTTATTTATTTATGTACAGTAGGCCCTTGAATCCGCTAGGGTTTGTTCCAAGATCCCCCATGCATACCAAATCCATAGATATCTCAAATCCCTTAAATACAACGGGGTAATAAAATGGTGTCCCTTATATAAATGGCAAAAAATCAAAGATGCTTTTTGGAATTTATATATTTTCAAATTTTCAAATTGTAAATGGCTGAATCTGTGGCTAAGGAACCGTGGATACAGAGGGCCTGACTGTAGTTGCAATTTACCTGTGTACTTGGATCCTTTTTGGGAAAAAGTGCGTTAAAATTTAAATTGTTTGCTGTAGGGAGTTTTTAATCTGATCTTATTTGATGACTATGTAAGGCACCGTGAAAATTTACAGTGCTATATAAATAAACTTTAATAATAATAAAATAATAAATAAATAAATAAATAAATAAATAAATAAATAAAATTTTACACTACCCATTTTCCAAGAGGTTTGGGCACTTTCCAAAACATTGAAACATTTAATATTTGAAATTCTATAACAAAAAGGGACACACACACACATAAAAAAAGGGAGAATGACGCTTGTACACATCCCTTGCTATCAAAGCAGTTGTGAATAACAATAAAAAGACTTACACTATTTTCAAGAGTTTCAGGCATAGGTAGGCCTTTTCTGTTGTTACAGGATTTTGTTGACTCCAACTCACGGACAACCCCTATCACAGGGTTTTCCTTGGTAAGACTTATTCAGGTTTCCCCATTGCCTTATTTTAAGGGCAGGGAGTTGTGCCTTGCCCAAGGCTACCAGTGGGGGTTCCAGTGGCTGAACATGAGGCTATTGTGTACATGCTGAAGATTTTACAAGTTCACATCAATTGTTAATTTCTTCACTTTCATGTGCAAATTTGTGTCTATTTGCACCTACTTATCCTCCCTCTGCCAAAAATGCATGTGAAGCCACACATGCAATAATCTACATTTCTGCACATCTCCGCAAAGTGCTTTTTTCTGCAGAGGTTTAAGAGTTTTTCATGCAAAAAGCCTGAACTCCTGTGAATTGATGTGGCCAGATCTCATTCTACTTGACTGGAATCAGGAAGTTATTTAACTGTGTAGACTAGCCCAGAATTCCAATCCAGGTCTCCTGGAGTCCTAGTCCAGCACTGAAACCACTGTACTTCCTCGGCTCTTTACTAAGATCCAAAAACACACTGCAGAAATAATCGTAGTTTGAGACTGATATAACTGCCCCAGTAATCCTAGGAACTGTAGTTTTGTTGAGACCATTGAGCCTTCTCTGTCAGACAACTCTGAGGGCCACAATAAAATTACATTCCCATATTCCGTAGCACTGACCAGGCAGTTTAAAAGTAGTCTCAATTGGATTATTTCTGCCCGTGTTTGTTTGGACCTAAGGTTGCAGCTGCACTGCAGAAATAATCCAGGTTGACATCACTTTAACTGCCATGGTTCAGTGCTATGGAATCCCAGGATCTGTAGATTTATGAGACATTTCTCTGTCAGAGAGCTCTGGTGCCACAACAAACTACAATTCCCAGAATTCCATAGTATTGAGCCATGGCAGTTAAAGCAGTGTCAAACTGGATTATTTCTGCAGTGTATATGCAGCCTAAGAGGAAATTTCACAGGAGAGTACTTAACCAGCAAAAACCAATGTGTTTGCCATAGGCTTCCTTGATGTAGCAATGAAACAGTTAGCCAAAGATTCCCAGATAATTATATATGGTTTTATATAGGAAGAGGCTTTGTAGATTAATGCCAATGCCATGAATTGTGCCATCACACATACTACACATATGGCGGAACATTTCTGGCAATATGCAGGCATGGCTTAGCTTTTGAACACTTTTTATGGGATCCTCTTATTTGTTCCAAAGATAAAATCAAGCCAAGGTTGAGAACAAAGATTTGAATCAGGCATAGAGGAAAAGGGTATTTAGGGAAGTGTAATGGATATACCAATGACACTGTACCTTTACATAATAAATTATTATTTCACCAAACAAATGCATGCATAGCTTAAACAAGATAATGGATGGAACAAAATCCTGAAGGATTTCACAGTGAAGACATAATAAAGGTTTGACCATAACCATTCTCTTTGCTCCTCCTGCCAGGTATGACCTACAAGACAACCACACATATACAATCAGCTCTATGTGTTCATATTAAAACCTCATTAAAATAATAAATGAGGATTTAACAGAACTAAAGCAGCTCAAGAATTCAATTACTCTTATTAGTACATAAGGGGATATAGAATTGCCACCTTAATTTATGTATGCCGTTTCATAGGAAATTTTTAATGGTTGCTATATTTGTTTAAAATATGAAAATGTAATAATCATAAAATGTTTTATTGGCTTTTTCTTCTTCTGAGGTGTGGCCATTAATCTGATTCTGTGGAGTATAGTTTTCTACACTTTGGAATGTGTTTCTAGATGCAGTAAAAAGCAGTCATACCACATCAACCTCTCAGTGTGACTTTTCCACATCATAGTGGTTCTGTAAACCCACTAGCTTAATACTTAATTTAAAAGCTAGTAGGCCTTGAGGAATTTCCCAAACCCCATCAATGTGCTCAGTTATAATAATCATAAGTAATACTCAAACTATTCTTCACTGGCTTATTTAAAACAGATGTGTATCTTGAGACTGAAGTTATGGCTGAATGTCGCCCTCTAAGGTCTTATCATTATAGGATGAGACTGTGGGGAAAGCCTGACACATGAGTTGTAGCAGGAGAGGCAGATTATGCGAACAAAGGCTGTAAAACCTCTGAAAGAGAACTTAGATCAAAGCTGGCTTCATGATAGGTAGTTACCCAAGGGTGAATTAATACGTAGTATTTGATATTGCAGGTAGTGTCATCAGCATAAAATGTTAATATCCTGACAAATAATGCTTTGCCATCACTGCATAGCCCTCAGTCCTATCTTCCAAAGGAAAGACTTTAAATGAATTGAATATTCCACAACATTTCACTGTGTGCCCTGAGTAAGACAGAAGCTTGGATCCAACAGGTGACTGAACTTCACAAACATCGAGTCTAGCACACAAGAACATCAGTTTCAAAACACCCTGCAGACAACAATTTAAAATTCATCCCAACCCCCCTTTTTATTCCTGGCAGTCTTGAAATCCAGGCTTTTCAGACTGTGCTATCTTCCCAATGAAGGATTTTGGATTTTTTTCAGTTTGTCAGTCGAAGATGTAAAGTAGGTCATAGTCTATTGTTCATCTGAAAAATAATGAGTCCACATAGACAGTTTATTTGAGCACATATCTCTGTATAGAAAAGGCTGCATTGTAATCCTTGTCAGCACTGTGTCCCCTGTTTCACAGGAAAGTACATAATTCAAGAGAATTATCCATTGTCATGCGCATCATGCAGAAGTTGCAATTATACATGGCCACCTTTAGATAGGTAAGCAATCAATGCTACGATTACTCCGACATATACCCCCGTGCCGATGGTAATGGAGAGTGCAGCAAGGAACAGAGCTCTTCGGGAAGCTGAACTCGCCAGGTGGAAGTCTCCCTTAGAGATGGCCTTACTTGTCTAGAAACAAACAAACAAAGAAAGAAAACAATACTTAGGTAACTTGCCAATATAACATATTTATTCATACTTAACCATATTAGCAGTCTTTCAAAGAAGAGACCAAGGGCAGATCAAATGTATGCTGAGACCTTAACCTGTGCCATGTTTAGGAGAGCCTATGTTATTGCCAATAACTTGTATTATTTTAACATTTTTTTTAACAAATTAGGGGTCTCTTATAATCTGAGGCACTAATGTATCACTTAGTTTATATACCTCATCACTTGAGAAGAAATGCTTTTCTACTTCAAAAAAGTATGTGTGGTGTATGTGTGCATATAAATAGAATTATATTAAAAGATTAGACTAAAAAATATGTTATAATTGGTTGAGTGTTCAAATTGGACTGAAGAGAACCTGGTTCACATTATTATTTGCACTACAAACCTCCCTGACCAGTCAACATTCCTGAGCCTACCAGCTTGCAGGGGTGCTGTGATGATAAAAACATGAGGGGATCTTCTATACAGTCCTGAACACCTGAAAGGAGTAGTGTGGCAAAAACTGGTGGTTGTGTTCACCAGTGGTTAGTGGCCTAATACCTATAGCACGGACCAGACCAGACTGTGGACTCAGGCCATGGAGCACCACAGATTGTGATTATGAATTGTTCTGCAACAGAAGAGATTCTTCCAAAATGACTGTAAGATGCCCTGAGTCTGCAGGATAGGGCAAGATATTTTATTAAATAAATATAATAAATAGATCTTTATGTAAAGGGATCTTGCAGCACTTTTGAAGCTAACTGAAAGACAGAAGTTGGCCAAAACAGAGAGGCCAAAAGTTCTGGTTCTGGCCACATTGGGGGTGTGGCATTTACATGCCACATGCCCTGAACTCATCCAGAAGCTGTGCTGCGGCTGCCTCTTTGTGGAAGATCCAGGCCAAAAAGGAGCAGTAAAATGCCATTCCTTTTGCCAGCCTGGTACAAAACCGTGGTGGCTGTCCAGATTGGGGCCAGGCACGTGCAGTTGCCATGGCCTTGGCACAATTGGCACCTGTGAGGCTGTGGGCCACACTTCCTGGCCTGTCTGCTTGACTCCATTGTTGGCATGAGCTTTTGTAGACTTCAGCCTACTTCCTCAAATGCATCCCCTGAAGAGGAAGCTGCCACTGTGATGAAGGTGGTAGGGGCACCCCCTTCTCACCCGGAAGTGGGAGGAGGGCCTGACTGTCACTCCTCTTCTGAGTTGTCATCTGATAGCCCCACATCCCTCTTGTTACACCACCAGTGCCTCCAGCATTTCACAGAGGCAAACCAAGACACACATGAAAGCAAAATCAGAGTGTGGATAAAATGGCAAACATTATTAATGAAGAAGAACACAAAAGCTTGGAGAGGTGGCAGCAGTTTGCTTTTGCCTGAATGAACTGGGAAAGGCAAGATTTCATCCCTCCTCTTCTTTCTCCCCTGCTGAGTTAATACAGTGAAAAGCACTTTTGCACTTTGTTCTCAATTTGCAACAAGTGAAGCAAGGTGACATTTTGAAAACAGCTGAAAAAGTGGGAAGACAGAGGATTAATTGGGAATGCCCCTGTCAGACTGTAGGGTATGAAACAAATAAGGGATGGCTATTTATTAATGTATTTGATTTATAACCCCCCTCTGTCTCCCAAGTCTGGGATGTAAGACACCTCACAAAATATTTTAAAATAGATTTCCAATAAAACATAATAAATTCTGCACATTAAAATACAAAATAAACCAATTGTTCTATTAAAACACCAATTAAACTAGTTTTAAAACAGCAGACTAATAACAAATGTACAGTAAAATATTAAAAAGTTCAGCACATCCCATTTAATGTGTTAGACCTGCACTGCATTAGTAGAAGAGTATACGGCTATGATCACGATACTTGTTTATAAAGTTTCAGAGGCATTGTGGGGAAATAATGCAAAATATTTGATTTTAATCTGAACTAAGATGTTTATCTAAGATGTTTATGTACTAAGATGAACTAAGAAGTCATCCCTCCAATACTGTTGCTTTTCCTTGATATTGACTTAAACTCAATGAAATATTTACAATGAGAAGTTGAATAAACAACACTTTATTATAACATTACATATAATATTTTCATGCTGTCTGTCCTTTTTCCTTTTCGTCACAGTCTAACCTCCTTTAGACTATATCCATACAGAGATCTCAAGAATTAAAAAATGGCAACTAAGTTGTAAACTACACAACCCAGTGTCAATAGGTAGTGATGTCAACAAACAGCTTTCCTATGCCAGATCCTGCTTTTCTGATAATCTTTCTCTGAACTAAAATACTAAAGAGAGAGCATAAGACACCTTTTTTGCAGATGTGCTTGTACATACTAACCTCAGCTTCCCACTGGCCTTAATTCTAGAGCAGGGGTAGGCAACCTTTTTGAGCCGGGGGCCGGGTTGCTGTCCCTCAGACAACTGGGGGGCCGAAGCCAAAAAATAAATAATTAAATAATTAGTTTAAAAATTAAATATATAAATAAACCAGGACAAATGTAGGACAAAATTTTCAAATGGAAGACACTTTTTTAAAAAAATGGAGGACACGCGAAAAAATTTGCTGATTTTTAAAAAAATGTTAATATAAATGCCTGTTTCTGAGGCTTCTATAGACAATTCCCCCCAAAGGTCCCGGCGGCAATCGGCGGCAGGACTGGGCTGGGGCCGGTCCCAAGGCCTCGCCGGGCTGCATCCGGCCCGCGGGCCGCAGGTTGCCTACCCCTGTTCTAGAGAGAAGGGTTTGCTTTCACCATGTTCCTCCTTTTCTTTCTCCATGTTCTAGTCTCCTGGGTGGTTAAGAAACATGCAGAATGCTCTTCAGCGATCACTTGCTTGTTTTTAAACACTTTCAGGGAAGCCTCACATCCCCACTCACTCACTACCTCTTCCAAGACTTCCACATCTTGTCATGATTGCCGTATTCCTCCATTTATCTATCAGCTTGCTTGCTTTACTTGGTGTGAAAATGAAAGTTGCAGCAGGTCTTTAATGGTTGGCTCTGTGTCAATGGCACTTTGGGTGGGCTGCTACTCATATTTGGCTTATAGAATCATAGAATCATAGAATCATAGAGTTGGAAGAGACCGCAAGGGCCATCCAGTCCAACCCCCTGCCATGCAGGAAATCCAGATCAAAGCATCGCCGACAAATGGCTTCTTAGGTGAGTTTAAGTTTGGGACAGGAACATCAGTATAATCAATATTTACAACCTCCCTTTCACCCAGAATTAGAACTCCATGTAGCTTGTGGAGAAGTAATCAGGGTGGTGGTAATGATGGAATAAACTACCAGAGGCCAGTAGTCTGGTGTGTGTGTGTGTATGTGTGTGGCCTGACTGTGCTACATGTGTTTTTGTCCTTGTTGGTAACATCATTATTTGGATGGATGTTTTTGACATCCATTGTAAAACCAGTGAATTTCAAAGAAAATAATAAGAGGAGTCCAAGTTTGAAATTGCATGTCAGGTTCTTAGTGTGCCAAAGGCTCAAAAGTACTGCCACATAGCCCAGGAAAAAAGCTGACATCCTCACAAGTTGCTCCTGTAGCTGTCAAGAGAAGCAGCCCAAATGTGAGAGCCAAGAAGGAAAATCCTCCTGCCTCCAACCAAGGCTGAATGCAGGTAGCTCCAAGCAACAGAAGAGTTTATCACATGGGAGGAATTTCTCTTAATTTCGAATGAAAAAAAGTGGGGCCAGAATGCATTCACGTCCAATTTCTCTTGTCTGATAATGTCCAGAGACTTTCCCCTGTTTCTTCTCACCTGCTGCATGAAATGGCAGCCTCTCATTCCACCCCATCTGCCTTCTTTTCTCCTAGGATACTGCAGGCATAACCAGCAGGAGGCCCCTCAGGCAGCAGGTTTCTGGAGTTTCTCCCAGTAGGAAGTCTAGGGGGGAGGGGAGGGGAGGGGGAGGAGATGGGAGAAGAAGACTCCTTTCCAGATTTGTCCCCTTCATGCACAGCCAGGAGCCCTTTTCCGCTCAATCTAAAGACACACCCCAGTTTAGAATAACTTACATGGCCATCTTGCCCATAGTTACACATTAACAGCCCCCATCCATTGTGCAGATCTACTGTTGGTGAACAGGTGTCAGTCACTAGCTAGGGTATCACCTGGGAAGGGTGTATTTTTGCCCCTTCTGCTGCTCTGTACTTGAACTTCCTCCCCTGGGAGAAAGCTTGGCCATGGAACAGCTGGAAAGGGCACATGTTCACCCCTCCTGCATCAAAGGGGAAGGAAGGTCTAACTGGGTGTCACTCCTCCTCTGGGGTGTCACCCGGTGCGCCCCCCCCCCCCCCACCAATTGCTGCCACTGAGTGTTCCTTTCTCAAATTTTTCACCAGGGTCTGAGCTCAGTTTTGGTAGCCCTGGGCTCAAGATCACAGTTCTACAGTATACAGATATTCCCTGACTCCTAGGAGGTCAATACAGAAGTTACCAAATACACATACACACACACACACACACACACACAGAGTATCATTCAAAGTGTGAATTACTGTGGGCTGCTTTGTATTGCATCCTACCAGCTACTTTATTATGTACTTAAGTTTCTTAGAGGCATGATTACATCCTTTAAAGAGATCACAAAATTCCTTTGAACACAATGTGTTTGGGTCAGTGGCAAGTGTTGATTCATTTCTTTCCTCTTCAACTGTTTTTTTCCCTCTTCACAACAATTACAATGCCACTGTTCACTAAGAAATTCTGGCTGGAGAATGAATGACTATTTACTTTCTATATTTAGCAGAGTTTAGCCAATACAGTATTAGAGTTCTGTCTGTAAGGCAGAGCTGAAAGTTTTCATTTACTATCCTTTTCAGTGTGGTTTCACCCAAAGTTTGCAAAAAATGACCTTTTGGACTACAGACTCAACCTGTACCAGAATCGCACTGGCAATGTTGATTGACAGAAGACAGAAAAGGAAGCACCATACTTGTGTGTCCAGTGTGGGGTTTCCAATATTTCATGGACTCAGATCTTGGTAAAGTGGGATTCTGGTACAGTGCAATTCTGATACAGGTTGAGCCTGTAGTCCAACAGGTCATTTTGCCAGTTGTAGTACAAAAATAACTTTCCCAAGATCTGAGTCCATAAAATAATTTAAATCCCACGCTGGACACATGAATATGATGTTTTCTTTTCTGTCTTTTAATCGGTGTTGCTGGACCCATATTGGCACACAAAGATGGCACACAAAGCCATTTTTGCTGAAATGCGGAATGGGGAAGAGGAGGAAAAGGCGTGCGCTTGTTCCTTCTCATCCTGGCCATCCCAGGCTTTCAGCTGCCTCTGGAGAGACAGCTGAAGACCTGGGAAGGTGCAGGGGAGAAGAAGTACCACCCCAGAGTTCCCACCTCCATAGGGCAGAAGTACCACCCTGGAAGTCTCTTTCCCCCCAGAAGTTCCGCCTCTGGCACAGGGTAACACCCAGTACTGGAAGGCCGTTTTGTTTGGGTACTTTGTGTCTAAAAGGTTTGCCATCACTGTGGTACTCTTAAATGACTCATGGCTCAAATCCACAGGGCACAAACTGGTACAAAAGTTGCATATGCTAATTTATATATGCAAATTAAGAAGTAATTATTAGGGTTTATTTAAATTTCATAGAAGGCAAGGCTTACCAATAATTTTATCAGTGAAATAACTACAAACAGAATAAATTGTTCAGTTAATTTGCACCATGCCCCACATCACCTTGTGTAGTTCCTCTTCCGTTGCAGCAGGCTGCACCAGAAAGAAAGGAAATGGGTTTGAGGGCCATTCTCTCTGCGCTGTTGAAAGACCACATTTACAAGTCGACCTTCAGGACAAGTCACCACTCAAAATGATTTTTGCGGGCTGTAACTGAGGATGACGACTCAGGTAGCAAGGCTGTTAGTTCAGCCCTCCCGAAAGTCTTCTTACTTTTTAAAGTGTGCCTTTATCATCCCTATTTTCTGTTGTATTGTATGTTTTTAGACAGTGGGTTGGGACTATCATTTTTATTTAGTGTATTCAAGACACTCTGGGAGTCTTATTAGCTGCAGGACAGGATGAAATGGGAATAAACAAATGACTATTAATATGCAATTGTGTGAATGCAAAAAACAGAAAAGAAAAGATTGGGAGGTACATTTTCACAGGGCCTTAAACTCTTTCTCATACACCCCCCCCAAAAATGACCACATTAGCACCAAAATGTAATTTTAAATACAGTGTTGCTGCAAAGCAAGCACAATTGGAGAGCTGACTTCAATTTCTCAATTCTCACCCAAATCCTGTTCTAAATGTAATAATTTCCCCTCCATTTAATTACCCAAGCCATCCTGTCATTATTACTTTTAAAAAACCCATATAAAATAAAAGGATGTATTATTCCATTCAGAATCCTGGATGAATTGTGGCAGGAATGAGGGCTTGAGAAAGGTGGAAAAGGGATGAGGATTAGGACTGTGAACAAAGGGGGAGGTAAAAAAAAAAACACAGGCAAATTCGGGGAGGAAAGGGGGGAAAAAGAAAGGGAAAGGATAAAGCAATCACTAGGCAGTGCTGAAAGCAGAGAGAGACCTTTAACAAAGGAAAAGAAAGGACAGTAAAGGCAGAGAGTGCAGAAAGGTGATTTTTCATTTTCTCTGTTCTGTCCCAGTCTCTTAGATTAGTCCCCATGTGATAGAGATTAATAATATTTCATCAAACCCACCATATACCCACAAGAAGACACATAGAAGCAGCACATTACATACTACCTATAGTCCACAGCTGGGGGCAAAGAAAATGCCCAAAGATAAGCGCAGCTGCGCCCTATGAAGACCAGCTGAGATGGGGACCCTTCAAACCCTCCTAGGGTCCTCAAAAAGTGGTGTCCCCTTCAATCATTTAGTAGCATCCTTTCTTTGTTTTTCTCCACTTCATTATAATAGGTTGAAATGCCTCTTCTTTATAATGGAGATTATTGTACTGCCCTTCCCCATTCTTTCCTCCTAAGCTAAGTACAGGATGTAAACTTTTAAACGTGGAGTTTATCGCATGCCTCTACGCCCAGGCAGGAGGCATCCCGTACCCGATCCAGACTTCTCCCTCACTTTTTGAAAGAACAGGACTTTCTCGTTCTTTACAAGGTGCGGGAGAAGTCCAGATCGGGTACAGGATGCCATGATTGGGTACAGGATGCCTCCTGTCTGTGCATGGAGGTGTGCAATAAAATCCGCGTTTAAAAGTTTACATCCTGTGCCTAGTTTAAGAAGAAAGGAGATTAGAAGATTATCGCACATCTTTTTCTCCCAAGCTGGGCACAGGCTTAAACAGTTTAAAAACAGATGTTATTGCATCTGTGCCCAGCTCAGAGGCATCACATATCCACTCTGGACTTCTCCTGGACTTTGCAAAAAACGAGTCTTTCCCATTCTTTGTGAGGTCCGCAAGAAGTCTGGATCAGGTATGTGATGCCTTCGAGCTGGGCACAGGGGTGCAATAACATCCATTTTAAAATGGTTTAAATAGGGCCAGCTCATCCATATAGGTGAACTAGGCAGCCACCTAGGGCAGCAAAATTTAGGGTCATTTTTTCGCATAATTTTTTGGCTTTTTGACTAATTCTCAATACTATGACGAGAGACTGGAACCTAGGTTTTATGTCATGTTTAGCTTTAACAAATGAAACAGTGGAAATCAAAGGGTGAAAATAATTATGAGGGGTGACAGGGAGTGCCAAAATATTTCTTGCTTAGGGTGGCCAAATACCTAGAGCCGTCCCTGGGTTTAAGCAAGTGCCCAGCCCATGCTCAGCTCAGGACAGAAAGTCATGCGGTAATCTCCTTAGTTACCAGTACTAAGTGTTTTGAGAGCTACGGTGGTGTAGTGGTTTGAGTGGTGGAGTACAACTCTAGAGATCAGGTTCAATTACTCACTTGCCTTGCAGACAATTTCATTCTCCAGAAGGTAGAAGAGGCAACTAGGAGGCCAGCTATTTTAGATCTGAGCCTAACCAACAGGGGTGACCTGGTTAATGGGGTTGAAGTAGCAGAATGGGTGAACATGTTCTCTTGGAGTTTGTTATACAGCAGAAAGGGGAAGCTGAACATTCTAGAATTTAAGATACTGTAGCTGATTTCAATAAACTTAGGGAAATACTTGGTGTGAGCCTGTGGTCAGGGATACTGAAAGAGAAGGGAGTTCAAGAGGGATGGGAGTTTCTTAAAAGTGAGATCATGAAGGCACAATTTCAAACAGTTCCAATGAGGGGGAAAAATATGAAACACCATTCTGAGGTGTCACTTGGTGTGCTCTGTACCCCCTCTCCCCCAATGATGCTACTGGTCCACAGCAAAAAGGAAAAACAAGGAAATGGTAGGGCTGCTGTGTGGAGAAGATGGCAAAATGCTAACAGGGAACAGGGAAAAGGCAGAACTACTCAACACTTTCTTTGCCTTGATCTTCTCTGAAAAGGAGAGCAGTGCTCAGCTTGGGGAAAATGGTCCAACAGATACAGTAGGGCAGTGTTTTCCAAACTTTGGTCCTCCAGATATTTAGGACTTCAGTCACAGAATTCCTCAAGGACTGCACCCCACAGAATCCCCCAGGCAGCATAGCCCAAGACAGGGGGATTCTGGGTGTTACATTCCACCTAAAAAAGAAGCAGAGCCCTCCCTCCAGTCCATCTGGTGTCATCCAGCCATGGAGGGAGAGATGCAGGCCCAGCTCCATTGGGCCTGGCCTAGATTAAGAAGCTGAGCCCTCCCTCCAGTCCATCTGTCTTGGTCCAGGCCTCATAGGGAGAGAAGAACTGCTGCACCTGATCCTCTTCCCCACCACCATTCTCTTCTCCTTTTGTGTTGTATCTTTTTAGATTGTAAGCCTGAGGGCAGGGAACCATCTGATTAAAAATAATAATAATTGTAAGCCGCTCTGAGAGCCTTTAGGGCTGAAGGGCAGGGTATAAATACCGTAAATAAATAAATAAACAAAATCCTGATTGTTAGCCCAACTGGCTAGGGCTTCTGGGAGTTGAAGTCCAAAACACCTGGGGGACCAAAGGTTGGGGAGTTTGTAGGGGAAATGCAGCACAAGTAAAGAGGTAGTACAGGAATACCTGACTACTCTAGATGAATTAGTATCTAGGATTAGATAAACTACATCCAAGGGTACTAAAAGAACTGTCAGAAGAAATCTCAGAACCACTGTCAACAATCTTCCCACCAGACTGGAGGAAGGCAAATTTTGTCCACAGCTTCATAAAATGAGAGAAAGATGACCCAAATAATTATTGCTCAGTCAGCCTGACATCAGACAACACCTAGAAAGGAATGCAGTGATTACTTAAGAAACAGCATTGGTTTCTCAAAAACAGGTCATGCCAGACTAATTTTATCTTTTTTTGATCGAGCCACAGCCTGGGCAGATGAAGGTAATGCTGTGGATGTAGAGTATCTTGATTTCAGTAAGGTCTTTCACAAGGTCCCCCATGATATACTTGCAAAAAAGCAAATAAATTGTGGTTTTGACAATTCTGCTATTAAGTCGATTTGTAATTGGTTGACTGACTGAACCCAAAGGTTACTCAACAATGGCTCTTCCTCATCCTGGAGAGAAATGACTAGCGGGGTGCCACAAGATTCTGTCCAGAGCCCAGTGCTATTCAACATCTTTATCAATGACTTAAATGATGAAACAGAGGACAAGTTTATCAAATTTGCAGATGACAATAAATTAGGAGGGGTTGCTAATACCCTAGAGGGCAGGATCAGAATTCAAAGGCGGGTTACAGACCGCCCGTTTGGGCGGGCTGCACCTGCCCCTTTCCCTGGTGTATTGGGGCTTCAGCTGTCAGACCGGCAGCCGCTGAGGCCCCGATCCGCCGCTTTCCAGGCTGCAGGGAAGCGGCAAAAGGCCATTCCCCGCAGCCTGGAAAGGGGTGTCCTTGGGGCTTCAAGCCCCAAGGATACCCTGTGGCGGCGGGGAGGAGGAGAAAGGGGCCAAACGTGTGAAGGCTGCGCCCAGCGGACCAAACCAGGAAGGAGCTCCAAAACGGCGCCCTGGCGTGGAGTGAGGACGTCATGTCTGCCCCGCCTCGTATAGAGGCGGTGCGGTCGTGATGTATCGATGTGGAACAGCCGCCGCCATTTAGGGGTGTGTGGAAGCACTGCCCATTCCTAACCCTAGTACGTGCTCGTCGCATACTTTAAGGCCCGTCTGTAACGGGCCAAAATGACCTTAAAAAGCTGGACTAAAACTAACAAAATAAATTTCATCAGGAAGAAATGCAGGATACTACACTTGGGCAAAATATTTTATTAAAAATAAAATGCACAGATATAGGATGAGTAACACCTGGCTTGAAATACCCCCACCCCAGAAAACCCCAAGGAGCAGGGCTACTTGAATATTGTGTAACACCAATTATTTTATTTTTTTTGGTAAGCATTAAGAATAAACACAATTTTTCAGTTTAAGTTTTACCAGTTGTCTTCTCTCTTTTTCTTTCTTTTGTATTTACTAATCATTGTGTGTGTGTGTGTGTGTTAGGGTTGCACACTTTCACAGGAAAGCAAGCGTAATAGTAGAAAGTCAGTATTTGGAGGAAACCCAGTGTGGTGTTGTGGTTTGAGCACTGGATCACGACTCTGGAAAGTTGCGTTTGAATCCCCACTTGGCCATGGAAATCCATTGGGTGACCTTGTGTGTGTCACACTCTCTCAGCCTCAACAGAAAGCAAAGGCAAAACTCTTCTGAACAAATCTTGCCCAGAAAGGCCTGTGATAGGTTCATCTTACGGTTGCCATAGGGAAGACTTGAAAGCACACAAAAACAAGAGCATTAGGAGAGATATGCTGTCTACTTACTTAAGAGTTTTCTTATGCGGAGCAATATTCCATTCACACTAACAATGCAATCATACACTTATCTATTCAGATATAAGCACCAACAAATTAAGTGGGACTTATTATTTTGTGCCTTCATGTCATTTCCAGTATATGGTGACATGAGGTTTTCTTGGCAAGATTTTTTCAGGGGCAGGGGAGGTTGCCTTTGCCTTCCTCGGAGGCTGAGTGAGTGTGTCATCCAGTGGTTTCCATGAGCGAGCAGGGGTTCCAATCCTGTTCTCCAGAGTCCTTGTCCAATACCCAAACCACTACACCACAATGACTTTTTCATATGTAAAAATGTAAAGGATTGCAACCTAAACATTTCATTTCAAAATGACAATGGAATGCATAGCTATCTTTATGACTATTGTGTTTTTGCCAACAGACTCCTTCTTAAGTAATATCACTCCATTTATCTCCTGGAGTTAAAATCATTGGACATTATTTTCCACCACTCCCATCCATCCATATTTTTATCCTAACACCCACACTGTGAATTAGGTTAGCTTTAGAAGCTATGATTGGCTCAAGGTGACCATATGAGTGTTCTGTTGTGTGGAAGCTGGGATTTGACCCAATATACAATGTGCCTTGGGGTGGGTGTGAGTGCAGGCAACATGGATATGAGAGAGAGAGAGGTAATTTAGAGTGGTGTCTGATAAAACACATTTTAAATGCAGAATAATGTGTTATATATTTATTGTTAATTATATTGCACATTGGCATGCTGAAAGACAGACAGAAACACGACTGTATTTATTTATTTGAGCCCCTCATCCTTTTTTCCAGACATGCTAAATTCAGAAGATAAATTCCAAAGATTCACTGCTTACATAACAATTCTTTGTGTGCTTCCTCATTAATAACTTTTGCCCTCTTGTTACTTGGTTACACTCTTTTGGCTGTATTCTGATGTTCCTTGGCCACACATCTGGGTAATGTTGAAATACATGGGTCTTAAGCAGCTATAGCTTTTGGAGCAAGGATTGGCAGTTTTGGTCCCTTTTCAGGAAAGTTTGGGCCCCACAAAAAATTTTCTATCCTGATCTAACACAAATGTTGGATACTCCATGAGAGATCTCTTATACAGAGGGTAAGCCTTGTATAGCAATTAAACGCAAGGGGAAAAATTCACATTGGCTTCAACTGAAAGTGTTTCTTTTGTGCTTCATTGTCATTAAGGATGGTATACAGAGGGAGGAGGATGAATGCTTCTCTCACCAGCTGAAAACCACTTTGAAAATTGTCATTTACATGGCAAATAAATTGAAGGAAACCCTTCCACTGAAACCAAATGCCATCATGGCTTTGGAGAACAGACCTTACACCCTAGGCTGAGACGACTCAAGGACACTTAACAACAACAGGCCTTAGTCTATCAATATAATGATAACAGGTAAAGTATGTTTCATTCATTGTACAAAAAAAAAATGGTTTTTAAGTAATATTTGGCCTGGGACAGACGAGTGGGAAGCACCGTCATAGGGCTGATTCTAGGGCTCGGGAGCGTGCAGCAACCGCACATTCCCGAGCCCTAGTATGTGCCGGCGGTGCCATTATTGTGCAGCACCACCCACATGGTGGGCGTGTCCATGACACAAGCATGGTCCCATGTCTGCACATCATGGCGCCATGCTTGCATCACTGATGTGCCACAGTGTGCCAATGGCGCACTCGTGACATCTGCTCGACGTCCCAAGAAGAACCCAGTTTTTCCTGGGTTCTTTTTGGGGTGGAGGGAGGCTGCACCATTTGGCTGCTCTGGCCTCCTTTGGGAGCAGAAAAGGGCACCTCCAGCCTGCCCTTTTTGGGCAGTCTGTCGAGCCCCTTTGTTAACTTTTGGGGCACAGGGCTAGAATTTTTTGTTATCCTGACAGGCTATAGAATTTATATTATTGCATTCATACTTTGCCTTTCTTCCAAAACTGGGACTCAAGGGTAAGTAACATGTAATAATAATAATATATAATAATAATAATTTATTTATAGCCCGCCCAATCACAAGGAATCCAGGCGGGTAGTTCTTCAGATGGTGTTGAACTGCAACACACATCATCCCTAGTCACCATGGAATGAAGGTGATGAAAAATGCAGCCCAACAACATCTGGAGTGCCTACCATAAGTCCAAAACACACTGCAGACATAATCTAGTTTGAGACAGCTTTAACTGCCCTGGCTCAGTGCTAGGGAATCCTGGGGATTGTAGTTTATTGTATCACCAGAGGTCTCTGACAGAGAGAACTAAATTTCTCACAAAACAACAGAATTCCCTAGCACTGTGCTAGGGCAGTTAAAGCAGGCTCAAATAGCCACTGAGAAGGCCCTCTCCCTTGTTCCCACCAAACATAAATGACCCTGAGTAGGATGATGGGACAGAGAGGAGGGCCTTTCCAGATGATTTTAGAGCTCTTATGGGTTCACTGAGGGAGATGCACACCATTAAACTGCCTGGACTCAAACCATATACTGTATATAGCTTTATACTGTATGTCTTTGAACTGTGCCTGGAAACAAACTGGCAGCCAGAGGAGCTATTGCAACAAGAGAACTGTGTGCTCCCTATAGCCAGCTCCAGTTAACAAACTGGCTGCAGGCCTTTGGGCCAGTTGAAGCTTTTGAGCACTTTTCAAAGGCAGCCTCCATGCTGAGCACATTACAGAAATCCAAAGGCACACAAAGAGGTCTGCCCTTGGGAACTTCCTTTGTGTAGCAACAGGAAGACCCAGCACCCTGTGCTGCTACTGGAGCTTCAGACTGGAGTGAGTGACATGTTGGTATTTTGATCACATGAGGCTTTCAGTCCATGGGACCAAACCCTTCGCTATCCAACATGTTCCTGCAATGGTAGCGGGGGTGGGGGGGGTGGGGGTTGGAGCTGACTATGCCAGGACTGAGTTTGCATCATTTTATTTCCCTCCTATTGAGAGCAAGGGGAAGAAATGTTCAAACAAAACAAATGCCCAAAGTAAAGGAAGGATGCTGTACTCCCTGCATTTTCTACTGTGCCAATGTATAGTAGGCTGGATTCTTCCTGGAGAAGTCCAAAGATATCTGGGAGGAAAAATAAAAAATGGTCACGGACAAGGTGTTTACCACCCTAGATGGTACTCAAAGTAGTACCTGAGGCTGTATTACCCCCACTCCCCTTCTGGCAATAAGAATCACATAAGAAGAAATTAAACTATAAAGAATTTTCTACCCTTTTGCGACACCCAAAATCTGTATCCTGAGGCAGCTACCAGACTCTTCCTAATGGTAGGGCTGGACCTAACTTATCATTCTTGGGTTGCTCTATTAATTTGTTTTTCCAGCTGACTTTTTTTTTATCGCTACAGAAACTGCTGCAACAGAAACAACAGAAAGTTGGGTACAGACCTTAAAGACTTACGTTTTATTTAGCATAGGCTTTTGGGGACTCCATTTGATAAAGAGAGCTAGATGCCTTTCTTGCTTCTCTAGTGTGTGTTTTTTTCATGTTGCTTTTATTGTTTTTAACTGATAATGGATTGGATCCAGAATATGCCTCCAATTGACATAAGGGAACTTACATCTATGGTAGATTTCTCATCATCCAGAAGAAACCTGCGCTGGAAGGGAGGGAGTGATAATTTTGTGACCCCTCCCAGGTCCCTTATACTTCTCATCTACTCTACCCTCCAGTATCACCTCCAGTATAGGGGCGAGGTGGTACTGGTGGTTGTGGGTGGGTAGAGGAATGGACATATATCACATTTCTAGGGGTGGCAACGTATGAAGGAAAATTCTACACAGAGAAGAATGTCTTTTTTCCTGGCATGGGAAAGAGACTCATTGTTTCTTTTTGCTTTGTTTTACCTTTGTATTGTAAATTGTCTTGAAGCTGTATGTGAGAAGGCAAGGCAGAAACTCTATAAATAAATAAAATAAAACTGAGCCTTGGGTTAAGTCTATAAGCTTATGAAAGTCTTGGAGGGGGAAACATCACAGAAATCTTTTTCTTCCTACATTTGTTCATTCTTAATTAAAATCTAGGAGCTGATTTTTGCTAGATCAATTTGACTGCAACGAAAGGCAGCAGAAATCAATAGAAACCCTCCACTGTAATCATATAAAAGACAGTCTTTAAACTGCAAGTCTTTTAAGGTGCTTCATTTTCCTCAACAGTAAATATTTGATATACTTGGGAAATGCAGATGAACTTCAATCATGCATTTTATGAATAGCCACACAGGAAATTACTATTTAAACTGGAAATGATGAGTAAAGTAATGGTTAAAGGGAAACAAACAATGGGTTTTGCTAAAGGCAAATTCTCAGGTCAGATGTAACAAGTGGACTTCCTCAGCCATCAATCTCAGGACCTATTTTGTTCATTACAGGCCCTAGGAAGGGAAATAGTAGGTCACTGATGAAATTTGCAAATGACACCAAGTGCAGGAGCCTTCTAAGAGCAAAGAAAAACTAGGTAATTATACAGGATGAAACAGAGTAATAGAATTGACTTTACATTCATTAATAAAGAGTAAATACATTTGGGGACAGTGTTTTTCTTTGTTTATTCATTAATTCATTCGTGCATGTTTATATCTCACCCTTCCATTGTCATGACAATACTTAGGGCTGCTCTGTTGTCAACTCTGAGTCTCAAAAAGAGAGAAATAAATACTGCATAATTAGAATGTGGTTTATTAAGTTCTAGCAAAAAGCAAAGTCCTAGGATTACCATATATACTCAATTATAGGTCAACCTCATGTATAAGTCAAGGGCAGGTTTTGGGGTCAAAATTATGGGTTTTGCTATGGCCTGTGGATATGTTGAGAATAAAACTTAGGGGCATATAACTAAGGATCTAAAGGATGAAGCAAAGCAAAACAATGTCAAAGAACTTAGAAAATTCCAGCAGACATAACTTTTTATGCTCACTCTTAAGGCAGAATGGATGAGAGACAAGTGCTTCCAGGACAGATTATACTCTTGCTTTTCACCAGTGGATGGTTTCTTCTTTTAAATAAGAGTTCAGATACAGTACTTACATTGAGCCATGGATAAGTCGACTCAGGGTTTTTGGGTCAATTTTTTGACCTAAATTTCTAGACTTATACATGAGTATATACAGTAAGAGCTTCAAAACTCAATTTCCTAGTACACACGAGGCATCTCTATGTACTGTCTGATGAACAAAACACAAGAGCATCAGGATGCAAAGAAATGTTACCCCCATTTCAAATTGCCCTACTACTTCTTGGTTTAATTTTTTTTTAAAAAAAACTTTGAGTAATCCTGTTATATAGGAGTCACTCCAAATCTAGGAAGCCATCAAATAATTTCATGCTAGCAGGGACTCTGTTAAATGGAACTGTATTGATTAATTCAACCCTTCTAGGCGCCTTTTAAAAAGCAGTTTAGTAAGCCAAAAAGAATACTGTACATAGAAGGAGACATCAGCAGATGCAAATTCTTACCCCTTGAGAAAAGTAGAAGGCAGCAATTCCCAGAGGCCAGAAACAGCAGAGCATTGAGAAAATAGCTAAGCCCAGGTGGTCTCGTGGGGGAAGCATCAGAAAATTATCTTCACTTTCGCTGTCACTTGAGGAGTCACTCTGGAAAGCAAATTAATTCAAGGACGGTGACCAACAGTGCATGTTAAGCCTGGCCTGCAGAGCATCCAGGAAGAGCAGCAGTCTGCACAATGCATGTTTGGACAACATTTTCGTACAGTTACATGGCAGGCAGACCATGGGATAGGAAATGTCCTCTGAAATATATAATGCAGACTCACATAGGCTGCTTTATCTGCAAAGAGCAGTGGCTAGTATGAACACTCCTTCGGAAACTGCTGGCTTGCAAAGTTCTGGAGGATGACATATGGATGCCTCTTTCATTGACTTACCATTCAATGACATATGGATACCACCTCCTAGTTTAAAATAACCAGGTCTAAATCCAATTGCTTTTCTGACAGTAGACTAGACCCAGTGAATCAACTGATGAATGGTAAGACTCAATGTAAATCTAATTGATTCAGTAAGTCTACTCTAGTTGGGACAAATAATTGGATAAAAGCCATGAAATATGTTAGGCAGCAAAGATGTCACTTAGTATGCTGATTAAGAAAGATCTTCTTGGCTTAAGTCCACAAGCATTTCATTTAGAATGGTCTGGCAGATATTTTATAGATCTCAAAAGGACTTCATTAAGGTCACTGGCAGTAAGAGATTTGTAGTTTTCACCAATTAGTACTGAAGTTGGCGAGAGTGAAAATTAAAGACAGTTCCTCTACCTTAAATGGTTGCGTAGAAGAGGAAATTTCAGCCTGACAAACAACACTTGCTGAAATTCCTTCTTCTACACAACTATTAAAGTTACAGAAGCCCTGTCTTGTTTTCACTCTGGCAACCCTAAAACTAGCTAGCACCATGTCTTCTGTGCTAACATACTGGATCTTAGCATATCCTAAATAGGAATATCTAACATACAAAACTGACTCTGAGGACAGGATCAAGATTCAAAGTGACCTGAATGGACTGGAAAGCTGGGCCAAGGCTAACAAAATGAAATCCAACACGGAGAAATGTAAGGTACTGCACTTAGGGCAGAAAAATGAAATGCACAGATATAGGATGGGGGACACCTGGCTGAATGAAACTACATGTGAAAGGGATCTGGGAGTCCAAGTAGACAACAAGTTGAACATGAGTCAACAGTGTGATGTGGCAGCTAACAAGGCCAATGTGATTTTAGGCTACATCAATAGAAGTATATTGTCTAGATCAAGGGAAGTAATAGTGCCACTCTATTCTGCTTTGGTCAGGCCTCACCTGGAATTCTGCGTCCAGTTCTGGGCACCACAATTCAAAAAGGATGTGGAGAAACTGGAGTGTGTCCAAAGGAGGGCAACTAAAATGGTGAAGGGTCTGGAAACCATGCCTTATGATGAATGCCTTAAGCAGCTGTGTATGTTTAGTGTGGAGCAGAGACGGTTAAGAGGTGATACGATAGCCCTGTTTAAATATTTGAAGGGATGTCATATTGAGGAGGGAGCAAGCTTGTTTTCTGCTCTTCCAGAGCCTAGGACCCAGAGAAATGGATGCAAGCTACAGGAAAAGGGATTCCACCTCAACATTAGGAGGAACTTCCTGACAGTAAGGGCTATTCGACAATGGAACAAACTCTCTTGGAGTGTGGTGGAGTCTCCTTCCTTAGAGGTCTTCAAATAGAGGCTGGATGACCATCTGGTGGCGATGCTTTGATTTAGATTTCCTGCATGGCAGGGGGTTGGACTGGATGGCCCTAGTGGTCTCTTCCAACTCTATGATTCTACCCTCCCCCCATGGCAAATGCACTTGTAAATCTAAGGTTAGAATATAAAATTAAACCAGCAGAAAAACTGATGCACAGATTAGTACAACTTTAAAGGAAGCCTTAGGAAAGTTTGTGGATGTCCTCAAACTACTTAAATCAGAAGGGACCCTTGATTTTCCTGAGGAGTAATTCTGAGACTTTAAGATCAGCACCTGGTTTTAAAAGAAAGGAAACACTTTGACTTATACTACACTGGAGACAAGTAATTGTTTTAAGGATTGGTCTCAAATATATTCTCTTGGAGGAAATTCATTTCAATGGAACTTGAAGTTATGCGTCTTCAGGGACACAATTTTTTGTTGTTAAATAACTCAGTGTGAAATCATAATCCAGAAAGCTACAATATCATAATAATAGCAATGATGACAATGATGTTGATGGTGATAATAGTAATAACAGTAACAGTGATAAAAATCCCACTCACTGCTGTCAATTCCAGTACTTGATGTGAAACAATTGGCATCCTACCGATTTTTCTCTTCTGCCACTGAAAGCTGTGTGTACTGCATTGTCTGGAGATAATATTTCTAGGACATTCATCATCACTATGGCATTTAAGTAGCATTTTCACCCTCCTACTCTTCCTTTCATTAAGTATTTTACAGCCTTTCTTCTTACTGTCATTTGACCTTCTTTCCAGCTGTACTTTCACATATCTGCTACTTCTGAACAGTTTTAAACATTGGAGAAAATGGATTTGCAAAGTTTCTGTAAGCACGCCTGCTCTGTTTAGTTGGATAAGGTGTACCATTTCAACAACCTAAATTCTTGAGCTAAAATACAGTAGTTTCTCATTTTATTCTCAAGCAAAATTCTCAGCTCATTGACTGGGGATTGTGAAGTTTCCTGGATTATTTTTCTTCTTAAGTGTTGGTGAGGCAGGGCAATTTTTTCATCTGCAGCAACTTACTTCCTTTGCATTAGGTCCAAAGCTAGTAAAAATAGCCCCTCATTCTAACTGAATGCCTCTCTTGACTATATCCAATTGTTATTTTTAATATATTATATTTTTAATTTTCAGAAATAAAAGAATCTATATCTCAGGTGGGAGAAATTACCATGTAGCATATACCCTAGTTCTATCTACTACTGTATTAATGTTTCTGTATTAAACAGTTAATGTTGTTTCTATGTTTGCATTCAATCTTGAACATGCCCACTCAGAGAAAAGTCCCCCATGTTTGTTAAGATCATAGTTTAACACATGTACCTCATATTCCTGTAATTCCTCCTCCTCCACTTCATAGGATACTGTCTGGATTTTGATATCATTTTCCATAAGGGAGTGTCCTTGTGTTTCCTGTCCATCAACAGCCTCAGCAGGTGATTCTTTATTTTCCATGAAGGTTGTCTCACAGCTCTCACCTTTGTTGTCCTTGACTTTGACACTTGCTTCATCCTTCACTAGGATGAAATTTGGGCCATACAATGCTTCAACAGCCAGCTGAAGAGAGCTGGCATCCAGCAACTGGTGAGTCCTTGCATTGCCAGAATTTTGGAAAATGTAGGAATATAGTTTGCCCTGACAACGGTGGCCAGGATAATCCTGACGGTAAGTATAACTGTTGTGGAGATGTCCATTGTTCTTAGCCAACAGGGGATTCTGAAGTTCACTCACACTTTCCATTCTCCTGAAAATTCTATGCAAGATGCCTTTGCAATTGAAGAATGTCCTAAACAAGAGAAAACAGAGCAAGAAGTGCATAAATTCTAGAAACCAATTATGCAGTTCAGTAGTAATCACTGCATTATATATTGGCCAATATTATGTGAGGGACATGCCTGTTTTGTTAAAAATCTGGAGGTTGGACTCATATTTGTTATGTTCCTGGAGGTATCTTCACCCATGGAAACTAAGATTATGAAAGAAGATCCCGATAGAGTGCAGAAAGTTGAGTGCCAGTTGAAGCTAATGCCTCACTGAGCTCCAAAATTTCATGTCTACTATCACCCTGGCAAAATGGAAAACTCTTTCTGGCTGTAGGAGATTCTCTGGGGCAGGGGAGGAATTGTATTAGTGTATTAGCAAGCATTATTATTATTATTATTATTATTATTATTATTATTATTATTTAAAGTCTATAAACCACCTCTTGCTGATTTGTGCCAGGGCAACTATAGCCTCTAGGCATAAATGCTTCAGCTAATTTTTTAACTTGCCTACTAAGACTGGCTCTGGATGGTCTTTTAAACACCACCTTAGTAACAGAAGTATAAGCCAGCCTTTCCTCTCATTGAGCTTTGATGCACTGAGCTGGATGCATTGTTTGAAATGGAATTTTCAGCATGTGATACCCACAAATCTTATACATTCCACACTTTCATATTCCTGCAAATTTAAAACAATATAACATAGGCCATCCAAAGCTACACTTGTTTTCCCCCCCACAAGTCTTAAATAATTTTATATACATTCCTTGAAATTACCTTATTTAGGGATGTACAAAAAACGGTCAGGTCATTCAAGAAAATGCTGCAGAGAAAAAGCAGATCTGCAGTGTTCTGTGTTGAAACCATTGTTAACGTACAAAAGCGATGGACTACATGCCATATAGTACTTTGATACTTCAGGAAAAAATGATCAGCCATTAAAAATAAGAGCAAATGTTGTACTTTTGATAGGGAATGACAGTATTTGGCTCCACTGTTGGGCACGAGACCATGTATTTTTCTCTCAGCCTGCCAAAATATGGGCTGAAAACTGACTTTATTTGAGCCTTCTTGTCAGACCCATTGTGGCAGGTAGTGAAATCAAACTACAAACTATGTGAGAAGATGAGAAGGTCAAAGCCATCATGATGGTTAGAATGTGTTGAGCACTGCCCTTTCTCCTTGGCAGCTTGAGAAAAGGGAACAGAATTTTGATGTAAATGCATAGTGCATTTGTTATGCCGGGTCATAACTTCCTGCAGAGCTACAGTGAATAACAGATGGCCCTGGCACAGACCTGAAGTTGGCATCCCCTGCAGGAATCCTCCTTGCATTCTAAATAAGCAGGGAAGACAATAAATTACAGCCCTTTCATTTGTGACTACAGTAGTTCCAGTAAATGCAATATATTTTGCATGCTAAGGAATTCTTATGAAGTTGTACAAGATTTGGACTGAAGCTTACAGGAAGAAAAAGGAAATCATAGGAAGAAAAAGAAAATGGACTACTATGCACTTAATTGTTTATCTTTTTATCTTTATATTTTAATAACAAATGTTTTCCTCACACCAGCAATGCCTCTGTCTGTATTACAGGAACCGACTTTCTTTGCTTTCACGTTAACACCACCATGTCACACATTACTATGTAAAATTGTCTCAAGACTTGGTGGTCTTGTGGCAAAGCTCAACAAAGAGGCAAGTGGAGCTGAACAGTCCAAAGAGAGCCAAGTCAGACTGAAGCTCCTGGATAATGCTTCATCTTAGCTAAGGGTGCTCCAGGAGGAGACTTTTATTGTGCAACCCCATTGGATCTCTATGGAATTTGAGACTGGGCCATGTGATCTTCCATTTGTACTCCTCCTATGTTTTCCTACTTCTTCTTCTATTATTCTTATACGGAAAAACATGTGGGAAACATGGAGTATTTATCCAGTGCTGTCTTAGTGCAGGTAGGTGCTGCAAGCAGTCTGCAGCAGCCCAAAGAAGTTCACTTTTTTGACTTCATTTCCTAGAGACATCATCCAGCATGGTCATTCTGGGAACTGTGGTCTAAAAAAGTAACATTTCCAACCTCTGGTCAAGCATCATGATAGAACCAGACTGAATCCTGTTAGGCCCTTGTATCTGTTGACACTGTACCTGTTGAATTAAGAGCTGCAACACTATCTTCTCACCATTTATTCTGCAGGTACTATAGCAGAGGACACCAACAGCTTCTTCCTGCAGGTGGACATGGCAGTGCCAAAGGCAGATGGATTTATGAAGGCTTTCATGGTTGGAATGCATAATTTTTTGATGAGGTTTTCGGGCTATGTGACTGAGTTCTGGAAGAGTTTATTCCTGACGTTTCACAAGCATCTGTGGCTGACATCTTCAGAGAAAGATTTCTCTGAAGAGGCCAGCCACAAATACTGGTGAAACACCAGGAGTAAACTCTTCCAGAACATGGTCACATAGCCCAAAAATCCCACAAAAAACTACAGATGGATTTTTCTGCTATTGGTTCAGATGCACAAGAGACCATTGGTGTCTTAGTGTGCTTCCAGGCGAGGCAAATGTGTTGGGAAGTGGCAGCATTTTCTGCATTTCTTGATTTTTTCAAAAGATTCAAATTACATTTCGCCAGTCACACAATGTCTCTAGCTATCTATTCTCTTTTTTGCTGTACTAAATAGTATTTACTACCCCAAAGATGAGTGGGTTTTTGTTTTATTAAAAAAGCACCTCAATATATTTGGTTGTCATGTGGATTGTGACAATTGAATTAGGTGTGTCCAGTTTCTTACTGCTCCCTCCCTATCTTCTGCATGTTTTCACACTCTATCCTTCCCTCCCTCCATGCACCTTTTAAATGTTTTTAAGAATGGCAACACAGCAGGTCCTTGCACTACAGACTATCTGCCTTTAGTCCTCTGCAAGGAGAAAGGTGGGACATACATAAAATAAAATCATCTACCTCCCCACTAGTCAAAATGAGAAGCTTCCAGCTTTGACCCTCCCCCTTTCTCCTCCCTTAACTCTTACACCTTTTAATGTTTACAAGTTTTCAAAACCTTTTCTAGAGTCTCAGCAATAAATCAGTAAATTTTTCTTATATCCCTAACTAGTGAGCTTAAACTGGAGTTGAAGGTGTAAGACTCTGGGTGTGTCCATACTGCAGAAATAAAGCTGTTTCATACCCTTTTAACAGCAATGACTCTATCCTACAGGATCCTGGGCTTTGTAGTTTGGTGAGGTATTCAGCTTGGTCTGCCAGAGAGCTCTGGTGCCTCATCAAACTACAAATCCCAGGATTCCACAGGATGGAACCATGACAGTTAACATTGTGTCAAACTGCTTTATTTCTACAGTGTGGAACAGCTGCATAAAAGATGGGAGGAGAGGTATTGATTTTTCTACTACAGCAGCCTTTTTCTTCAGCTCTGTGGTTCTAGCATATCCTGAGTTGGCAGGGACAGTCCCAGTTAATCCTGTTGTCTCACTTTTCTAGCAGCTTTTTCAATGCCTTGGTTTTGCTACCTACTACACCTAAACTTTGTCCTCAGTTTAATTCATTTGTTGCAATTCAAAACAAAGAAACAGTTTTCATTCAGTTAACCCAGTAGGGGTGGGGGAGATGAGGGGGCAGAATCTTGCTTTTTCCAGTAAATTCAGGCAAAAGCAAACTGCTGAAGCCTCTCCTAGCTTGTGTTTACTTTTTCCTTTCCTTGACCATACTGTGATGTTGCTTGGTCAAATGTGTCCCTGTTTTCAACTGCACCCTCCCCTTGTGTCCTTCAGCAATTGTTAACAGAGCGCAAAAGTAGTTTACACTCAGTTAACTCAGCAGAGAGCAGATGTATATACAAGGGTTACAAGTTCTATTCCATTAAATGAATAGGAGTTGTGTGTTACCTTTAGGAGAAGCAGAATCGCACTCAGTTATTGTCTGTCTCTCTGTATGCATACAACACTATTTTGGCAGATGTGCAGGAATACACACTGTCACACCATGGTGCCATGTTTCCTAAAATAATGGGAGAATAGAGATTTGGGCAATTAATTTTATGTAAATGTTAGTTCTGTTTTGTTAAAACAATAGATCAGATGCTAAGTGAAATCACTTAGCTAGGGGATATGAATCCAGCATTGAATATAAAGGATTTGTGAGAAAAGCGTCTTGTTCAAACAAATTTTATATTTTAGCCAAGTCTTCAAGAGCTGGTTTTATGACAATTTTCTGCCACTGTTATCTTAAATTGAGATGGAGGGGAAATTGTTGTATGAACTGAAGCCTGCCTGAAGGACTGATAAAGAGCAGCATGCCGAGCTGTCGGGCGGGTTCTGCTAGGCACAGCATGTTTCAACAGCCTGTCTGCTTTTTACTGGAGAACTTTGTTAATGGGTCTCGAAGAAAGAATAAAAGTGCAAATTAATGAACATCATTCAGATGAAAGTATATTGCATAGAGTCTCAGAGAAATCCCAATGGCTAAAGAAAATTAAAACATTACCAGATGATTTTGATTAGGAACAGGGTTGCTAAAAAATGTGTGTGTGAGAATCTTCTGAGCCAAAATGTGTGTGTGTGTGTGTGTATCTGCACAGCCGCCTACCTCATTTCAATACAGTACATAAATGTCCTGCTGATCAGACCAAAACCCTATCTAGGCCAGCATTCAGTTCCCACAATGGCCAACCAGATTCCCATGGGAAACAGAAATGAATGCAATAATAGCATCCTCCCATTTGTATTCTTTAGCAACTGGTATTGAAAGGAAGCAGGAACTGCGACGGCTAGAGTGTCGTTGGCGGAAAACACCGTCGCTGACCGACAAGGCTCGCCTAGACCAACTTTAGAGGACTATGGAGAGACGAATACGAGCAGCTAAGAACTCGTTCTATGGTGCTCGTGTCGCGTCCGCGGAGTTGCGTCCAGCAGAGTTGTTCAGGGTGGTCAGGGAGCTGACTCAGCTCCCTCCCGCCCTGAACCAGATCCTTGAACCTTCTAAGGCCTGCTGCGACCAATTTAATAACTTCTTCGCGGATAAAACCTCTCGGATAAGCGAAGGTCTTAACGCCAACATTCAAGCAGAACCTAGTGTAGAGGCGTCCAGAGCCTCCGTAGACCTCATTAAACTGGATCGGTTTGAATTAGTAAGTACCGATGATGTGGACAAGATCCTCGGAAGTGTTCGGAAGACAACCTGCTCTCTCGATCCCTGTCCCTCATGGCTAGCGGCCCAGGGGGGGACCGGCGGTAACTTTATTGTTACGCCGGATCATTAATACATCTTTGAGGGAAGGGCAATTTCCATCAGAACTAAAATTGGCCATTGTAAAACCTTTATTAAAAAAGCCCTCCCTCGACCCGCTGGTACATAACAATTATCGGCCAGTCTCGCTGCTGCCATTCCTGGGAAAGGTGATTGAGAGGGTGGTTGCAATCCAGCTTCAGGCGGTCTTGGATGAAACGGATTATCTGGACCCATTTCAAACTGGCTTCCGGGCAGGTTACGGGGTTGAGACGGCCATGGTCGCCTTGGTTGATGATCTCCGTCTGGGCATCGACAGGGGAAGCGTGTCCCTGTTGGTGCTCTTGGACATCTCAGCAGCTTTCGATATCATAGACCATGGTATCCTTCTGGGGCGCCTGGCAGAGGTGGGAATCGGGGGCACTGCGCTCCAGTGGTTCCGGTCCTACCTCTCTGGGAGGTCCCAGATGGTGCAGCTGGGCGACGTGTGCTCTGATGAGAGGGCCCTTAAAACTGGGGTCCCTCAAGGAGCCATTCTGTCTCCCATGCTATTTAACATTTACATGAAACCGCTGGGAGAGATCATCTGGAGACATGGGGCGCGGGGTTATCAGTACGCTGATGACACCCAAATCATTTTCTCTATGTCTCCGACTGATGCAGTGACCGAGGATGGCGTCTCTCCTCTCGTGGCGTGCCTGGAGTCAGTAATGGGCTGGATGAGGGAAAACCGACTCAAATTGAATCCAGAGAAAAGGGAGGTACTTGTGATAGGTTCCCCTGGTCCAGGAATGGCGGTGGTTCCACCTGTCCTGAACGGGGTCACGCTCCCTGTGAAGGACTCCGTGCGTAGTCTGGGGGTGCTTCTTGACTCGTCGCTTCACCTGACTGCTCAGGTGAATGCGACAGTCAAGAACACCTGTTATCAGCTCCGGCTTATTCGCCAGCTGCGCCCATACCTGGCCCAGAGGGACCTTGAAACTGTTGTACATGCTCTGGTAACCTCGAGATTGGATTTCTGCAATGCACTCTACATGGGGCAACCCTTATACCAAACCCGGAAGCTACAAATGGTACAGAATATGGCAGCCAGGCTGGTCACTGGTACTTCCAGGGCCAGCCACATAACACCGGTGCTTCAAGATCTGCATTGGCTGCCTATTCGCTTCCGGGCACAATATAAGGTGTTGGTGATGACCTATAAAGCCCTAAATGGCTTGGGCCCAGGATACCTGAAGGACCGCCTCTCCCCGTACATTCTGTCCCGCACCCTCAGAACATCTGGGCAGCAATTACTTAGGGTGCCAGGGGCTAGGCTTACCTCTACCACGAGGAAGTCTTTCTTCATCGCTGCCCCGGCCCTTTGGAACACGCTGCCCACAGAGCTCCGCTCGGCCACCTCCCTGGCCCAATTTAGAAAGGACTTAAAAACCTTTCTATTTAAGACCGCATTCCCCCAATTAGAGTCCTAGTAGGCCTCCCCTCCTCCGTATTCCGCAAGAGGACTGGCTAACGGGGCTTTTAGCCTGTTTTATTATATGATATGTGTAATTAATTTTTGATGTTTTTATTGCAATTTGTGTTGTTTTATTGTGATGTAAACCGCCCTGATCTCTGGAAGGGCGGTACTGTATATAAATAAAAATTTTATTATTATTATTTATTATACTTCTACTAATATTATATAGGCACATACTCTACAACTGTCCCCATTTGGCAGGGATAGCTCCGATTAATCCTTTGCCTCTGAGCTGCTTTAAAACTCTCCCAGTTTCTATGTCCTCATTCCACTTTCCCCTTTTGTTCTCAGGTTACTTCAGTTGTTGCAATCTCAGTCTCAAAGTGCAAAAGCAGTGCTCAATTAATTAAGCAAATGGGAGAAAGATGTGAAGTCCTACCCTTCAAGGCAGCCTCTCCTAGCTTGTATGTGCTTCCTCATTAATAATGTTTGCCATTTTGACCACACTCTGTTCCTGCCTGGCCACATGTTTCCTGTGAAATTTTAAAAGGTATGTAGGTACTATGTAGTCATTATGAGTAATAATCATTGATAGTCTTCTTCCAAGAATTTGTGTAACCCTCTTTTAAAATCATTCCAGTTGGTGGCCCCATATACATCTTGTGGAGGTAAATCTACAGCTTAATCATGCACTGTGTGAAGAAACATCTTCATTTATGAGTTCTGTAACTCCCACCACTCAGACCCTGGGCTCCAGTATTTTTCTGAGATGGGGAGAAAAACTTGATATGGGCAAAGTACAAACATACTTCAGGGAACAAGCCCTCTGACAAAGGTCTAGTATACATTTAAGCTTTTTCAGCTCATCGATGTGAAAGAAGCTCCTTTTTACAAAGTCTTTTAAATCCAGCCCCCTTTCATCCTTGTCCTCTGTCTAGCTAGATAATTTTTAGCTGCATTGGCATTTGGAGGCACTGGTGGTGAAGTAGGGTTAGAGAAACCAGAGTTCCATTATGATCTCTCTCCATATACAGAATTTCATTGTTAGGTTGCAGCAGCATGTCTGCAGTGCAACAATGCAACAAAGCTTGAGCTGGGAAAAAATGTCATTGTATAGCCTAGCTGTTCTGACTGTAGCAGTGTGTGCTTATCTACAACAGACAAGGTAAACAGCAGCTACATCCAGAATCTAATGAAACATGAACATCAAAACAGAGAGAAAGGGGAAAAACAGATAATAAACCAGCCTCACTATCTATCTCAAACATGTTTTAAAAACATAGACTTATAAATTTGGCCACCAAAATGGAAATCATAAGAAAAGTGGAGGCTAGTGAAAACACAAGTTCTCCCTGGATGCCTGTTGGAAGAAGCATGTCACAGCAATCATTAACTGTATCCTACCAGGTTTGCTGCCAGAGAAGGGACACAGCTGAGATACTGACTTAATAATTTTCTATGGCTGGCACAGAAACAAAGCAGACTAGAAACCTCTGGTAGCCCAGTTGCTCATCTTCATGGAATTCCAGACAAATTGTTAATGATAAGGATATCTTAGGAGCTTAGCACACAGAAAAATAAAGCAACTTACTGCTCCTGAATTCAAGCCAAATTCGGAATGCCCCCTGGTATTACCACATGGCTTTTGCCCCCAAAACTGCCATTCGCGTACAGCCTGGCTCCAAATTGATCCCTGAACTTGCTTTGGCGGCCATTTTTCAAAGTTGGGAGCTTTCCGACTGGCCGATGGCAGTTTTGGAGGCAAAAGCTACTGTATATGATAACACCAGGGAGTAGCCTGAATTTGGCTTAAATTTGATAGCGGTAAGTTGCTTTATTTTGCTGTGTGCTAAGCTCCTTAGATGTATGTTAAGCAGGCTTCTCAAGAGGATTTGCCCTATAAGTAGTTTTCATCTCTCTCATAATATTTGCATTATTATACACTTGCAAAATTCTGGAGAAGTCCAAACATGCCACAAAAGGAGATGAAGCAACACAGAGAATCCAACTGGGAACCAAACAAGATCTGGGTAAGGATATGACTGGATGAGGCTGTGAACTCACAGAGAAAGAGAGAAGAAAGAACTTGGAAAAGTATGGCGCATTACATGCCACCATTTACTACATGCTCCGTGCATCCTAGGGTTAGGAAGGGGCATGCTAGGGTTAGGAAGGGTCTCACCTTCCTAACCGGCCCCATTTCTAGGAAGCGCAGAGTGCATAGTAAATGGCGGCGCCCGTCCACATGGACAGCGTCCGGACGTGGAGCAGCGGAAGTGATGCCGCAAGTGCGCGCCTTGTGCCTCGCCACTTCTGAGGGCCAAAAAGGAACGCCATTTCGGCGCTCCTTTTTAGCTGCGCTGGGAAGCCTCGCGGTCTGGCCGCTGGGGCTTCTCGGCATAGCTAATGGCAGCGGCGGCAGACCACCCATTTTAGGGCAGTCTGTAACGCGCCCATAATTCTTCCATTTCCCCTCTTTCTCCTGAAAATGAGACAGGGGCATTTTATGTCCAGTTGGCAACTCATTTGGTAAAACAGATGCTTTCACATAGGAAGCATGTCTTCAGTTTAAGGTCTTCAATGGCAATAGCTTGTAATGAGCATTGCCTGAATCCTTGGACTACTGATTAAGTGGCTGGATCATTGGTCTGACCCATATATTAGACTGGAATGAATAACAAGAAAGACAAAGACTTATAGGTAGAGCTTGGAGCAGAGTCATTAAAAAGCAATTCACCATCCACAATTCATTATAATTTTGAATAAGTTTGTAAGTCATTATTTTAATTATTTTATCATCAGCAGTGTTAATGGTCTGAGTAAATGTTACCATGATGGCTGAAGTGCTACATCTAGGTTGCAGTGCAGAGTTACTTGTGCAAAATAACCCTTATACTGAATGTTGCACAACTGAACCAAGACAGCAAATGTGCAAATGAATGCACAACTAAATGTGCATGCACATCTATGGGCAATGCAAATCCATGCATGTTCCTGCACATAGGACTGCATGCTCAACTCTGCTTTCTTGAACAGAATGCAAACATTCTGTGGTGGACTGCTTCCATAGGGGAATTAATGCATGTGTGAGGTACCAATAGATTTGCAGCTTTTGTGTTACTTTAATTTTTAGCTTGGGGGATAATTTAGGGGTTTTATCCAATGTTTGCTAGTATTTTTAAAAAATAATTTAAATTGATTTTTTGAAACTTAAAAGTATTGCATTAATGAAGAGATTTTAATATAAGTATACCTCAATTAGTAAAGCAGATGTGTTCCTGGCCATTACTTCTTTAATAGAAACAGAAAACAGAGGTGGACGTAACATGGAAAGAATAGGAATATTTTAATAGGAATAGAAATACCACAACGAAGAAGAACATTTCATCATGTTTCAGGAATTTTAACAAATTTATAATGAACAAAAGGGGTGTCTCAAATGGGAAAATCCAGGACAGGGAAGCCTTACCTAAAGAAACAAAAATATGTTGAACTTGCTAGAGATCACCTGAAGACTTCTTCCAAAACCCTCCAGGGATAATTTTTTCTTTCACTAGCCTCCACTTTTATTAATATTGCAATTTTGGTGACCAAATGCCTGGATCTGCGCATTGTTAGCATGCTGGGGACAGTGGCATCCCTCATGGTATCACCCCCCACATTGGCCTCATCCCAAGGGATTCTGAAACAAGCTGCTGTTTACCTTGCCTGTTGTAGGCATATACACACAACTATAGTAGGATTGGCGAGAGCAGAATATCATACTTCCCCAGCTCAAGCTTTTTGCATTGTTTACTGTAGACATGCTGTGGCAACCTTGCACCAACGTCTTTATTTTTTCAGCTCTCTTGCACCATCTTCCCACTGCTCAGGCTGATAAAAAAACCCCTCCATCTAAATAGAGGATGAGAAAGAAAAGAGCAACCTGGCCAGGAGTAAATAGACTTCGTAAAAAGCAGCTTCTTTTTGTGAGAGGCTTTGTTAACTGCTGTATATCTGTACATCTGGCCATCCACGATTCAACCATCCACATCTTGAATATATATATATATATATATATATATATATATATCAAAAGCAAACCTTGATTTTGCCATTTTATATAAAGGATACCATTTTACAATCCCATTATATATATTGGGACTTGAGCATCCACTGTGGGTCCTGGAACCAAACCCCAGAGGATATAAAGGGCTTGCTATATTATACATGTTGAAATAATTTTATAATATTAACTGAAGTGATAAATGTTAATAAATTTTTGAATCAGCATTGATCCAAAGACATTTAACACATACATTTCCAGACTCAAGGTCTTCGATATTAAACTGTACAGGTTTGCCACATTATACAGTACCCTAAGACCCTGTTGTCAGTTTAAGCACTGACATAGATAGCTGAGCAAAGTACTAATAACCTAAAATAACAATAACAATCTTGCATTGGCAGGTGGATTTCTTGGAACCACAATGGCAATATACCTTCATACGTTTTTTCCATTCCAAGTGCTTTTCTTCTGAAATTGGAACTACAAGATAAAAGGTCAGACATGCCAGGTTATTAATTTTTTTAAGGGAACATGGTCAGTGTACAAATACCTGGCATCTCTGAGTTAGTTGCAACTGGCTGAATTTAGGATTCAGATGCATTATTCCACTACATTCAAGTCACTGGAGTCAATGTCACCATATTGTTTTCCCATATTTTGGGAGGAAATCCCCCCTTCCATTTGATGCTAAAGCATGGGACCAAATATGAAGGATAATTCCAGTTCATCATTTCTTTAACCTGGATATCAAGGGCCTCACAAGTTATTGTGGGAGAAAAAAATTAGACATGAGATCATATCCGATCAGGCCTTATAAATATGTAGAGAAACTGTGCAGTGCAGCTATAGCAGCCTCATTATTTCATTTTTGCTGGCATGTCTGTACTTGGAAAAAGGAGCTCATTGTGATGTCAAGGTCCCATCAGGTGCTACATTCAGCTGCAGACTTAATTTAAGCCTTGTGCATCATTCCTGCATTAATGCCAGCAAGTCTTCCAAACTCATTCATCAGTTCTCCATCTAGTATATATGAAAGACACAGGGGCACATGGGGCACTGTGAAGGTTCACAACTGTTCTCTTTTTAAAAAATTTCTTGCAAAAGTGCAAACATTTTGGCAAGGTGTGAGCACAAACAACACAAATTTGAAGAGAGGGACACTGATCCACTGTTTGGGTAACAGAGTCAGTGTTGCTGGTGTAAGTGAGCAAAGATAACACCCAGCATATCACACACAGATTTGCAAAGCAGATTGGACATTCTTGTGCTGAAGTGTATTTTGCTTCAGTTGGGTCTTTATTACCCAGCATCAGCTTTTTGAAATATAAGAAATCAAACTCAATTCAGAGCAAAGTAGCTTTGAAGCAGATAAAATTTGCTAAAAGCAACCATGATCCATTTTCATTTAAAATCCATCTCCATAAACTGATGGAAGGCATTGGTATTCTCATCCACACTGTGAAACCGTGTAACACTGATAGCTAGCACTGGTTCATACTACTGTAAAAGCTACACATATACTGGTGGAGTCAGTGACATTGAAGACTGACAGAACTGAACAATGACAGCAATCAGATGAGACAAAGGAACTGGACTGCATGCTAGTGTCCATCATCTCTGTGTGAGCCTGGAGTCATGTACTTACACACACAGAGGTTACAGTATGCCTAACAATGATGTCCTTAACAATCAACACTCTAACCACTGAAAGCAAGGATGACATGTTGAACCACATATTAAAGTAATGAAGTTACAGGTGGTTGAACCTGTAAATGCCTTTCTCAGTGGAGAGTCTTGGATTGCAACCTGACATTTGGCTGACTCGCAGCTGGATATAATAGTCCAAGCTAATGGCGAACTAAGTAGCTTTCCTAAGAATCAATCACAGGATAATTGGCCTGTCAGGTAAACATTTAGTCCTCATACTCCACATTCAATGCACACTCTGTATCCACAATAACAACGGAGTTTATCAAATGTGAGGAATTTCTCTTAAATTTGAATGAAAAGAAAGTGGGGCCAAAATGCATTCACTTAAAGTCGCTAGTTTCGCGCAATTACGTGAATACGCATTGCATTCAAACTGACTTCCCATTATCCAAAAATAGCATGCCATTGCCCGAATTTGCATGTGGCAGTCTATCACGCAATAATGTGCAACCACATGATTGTGTTCAGACTGACTTCCCATTGCCCAAATTTGTGTGTAGTGGGTTATCACGCAACAACGTTAAACCCCATGATTGTGTTCAGATTGCCATTGGATTATACTTCCAATTCCCCTTGTCTGATAAACTCCAATGTATGGGTGCAGACCTCTTATCCACATGACTTTCTGGGCAGCATGCAAAATGTGAGTTCCATAAATTCCTTAGATCAGTGCTATTCAAAATGGTGGGCCACAGGTGCAGTGCTGGCCCATGGGCCACTGGCAACTGATCTGGGGTGAGTTTCCAAGAAATTGTCAATATTGTGTTAATGTGGCACAAATAAGGTACTGGTCCCTGGCACACTGGGGAAAGAAAAGTCTGGTCCGCCACATCAGATGGCTTGAGTAGCACTGATTTAGATCTTTATCAGAAATCTGTGTGTGTTTGTGTGCCTTCAAGTTGCCTGTTGATTTATAGAGGCCCCATGAGTTTCATAGGGTTTTCTTAGAAAAGGAATTTTCAGAGCTGATTTGTCATTGCCTTTCTCTGAAGAGTGCAATGCCAATGTGGGCTCAGGCCAACATGGAGGCTTGTGTGCTGTTGAACAGGAGAGTTCAGACAGTCTATGATGGAAGGGAGATAATTCACCTGTCTGCAGCTACTAGTTCAGTAGAGGTAGGAAAGAATAAATGTGTCATTTGTTCTGTTCTCCTAATAGCAATACTGCCCCAGTGATGGGCTTTGGTATCTGACAGAGGCTAAATTGCTTTGAGAATTGGGATGCCATGTGCTGATGTTTAGGGGTTGCTAGTCAAATTGGCCAATTTCCAGATGGAAATCAAATCTTTATTCTCCCTGATAAAAATGTTTCTTGGCAGAGGCAAAGTGCTTACTGCCAAGACATCTCTGCTAATGGTGAAAAACCAAAATTAGGTGCAGAGCCCTTGGAGAAGCCTGATCATAAAGCTTCCAGAAAGTGATGGCATATCAGTGAAAAGTAGCCAAAAGTCTTCCTTACACTGTCATACATCTTCCAGCTAACACTATAAAACATTGATGCGGCAACCTTGCTAAGACTCTGTTTTTAAAGCTAGCTGGGAAACAGTTAAAGCTTGCCTCTTTTATGCTCTTATTTGTAAAGACCATGTGTAGTGGTTTTTATATGTTGTTGTTGTTGCTGTATGCCTTCATAGAATCATAAGGGTTGGAAGAGACTTCATCAGCTGTCACGTCCAACCCCCTGCCATGCAGGAATACACAATCAAAGCAACCCCAACAGATGGCCATCCAGCCTCTGTTTAAAAACCTCCAAAGAAGGAGATTCCACCACACTCCTAGTCCTAGGGAGTGTGTTCTACTGTCAAACAGCTCTTACTGTCAGGACGGTCTTCCTAAGGTTGCCTACAAGTCATTTACACCTCATGGAAGCCCTAAGGTGATGCTATCATGAAGGTTTCTCAGAAAGATTTGTTCAGAAGGGATCAGCCATTGCATTCCTTTGAGACTGAGAGAGTGTGACTTACCCAAGGTCACCCAGTGGGTTTCAGTGGCTGAATCTCCTACAGTCGTGGTTCAACACTCAGATCGCTACACCACACTGGTTTGCAAGACACCAGTTTTGCGTGTAGGACTTCACATTGGAATACGCAGGTTCAGCTTTCCACTCAACCTTGAAACTCTCTAAATAATCTTGGGCTAATCCATATCTCTGTGTCTGACCTTCCTCACATGTTTGTTGAGGGGATAAAATAGTCAGAAGAAGAACTAAATACATTGCTTTCAGTTCATTGTAGGAAAGATAAGATATATTAAAAGAAAGCAAGAAAAACTAAATCCGAATCAATGAGAATATTATTGATCCTGTTGCTTCACTGGCTCCTTTGCCTGTTTTCCTCTCGCTTCTGTTGTGAAAATCCTGTTTACTATAGCAACATAGGGGCTTGTGTGCTACTGAGGGGAAGAGTACAGACAGTGTATGATGGAGGAGAGATAATTCACCTGTCTGAAGCTGCTAGTTCAATACAGGTAAGCAAGGAATAAATGTGTCATAGTAAGCAGGGAAGAAACAAAAAATGAAGGGACTTGAGGAGCAATAAGGGAGGATGTAGAAAAGGTTCCCACATGCACTTTGAATGCTCTAGACCTTTCAAAATGGGTGGGAAAAGTGCAGCCTATAGCCAGTTTTTGGCCCAAGCCAGTTTTATAGCCCTCCAGCGCCTCCTTTTTTGCCCTAGGGCATGAGGGGGGCAATTTTATCACACCTTTGGTAAGAGAGCCAGCATGATGTAGTTGTTTGAGTGATGGACATCTCTGGAGATCAGGGTTTGAATCCCCTAAAAACTTTCTCAGATAGGAAAGTATTCACTTGCCATAGAAGGAGAGCAAGGAGTGAGCCATCCTAGTTACCCCAGGGAGGGAGAAGACATCAAAAAGGTTCTTTCCTTTGTTCTCACCAAACAAGCCTGGCAAAGTAGTAAGACAGAAAGAAAAGCTTTCCTTAAGATAGGGTGTTTTCTTTGTGTGTGTGTGTTTTTCAGGCTATGTGGCCATGTTGAAGAGTTTATTCCTGATGTGAAGTCAAAGCCTTTCATGGCCAGCATCCATAGTTTTTTGTGGGTTTTCTGGGCTATGTGGCCATGTTCTAAATCTAGAAGAGTTTATTCCTGACATTTCACCCATCTGTAGCTGGCAACTTCAGAGAATGCTGAAGATGCCAGCCACAGGTGCCAGCAGAACATCAGGAATAAACTCTTCTAGAGCATGGCCACATAACCCAGGGGGAAAAAACTCTAAAAACCCATGGATGCTGGCTGTGAAAGCCTTTGCCTTCCTTAAGATCTTAGAAACTGAACAGACTCATATAGAGCGATACAGTCCTTGCATCTATTTGAATGGGGCATTGTGTGGGGAGGAAGCTATGATTTCATCTCATTACATGGCACACATATAAACAACATACTTGATTATTGATTTTTAGTTACTATTATTATTAACATTTATTTATAGAGCACTGTAAAATTTGCACAGCGCTTTACATGATAGGGATCAAGATAAAATAAAATAGTAATAAATCTTGCTATACAGCGTACAATACGGCATAGAATATGGTTGTTTTTGGATTGTAATTTTGATGATATAGTTCAAATTATAAGACACGTTGAGAATTACATTAAAAGGGGTATACCAAATGTTCGATTTCAAATATATCCGTAAATAATATAACATAACAATTGTCTTCCTTCACCTCCTAGAAGAGGTTTGCAATTAATGACTGCATTTTGCATTTCCAAAGGTTTAGCATTTAATGTTCATCCCTCTTTTATCACACAGTATGCAAGGCTTTAAGCAGCGCAAGATAGCACCTGAATATGAGGATTGTTTTTATTTTTATTTTTAGTACAGGCCCAAGAATCCTCTTGGGAGGCTCAGAACTGAGGAGTATTCCATGAGAGAGCAAAGATGGAATGGGTCATTGTGCCTCTGCCATAAAGACACTGAAATAACGAACTCAGAAAAATCTATCCAAGAATATGAACAACTGACTGCATCGTGGAAGAGATATAATCAACTTGTTTTATTTGTGGTCACTAGATGTCTCTGTTGTCCTATATTTATCCCCAGTCTGAGTATCAAAGTGGTTCTGAATAGGGACAGTTTTGTATGGGAGACTGGACCCCCCCCCCCACCCAATATTGACAGTAGAATAGAAAATTATGTCCATAAGTGGTCTCTTGGTAACTGCCTTGCTTATTAACAATGAAGTTTCCCATTGAATAGTTCTACAATCATACAGCATTATAAATGTTCAATTAAGTAGAGTGTTTATTATGGAGTCCCAAAGCCTTTTTATAGCATCAGAAAGGGAAACAAACAGACTCAGTCTTGACAGTCTTCCAAATCACGATTTGAAAAACCCAGAAATGTGTTTCCTTTTTAAAAATATGTGCTACTGCCTACCCTCAGTCCAAAGTGACACAGAAAAAATATTCATCTAAAGATCTCAGCATCTTACTGTGTTGTATGTCTGGAGCTGGTTTGATATGTGCATTTATTGGATTTTTGGTATAATTTCAACAATTCTGTCTTTCTCATCAAATATTAAATTAAAGAACATAAGAAGAATTGTTCTGGTTCATTCTGAAGATCTGTTTTGTGTTGTTGTGTGCCTTCAAGTTGTTCTGACCCCAAGTTGACCCTATAATGGGGTTATGTTGACATGATTTATTCAGAGGGGATTTTCCTTTCCCTTCCTCTGAGGCTGAAAGAGTGGGACTTGCCCAGGGTCATCCAGTGGCTTTCCATGGCTGAGTAGGGATTTGAACCTTGTTCTTCAGACTTGTAGTCCAGTGCTCAAACCATTACACCACTGTGGCATTCCAACATTGTGCCTTGTCCAGCTTTTTGTTCCTGCAGTAGCCAAGAAGATGCCTATGAGAAGCTGAGTGTAATAGTACCTTTCTGCTCATGTTCCCTAGCAACTGATGTTAATAATCCATAACCATCATGACTAGTAACCACTGACAATTTTATCTTTCTTGAATTTGTTTAATTTTTGTTTAAAGTTGTTGTTAAAGTAAAGAAAGCTACCATGCTATAGTGGTCTGAGCATTGGATGATGACTCTGGAGTTCAGGGTTTGAATCCTCGCTTGGCCATGGAAACCCATTGGGTGACCCTGGGCAAGTCATACTCTCTCAGCCCCAGAGGATGGCAATGGCAACCCCCTCCCGATGAAATTGCCAAGAAAACCTCTTAAGTCACTGTAAGTTGGAAAAAACACGAAGGCACAGAACAAACAAAAACGTTGCCAGAGTTGGTGGTCATCACCAGTGGCATCACTAAAGTTGGCATCACCTGGTGCGGTAAGTCCTGGTGTCACCTCCCCATTGATCTCCTCCCCTACCACCCCATACAGAATCCTTAGCAATGTTTTTTGTATTAATGTTACTGGGAATTTGTAATTCCCATATATTATTGTATGTAATGGCAATAGTTGTGACATAAACAGCTAGCAAAATTAATTTATAACTTTAAGTTACAATATCATAAGCATAATATAAATGTATTTACATTTGCATAGTTTAATGTGATTAAAATCAAAATTTAGTAAGATGTGATACTTTAAAAAAAATTAAAAAGAGTAAAATCTAAAAAAAACCAAACAAACCCCAAGATCTCTCTTTTCTCTACCCACTGAGCCTCATCTCACTCATGTCTTCTCTTCCACTGAGCTCCAGGATTTTAAAGGGACATAGGCAAATACCACAGCTTGGAATCACACACACACACCACATGGTGTTATCCGGTGTGCCACACGCCTCTGTTGTGGCCCTGCTGGTAATCACTGTTTAGTGTGGTAAAAAATTCTATTTTTTATGTATGGCTAGAATCCTGTTCAGGATTTATGAGACTGTAAGTCAGACGTATGCTCTCATAACTTTTGGAATTCATGTTTATGGTCATTAATGACCAAATGTGACCCCAGAAATCTATCTCTTAAGCCAAACAGCACCCTAGCCAAAGGCTTTCTGAGGTGCAATAGATCAGAATGTTGGGAGGTGATGGCCCCAGCACTCTCTGGGCACATTGAGACAAGTAGCTGTGGCAGGACCCCAAGGGATCTCCCCAACTGCTTGTTTCGACACATTCTGTAACCAGGAGATCACTGCAGTCATCATTTCCCAGTGCCCTGATCTGCAACACCAAAGAAACTTGGGTTCTGCCTGGCTTAAGAGTTTCTGAGGGGTAGCTCAGAATACCAGCCAGTTGAGTTAAAGGGTATTATCGCCTTTTATCTTTACTGACTCTCTGATCTTCAGCATATAACCCCCAATGCTAGTACTATAAGAGAGGGAGGAAAGCTTCTGCCACTTCACTTTCTTTACATCATGCATAATGCATATTACTAAACTCTTCCTTGGTTTGTGGCAATGCTAAAGAATCCCTACTTTTGGGATACAGATACAAAACAAACATTTTGTCACTGGTCCCTGAAAACACAATATGTAATTTGTGCTAAGGATGGATATAGCCCCAGTCTGGTGTCAGTGATGTGATACCTGGTCTCCTGACATGATGGATGAGACCAATAAAGTTGTTGCTGTGGGACAGCCTTCAGTCACGATGTTGCCATCATTTAAATTGCTGTTGTTATCTTAATAAGGCTGGGCAACACTGAGGATTTCAACACATGAAGTGGGAGATGATGCACCATTTAATTTTTTTTAAAAAAAGAAAAAGTCAACTAACATTTGATCATAAATTTAATAATGATAATATACAAAATTATATTCATGGAAAAGGAATTGTATATGTTATTTCTAATAGCATTATAGGCTAGAGCCACATGATGCAAATGACTTGTGTGCAATCCTAACGTCCATAGACCATAGTGTCTGAGGGATCCTGGAATGATAGTCCAAAAAGAAGACCAAAGAGCAACTTTTCTAAGCTCTACACATTTGAGGAGAAAAGATCTGAGTCTTCCAGGTACAATATGTTGCTTTTTAAACACAATCAAATTCTCACAGGAGAAACACAATAGAAATACAACCTCAGCAGAAGATTTCTGGAGTGTGCACAACAAAGAGACAATGGCTGCACCTTGACTGAATAAAAACTGGTAACATGAAAGGTCCTTATTGAGGAGCGTGTGAATGCACTGCAGATATTTTTCAAACTAGGGAACAGAAAAGAGATGTCTTGTTCAATGCATTTTGAGATCTGAAGCCTTCATTGGTCACCTCAACCAGTTTATAAGCCAGCCTACACAATTGGCATTCTCTAAACTGAGTTGAAAGCAGCCCAATAACTATATATGAGGGTTTATAAGGAACTAATCTCCTTAATTTGGCTGCCTGCTAAGTGTGTGATAAACTGAGTATTTGTGTTTGTGCAGGAACATCTGCATCTTTGGTTTCAAATGGGAATGGATCTGATTCCCTCACTAGCCAACATAAAGAGGGTGGAAAAACAGTTTCTCATATCATTACCTGCATAAAAACAGCATTGCAGGACCTAAGATGATCTTATGAGTGAAGCAAATTAAGACACAATTTGCTCCATACAGCCTTATTCTCTGTGCTGTGTGAAGCTCATTAGCAAAACAAACAAAATAAAGCTTATAGCAAAAATTATTGGACAGGTGCATGCTCTTGAAGTGTGGCACAGGGCTCCTTAAGAAGGCACAAACAATAGCTGGGAGAAGTGAAAATTGAACCTCAAAATTCTAGCTATCATTCTTGATTTGCCTGCTTAAAACATATATAAGCCCCCCCCCCCATATTTATGAATGTCAGGCCAATATTATTAGAGTTGGAAGAGTTGAGATTTGGTTGGCAAGGTTTTCACAGGCATGATAAAGTTAAGATTAATATAGATTTTAATAACCGCTTCATCAGAAAATCTTTGTTAATAGTATGGAACAAATATAAAATAAGATTATGTCTTAAAAAGCCTGTATAGGTTATGCCCTATGAAGCCTTATATAGAAGAGAAATGGTATTTAAAGATAAATGGGTAACTTATCAAGATCTTTTGATGTTGGATGGCAGGCATTACAGAATGAAAATGAGAAGAATTGGAGATGGAGGGATACACATTTCAGCTGTACTTTTATAGACAGATATCTGAGAGATTTAAGATTTAAGATGGATGGATATCTCTCAGATATCTGAGAGATTTAAGAGAGACAGAAACTACTGAGGGAAAACAGCAATTTTAGAATTTGAAGAATAACATATAGAAGCATATCTTATATGCATATTTAGTGGAAGCCAAATAATTTGATAATTATAACCCCTAGCTAGTAAGTTGGAAGTCATATGTATCCTGTTTTTTCCTTTGTTTTACTGTTATTTTTTTAATAGTGTATCAGTTTATGTAGTTAATTGTGTAGTTTCTATGCATATTTCCCCATATATGTTGTTTTATATTATTAAATATTATGTACAGTATTAATTTTTTTAAAAAAAAAAGAGTATCAGGAGAATGTACAATAAATATGACTGGAAGCCTAAATCCCAACTGAATTACATCCATTGAATCAACATGAACTTGGTAAATCAACACTTAATATAAAATTCATGGATTCAGTGGGTCTACTCCAACTAAAAATAGTAACTGGATTTTGGTCATAGTATGCCTTCACTGAATCAATGAAAAAGTAGGGTGCTACATAGCTACCTCTCAATGTCTCTAAATCCTCGAAGTGTGGAAAGGTGATGTTTGGGATTACAACTTGCAGAATCCCCCAGTCTGCATGGTCATTGACCATTTTAGCTGGATGATTCTGGATGTTGTACTCTAAAAGGCCATTCCCACCCCCCACCCCATTCTTTCTGAAAGCAGTTGGAAGGGAGCACACAGCAGGGGAAAGGTGATGATCCTGGAGTAGCAGAGACAGGAGCAGATATTTGCAACAAACAGCCAGGGAATTCATTCTTGTTTGGGCACATTCAGCACTTTGGACAGCTTCTTTATAGATCAACTAAAACCAGCATGGCCTTCAGCACCTCACTGAGGGAAGCCACCAGTCATCAGGAATGTTCACCAGTGCTTATGCTAGTGAGGTGCTTGTGATCTGAACTGAAACTGAGTTGTGTTACTTTGCCAAGTTTTCAGTCCCCATGAAGTGTTTGTTGCTAAGGATGGGACAAGATAAGCCAGCTGTTCCCAGTGGATGTAGAACAGCTTGTGTTTGCGAACTGTATGCTGATTGCCGGCATTAATGGTTATTGTTTGCAAATCTCCACCAGCATTTCTACAGCCGCTTATCTCTGCAGTCTATGATATACATTTGGTCTCTTGAAGAGCTCTAAGCTTACATTCTCTGCCAAAGTCCTGCTTCCTTGTTCATTGTCCTGATTGGGCTAATCCGACTGAATGCCTCCACCACATTTAACTGTGGTTTTCACCTTCAAAGATTTTCATAGCTCTTCACTTCTATATTTTTCTCATACTAGTCAATCATCATCGTCATCCCACAGAGCATGTTGCGATAGCTTCGTTTTAGGGACCAGGTACTTGTTCTAAAGGCTTTTCTCTTCTCAGTCTAGACATTTAGTGTTCCAGCTGGGGTTGGTTCACCTGTAAGGGCAGTGCATGGCTGGCATCCCATAGGAAGCACAATGAAGCTTTTGTCAGGAGGCAAAGCAGAGAAAGGGGTCCTCAGTGCAAAGCCAGGTGACTGTCAGACAGAATTTTAAAACTGTGCATAATGTAAAGCAATCAGACTTTCAAGAAATTTCTTCAAATCAAAATGCCAGAACAAGTCACATAACAAGCGCTCTCTCTCTTGCACACACAGACACACCCAATTTTTTAGAGCGGGCATAAAACATCTTGCTACCTGAGACAAAACAATAAATGTTGCCCCTCCTCCCTCTCCCAAAAGTCAGTGTGCAAACCTATGTTGGCATATGAGAGAGAAAATCCTGTGAGCACTTCTCCACATTTAACAACAAATTGGTAATGTACAGCCATGTGCACATTTTGCCAATTCTGTTAAATATTCTTACAGCACACTCATCCATGGGTCTACTCTGAAAGATGTTCCACTGTGACCAATGGGGTCTAAATCCTATAACAGGTGTTGAATTAGCAGGGATTTGGGCATGAATGATCTACAATTACTGATAGTTTTGAAAATTTAGAACTTGGTTTAGACTTTTTCTTGTGGAAAAGTTTGGTCTTATATGAATGAAACTTTACTCATGTGGTCTGAGGGTTACTCTAATAATAATAATAATAATAATAATAATAATAATAATAATATATAACCTGCTTTTTCGCAGAGGAATCAAAGTGGATTACAACAGTTTAATAATAAAACATCATACAGTTAAAAATTACAATTAAAACAACCTGAAAACCCCAACCCTCCTAAGAGCAAGAAAAAGTTTTGAATCAGCATGCTGTGATAACATGGATATTTCTACTCTTTAATAAAACAGTGTAAGATTTGGACTGTGTCTGATCTTTTTCAGTATTTATTCTTTGTTCTTTTGTACTAAAGGTTCAGCTGTGGGGTGTTTCCTGACTGTTGTGGTGATTCATGTTGGGTTATTTTAAACCAAAAATCTACTTTCTGATAATTTGCCTGTTGCTGATTTTGGGGTAAGCTCATAGGATCTATGCACATTTCCTCTTTCATTTTATTGAAAAGCAAGTTATTTGGCCCATATCAATTGCCAGCCTTAGTTATTTATCTAAAAAAGTGAGTCACCCTTGAGCAGGGTAATTTTAAAATACAAGAAAAAATACAAGTAAATATACAGGAAACATATTCCAAACTGTTAATACTTTAATTAAAACCATTAAATACATTTTTAAGACTGTGAAAATGAAAGTATGATAACATATCCTTTAACTGTCCTGATTTGGCAGGGACAGCCCTGATTATTCCCTTGTCCCACTTTTTCCTCTGCTTTTAATATATGTGGGGTTAATCTCACTGAAGTAACAGGGCTGAAAATGGATTCACACCAAGTTAGTGTCATGTCTCTTTCTGCACTGCTTCTTATGTAGTAGCCAGGCAAAGGTAGGGAAAGTTAGGGTTTTCTTGCTATGTTCGGATAAGTGGACATGTGACAACAATGCCATCCTCTGTGACCTTGGGAGACACCCAGGAAATTCTGGAATATAGCCTCATTGTTTTGTGCCTGGCTATCAGAACATAGTGGGATGATCCTTGGCTGTTGCCCATCTTTCTCTGGCAACTATACAGCCATGTTTGTACTGGTTTTTATATATGAAAACAGTGAGTCCTGGGGGGAGGGTGACTGAGCTAATTTGCCAACCAGTTTTCTTCCTGCTGCAAGAATGTTTTTGAAAACTACACAATTTTCAAAAGACCTCACAGCAGGGAGAAAATGGAATTAATTATTCGATCTCCACTGTAGGAATGAAATTAATGCAGAATTACATCCTTAGTTCATGCATGAAGATTTCTGTGCTTCTGCCTTGTGGTACTTTCTATTGTATTTATCCTTTCTTTCTTTCTTTCTTTCTTTACTTTCTCTGCCTGCATTTCTAGAAAATCTGACACATGTGCAAAAAGGGGGCTCTGTTTTTACGATGGTGCCAGGGGTCTAACCATTTTAGTCTGGCCTTGAGTGGAGCAGTGAACCTAGTGTCTAGCTTAAACTTTTCAAAGAACTGTCCAAGGAATTAGATTCATTTTGGGGTGGGTCTTGAACCCTGAATAGCTTATTTAAAGTTCAAGCTAAACCCCACAGTGGATTCCCTGCTCCACTGGCATAGAAACTGCCAGTCACCACTGGTTGGGGCTGTACCGATCTTGGGAAACATGCAAAGAAGGTTGGGTAAGTTTAAATTCCATTCAGATAAATAGATCTGGTTATGTGCTCATAACCTGCTTATTGCTTTCTGAAGAACCTACAGCTGGAGGGTATAGTGGTTTGAAGTCATATGCCTTATGGAGGTGGTTGTTAGCTATGGTGGAGCTGAGTTTGATTTATAGCCACACTATGAATGAGAGACCTCCAAGTTATTCAATCCTCAGCAACCCTGATCAGGTCCTGCAGATAAATGACTGGGTCTTCCTTGACTGGAGTCTTCCATCTAGAGTGTGAGCTTCCTCTCTTCTTACTGCCCTCCACTTTGCCAAACATTATTGTCTTTTCTAGTGAGTCATGTTTTCTCATTGTATGGCCAAAATACAACAGACTCAGTTTAATTATCCTGACTTTCAGGGAGAGTTCAGGCTTGATTTACTCTAGGATGCATTTATTCATGTTTTAAGCATCCCAGGGTATCTGCAGAACTCTTCTCCAGCACCACATTTAAAATGAGTTGATTTGCTTCCCATCAGCTGTCTTCACTGTCCAACATTCACACCCGTACATAGAAATGTGCAGTCCTAATTTTAGTGTTCAGTGATACATCTTTACATTTCAGAATCTTGCCTAGTTCCTTCATAGCTGCCCTTCCAAGTCCTAGTCATCTTCTGCTTTCTTGACTACAGCCTCCACTCTGATTAATGATTGAACCAAGGTAAGGAAAAAAATCTATATTTTGATGTATTTGATATTTTCATGTCATCATTGTTTACTATAAAGTTATCTAAACCCTCTGTGGTTATTATTTTTTGCTTTTTAAATATTCAGCTGTTGATTTTCCTTGCACTTTCTTCCTTGACTTTGGCCTCATGGGCCATGGGCCAGTCTTTAGTAAAGAAGTAGAGATTAACGGAAGGTACAGGGAGCATGAGAGCCAGCCCAGTGTAGTGGCTGTGTGCTGGACTTTGGGGGACTAGGGCTGAAATCCCCACTTAGCCATGGAAACAAGTCTTTAAAGTCCCACAAGACACTTGCTTTTTACATTGAAACAGAATAGCCATTTCTTTGGTTTTTGTTTTACCATTTCAAAAATGCTGAACCTACCCCTTGCCTTCAGAGCACACACATTAAACAGACCTATTTTCTGCTGTTGGTTATACTACTGTTGCATTCTGTGGAGTTTTATTGTTATCAATTATTGCTATCAATTGATTGGATCTGTTCATTAACTTTGGAAAGTTTCTAAAATGAAAGGAGGACTACGAATATTTTAAATAAGTAAGTTAAATGTGCAGTAACTTATCTGTGTTCTCTTCTTTTTCCTCTTTAATATCCATGTGTTGGCATAAATGCACAGAATAATTGTCATAAATTGCTGGTATGTGTGTAATTTTAGAAACGCAGGCATTCCATTCATGCAGAAACATTTTTCTTATGCATATAACAAAAAATGTCTTTACGTACAGTATATGATCAACTTACCATTTTCCAGTTACCTCTTAATTTCTTTCACTGCTTTAGCTATACCCATTGTTCTGTCTTTATTTCTTCAATATGACAGCAACTATTGCTATAATTGTCTTGCAACACCCAGAATGCTTTGCAACCGGGTAACAATAATCATGCTGTATATTTAAAGAACATACTAGCTACAATTTATTTTTAGCATTAGTCCTCTGTCACTTTTTAAAACATACCTTGTACTTTGGAATCTGCACATTTTCATGTTTCTTTTTGAACCTCTGAAATATGTTTCCAAGATACAAAGGCAGGAGGATAAAAGTGTTGTTCTATTCAAAGTCAAGGTGAAAATATCCTCCAGTTTTCTGAGATTTCTGGAGAAAACTTAATTTAGGCTTCAAGCCTGTGGACATTTACCTGGGAGTAAGCTCCATCAAACATATTGGGATTAGGGTGGTCTTTTTAAGTGTTGCCAAAGGCTGAAAGAGGACACAGATTTCTCTATGCTAATTTATATGTTTAGATGCAAATTTAGGTATGCTTAGAATTATGTATATAGGAAGACAATGGCCAAGATCCTACATGAAGATGGAGTGTAATTCTACTGTAAAGAAGTCAAATGGCAATTGTGCAAAGCCACCATGTAAGAGAATTGTGACATTGCATCTGCATACACAATGCACACCTGCATATGCCATACATAATGTATACCACAAGCACCTCTGCAACCCTGAACTAAATGCAGATGCTCCATATAAGACAAAAATGTCCAACTGTTTATTTAGGTCAATTTACATGCCTGCATGGCACCAACAGGATTCAGGCCACTAAGTCATGGTGGTGAAGAATGTGACCACATGGCCGCTGTGCCTAATCAAACTGCTATGTGGGTGCTTACCATTGATGGGGAACCTCGGGTTCCTACTCTTTCTTTTTATGGACACAGTACAATATTTAATGCTTGGGGTCCACTGGCTTTTTACCTCTCTTTCCCTCTTTGCCTGGCTTGTTTTTTCATCCCATTCCTGCACCTCCCTCTCCACCTCCTCTCCTCTCCTCTCTTCTCCTCTCCCATCTTTCCAGCTTCTCAGAGACTTTCTCAGAGACGATCAGAGAGGGGGAAGAGTAAGAACAAAGATGACACAATGCTAGATGGATGGGGAGGATCAGAGGGGGGGGGAGACTAAAAACAGTACAAATGAATGCAACACTTGGGAGGGAGAAAAGAAGGAGGGCGTAGCTATCTAACCTCTCACTGCTGATCTCATGACTGGACATACACTGCTGTAGAAAAACATGGTGGCACACACCAGGCCTGCCAGATGCAACCAGTTCCACCCACCAAAAACTCCTCCTGTCCCCAGTCCCACACTGACATTGCTATGGAGCAATGGCATCATTATGGGTGTGGATGGTGCAGACCACACCAGATGATATCCTAAAGGAGGTGTGACAACACTGCTCCTCAGACATCTGCATTTGGGCAGAAATAGGCTCTGGCATTCATATGTATCTCTTTAAAATGCTGAAGAGATGGTGTGAGTGGGATGAGGCTTAGTGGGAGGATAAACGAGAGGCTCCAGTTTTTAAATTTTAAATAAAAAATGAAATTAAAAAAACTTTAAAAACATCATAGTGTACCAAATTTTCACTTCAACCACATGAAACTATATATACGTAAATGCATTTAAGGTATGCGTATGATATTGTAATTTAAAGGAATAGTTTTAACTGTGCTAGTTGTTTATGTCACAGCTATTAACATTACATTCAGCAATATACAGGGATTGTAATTAACAAGTAACATTAGTACAAAAAACATTACTAAGGATTCTGTATGGTGTGGTATGGGAGGAGGTCTATGTGGGGTGTGACACCATGAGTTACCAGACCAGGTGATGCTAAACCTAGTGACACCACTGCTAAGGAGCACAGTCCACACAAACATCTGTATTTTCTCCTCAAATTTGTAGCAAATATCATTTTCCTCTCAAAATTAAAACTCTGAGGTGATGAAATGGCTCATATTCGGCCTGAATTGTCCTATACTTGTTCTGGACAGCTTGCAATGAAGATGGGGGAAGGGGGTGTTTTATTTGACCTGTGTAGACAACAAGCCCAATGGCTTTGTTTTCCTATCTTACAGTTTTGTTTCTTTGGAAACATCTTCCCAAATACTGTACTTGTACCAGCTTCAATGACCAAAACAGAATACAGTATCGCAAGGATAGCTGCAAGGGTAGTATAATATTGGTGGTGCTATCTTCAGTTCCTTCCTAACAATCAAAACACAGAACCATGCCTTTTTCACAACAGTGTTGAGCACAGAAATCATTAGAGGCTCCAATAGTTCCAAGCCCTTGTTTTCTAAGATTTTAGTCAGTAAACATGAACATTGTTCCAAGTTTTCTTCCTTTACATCTGTACATTCTTAACTGCACATCTTGGAAATGTCACATTTTAGGATGATCTCTTCCAGAAAGCATGGGGATAGACTATATTTGTTCAGAGATTCTGGGGTTTGCTATTAAAAATAACCCTAACTTTACCAGGCACTGTATCTACCTTCCAATGCCTGTCCTCCTGGAAATTCAGTGTTCCTATTTTTTTATTATTACATTTGGTGGGAATGCTTTGCTTTTAGTTGGAATTATTAAGTATTTACCTTCTCCCCAGTGTCTCTTGAGATGAAATTTCTGGATGGGCTAGTGGAGGATGCACCTCATCTCTAAGGCATATGCCCTTAAAGACACACATGCACAAAGAATTATGCCAGGTAGTATTCAGCCTGTCAATTCACATTACTGTGAGGCTCATATTTTACTCCTGTTCCCCAGCAACTGGCATTAAGGCATGTTACCATCATGACTGGTAGCCCTCAATAGCCATATCTTCTTTAAATTGGTCAGCTTTGGAAATTACGTTTTTCTTGAACATCTATGCTAACACCATGTTATTTCTTCTTGAACAGTACATATTTTCTAGCTCATCCTTACATAAAGAATTGTCTTAAAACAGTGTGGCAGATAATACTATTGAACAGTATTAGAGAGAGCAATTTGAAATGCGTGAAGATGGAGAGAATAATCCTTGGCATGATAACAGGGCATTACTCAAATGCATCCTCATTTTCATCTATGAAAGGTGAAACATCTATGTGGTCTAAAAACGTATAAATCATTGTGTTCTATAATATATTTACTATATAGTGACAATGCAATAAACAGTATCATTACTGTTCTGACCACAGTTGGTTTTGTCTAATTTTGGAAGCTAACCTGTTCTGGGACTGCATAGTAAAGTGGAGACCATTAGGGAATATGAGTCAGGACTAAGAAAGAAACCTGTCTGAAATCTTGAAAAGTTTCTGGCAGAGTTGACAATATTGTCAGAGTTGACAATATTAAGGCAAATGGACCAATAGCCTGGCTCAGTATATTGATGTGACAGTTCCCCATATTCCTATGATAAATTCTCACTCATTTCCAAAAGAGAACACATTCCAGGATAAGCCATGCTTCCAATTCAGCATGCCACCATGATCAAATGAGTGCCTAGGGGGGCAGTCACACTTACATTTTTGCACTGAGAGATTCACATCTGTGAACTGATTCAAAATTGATTTACCATTCCCACTACGTTTTAAGGAAATAAATCTTTCTGTGGCATTTAAATCCAGTCTGAAGTTCTCATTTACCACCATTCTGGATCAAAATAGAGAAGCCTCCATTTCTTGAATGGTGGCTGTGTGATCCAAACTGATCCAATAGCTTACTCACACTATCAGAGATGTGGATTGTTGCAGTTCTTTAAAAAAAAGAACCACTAAGGGATCCAGTGCCAAATGCACAGCTTTAAATCAGCTTTTTGGTTACCCTCCTGTAAACTGCACCGAGTAGAATCTGTGCAAGTCTGAACTACAGGGAAATAACCCAGTTTCCAAGGCAGGTTATTTCGTAGTGTGAAGGGGCCTAAGATTGCAGGTAGCTGTGAAGATTTTGGACAGTTGTTGCTTTGTTGCCTTTCCAACTTATGGAGACTTAAGGTGAACTTATTATGGGATTCCCTGGGGTGGGGAATAGGGCCCGTTACAAATGGGTATAAAAGTACGGACTGGGTCCGTACTAGGGTTAGGAAGGGGCGTCACTTCTTGATGCCCCTAACACTAGTACAGACCGAGTCCGTACAAAATGGCGGCGCCATATGCACATGGGTGCCACCATGACTACGTCATGACCGCGCCGCCTCTAAATGGGGCAGTGCGGTTGCGACGTAGTGGGGCCGCGTGAGGGCGCCTAGGGTGCCCTTTCTGCGGCCCCAGAAGGAGCTCTGTTTCGGAGCTCCTTCCAGCTTTGCGTCACTGGGCGCAGCCTTTACATGGCTGCGCCAGTGACACAGAGGAGAAAGGGGCCAAGCGGCCCCTTTCTCCCCGCCACAACAGGGTGTCCTTGGGGCTTGAAGCCCCAAGGACACCCCTTTCCAGGCCACGGGGAAGTGGCCTTTTGCAGCTTCCCCGTGGTCTGGAAAGCGGCGGATTGGGGCCTTGGAGGCTGCCGTTGTGGCAGCTGAGGCCCCGATCCAGCAGGGAAAGGGCCGGTTACAGGCCGCCCCAAACGGGCGGTCTGTAACGCGCCTGAGTGACTTGTTGAAGATTATGCTTGAGCAGGGAACTGAACCTTGATCTCCACAGTCATAGTCCAACACTCAAACCACTACTCCACACTGGCTGTCTTAGGTCATAATGGCCAAGGTGACTTTCTGGATTTATAACCATGAGAAAGCCTTCTAAAGGCATAATAGAAAGTGCAGGATTTCTAAAAGGCTTTGTTCTGGACCAGTTCAGTTCTGTGGTAAGTAGAGCCATTTGAGCATCCCCAAATCTCAAGCAGAATTCATCAACATCCACCATCTTAAACACATGTTTCAAATTAGGAACAGTGGAAGCTGGAGATGGACAAGGGATGCAAAGCTCACCCTCTTTTACACACCACTCCTCTCTCTCTTTCCTATATACCTTCAGTGCCAGGAAAAAGCAGCTGCTAGCAAATGGCTCCAACACAAAAGAAAGCCATGCTGTTTGCCCTTTCCAATTCTATGATGTGCCAGGACATACTGGCAACTAGTGCATGAAGTATACTGTGGATGACATGGGGAGCAGGAGGTGAATGCAGTCTTACCACACAGAGGCAGGCTTGCTGAAATTGTGAGGTGAGGGGGTGGCAGGAGATGGCAGCCATGGCTTTTTAAAATGGAACAATCATGCTGTGACCAGGCCACACTGAATAATTGTGTGATCTTATTACCAGCATTTTGTCCTTCCTCTTGATTGCCCACCCCTGCTTTTTTCTGCTTATTTTCTTCTCTGTTTTCTTGCTTTTATGATGGAAGATAGAAACTCTCAGGGCAGCGAGTTTTTGCTTATTTCTATGAAGTGCCCGGCAAATCTTCAGGTGTTAGAAAAACATTAAGTGATAAAAAAAAAATCAGAGATTTGAAACGGTGTCACCTCATGCAATCTTACTTGAAAAACACATTTATTTAGACACCGTTATGGTCCTGGCAGAGAGGCAAGCACTGAAAAGCTGACAGAAACTGTAAATAAACAAGGGATATTCAGATAAACAGCAAGGGATGGAGGTGTGGGAAGTATCTAGGTTGGTCTGATGTAGCATCTTCATTAGAAGTCTGGAGATTGGAACAGGGGACTCTAATGAGATTCAGAGATGATACTAAATCAGACATAGCTGCAAAATCTCAGTGAAGACAGAGAAATTTACATGCATCCATCTTTTCCAAAACCTAGTAAGGGTAAAGGAAGTGATATTTCAGATGATATAGAGTTCTATTCCAACTGGAATGCCAATTAATGAAGGAAACAAAAACAAGGATGCTCAAGTATGACAGGGATGAACCAGAGAAGGGAATCTCATGGAACACAGATATCTTAACCATAAAATTATTTGTTTTTCAAGCAATACAGAGGTTAGGAAAGCTACTTTTTAGGGCTATAGCTCCCATAATCCCCTAACCAACATGAATTCTGGCAGTTGTAATGTAAAAAAAAAGCTCTCGCTAGATAGATGAAGTGGACTGAGCTGAAGTGAATATACTTGGGATATTCTGTAATCACTAGTTGGGTATGACAAGAAAAGCACACTGCTTCCAAAAGGAATTGGGTTAATTAGTATTATTAGTTGTTCCAACTAGTTTACACTGGATTATTGAGTTTGTAGAATTAATCATGTTAAGAAAGGACAGTTTATAAGGGAAATAGGAGTGCTCACACAATATGAGGGAATAGCAACTTTATTTATGGCTTGTTCTCATAACTGACAGCAGTTTTAAGTGGAACATTAAATGTATGGCACAGTACTATTAAAATAATAACACTTTAATAAGACTGCATACATTATTCATAACTAGAGAAGGTGTTGTCTGTATTTCTCATAATATCCCTGATTAAAGGCAAATCAAGAAGAAATGGAACCTCTAGTTTTGCAATGGAAGTACAGGAATGATTTCAGAAATGTGTATTTTGAAAAGTAGGCAGGTAGGGGTGTGTGTGTGTGTGTGTGTGTGTGTGTGTGTGTGTAAATGAGGGGGGAAAGGCTTATTTTCAGATGAGGTGCAGAATTGGATCCATCAATGGGTTCAGATTATATGGAAAACATTTAAGATAAATACTGGGAAGAACTTTCTCTCAGAAGGTATTGTCACAGCTTTTTAATTAGAGGCTGAATGATTTCCATCCAGGAGTACTATAATAGTGTTGGTGGGGTGCATGTAGATGGCCTTTGGGATCCTTTCAAAATCTGTGATTCTAGGAATTCATTACAAGCTGAATGTTTTTCCAGTAGAAGTACTGACCAGAATCCTATTGTGCAGTTATGAATGTATAACTATAGTAATTATGGAGCTACACAGTGAATTCCAGCCCACCCACACCCTATCCCCACTTACTGGGAAGCAGCCACTGCAATCCATAGGGGTCCATTCCCCTGACACTTCGGAAGCAGATGATTGACATTCCTACCCCTTCTTGTGAATGATCTCCATTGCAAAAGGCATGGTCCCTGTTGCAATTCTCCCTCATGCCAGAGGTCACTCCCTTAGGAGAAGGAGGAACGTCAGTCATCTGTTTCCCAAGTGATAGGGGAACAGGTCTCTATCAACTGCAACAGCTGCTTCACAGTAGGTGGGGATTGGAGGACCTTAATGGTCTTTACGGACCTAAACATGGGGGCTACATAAGGATCATGAATACCACATAGTTACAAATGCTTAACTCCAGATTATGCATTTGTGACTCGTCAAGTGGTTTCTGGCCATCCTTTACAAGGTGCCCTAATGAAATATCCAGAATATTCTGGATGCCCCCATGCCCCCCAAATGTCCCAATTAATCCTCTGTCATCCCACCTTTTCATATCCTTTTAAAACGTCCCAGATTCTCTTTCCTTCTCCCATTTCCCTTCCTTTGTCCTCACCACATTTCAATTGCTGCAAACTGAGTCCAAAAGTAATTTGCACTCAACTAGCAGGGGGGAAGAGTAGAGGAAGGGGTGTAGATTCAGGTAAAAACAAGCTGCTGCAGCTAGCTTGTATGTTTTATCTCAATAGCTTTTGCCATCTTGACCACATTCTAATGTTGTTTGGCTACATGTGTCCTAGTTTTTATCTGTGAAATGTTGGAGGTTATGTTCCCTATGCTACCTAAAAGAGTTGCTATTTGTAATTTCTTCCTTTGCATTAATTCTTGGGGTCTCACAATATCAGGGCTTGGTTGCAGGCATCTGGGCTAGTTCATACTTGTATACACAGCTCTTAATTTTTCATCACTAGATGGCTCACAGATGAATGTGTATATACAGCTCTTAATTTGAATCCATTCATAGTAATGGATCTGAGGTAATATGAACAATGCTTCTGGTAGTCTATTATCTGTGATCATGATTAATACATTTTCACCACTGAATATTTCTTTCATCAAGTTATGAATATTCAAATGGAAGTATTAGTCCTTGTATGTAATAGCACACAACCTCTTGAACTGGAGAAAGCTGCTTTATGGCATATCAGGATATTTCTGTATCTAGCCGACTTTCAGGTCTGGCCCAAAACATTTTGCAGTCTGGGATGTCCAGTTATGGGAACCAAAATTCAAGAAGGAGGTTGACAAGCTAGAATGTGTCCAGAGGAGGACAACCAAAATAATGAAAGGTCTGGAAACCATGCCTGTGAAGAACGATTTAGGGATCTGGTTATGTTTAGCCTGGGGAAGAGAAGGTTAGGAAGAGATGTCATATTGAGGATAGAATAAACCTGTTTTCTGCTGCTACTAGGACATGGAGCAATGGATTCAAATACAGGAAAAGAGATTCCACCTAAGCATTAGGAAGAATTTCTTGACAATAACATCTGTTTGACAGTAGAACACGCTTCCTCAGAATATGGTGGAGTCTCTTCTTTGGAGGTTTTTTAAACAGAGGCTGGATGATCAACTGTCTGGAGTGCTTTGATCATGTATTCCTGCATGGCAATGGCCTTGTAGTCTTTTCCAACTCTATGATTCTATGATAGTCAGGAATACAATTTAGATGGTAAAGAAAGCACATTGAAGAGCCATCCCTGTATGCCTCCTTATTGATTTAAATTATAAAGCTCTTAGCTCCATCCCTTGCCAAAACCCTGCCCAGGAGATTATTACTAAATGAACATGAATTCACAGCTCTGCCTTGATTCTCAACTATTCCCCAACTGTTACATCAACTAACAAAGTCTGGATTTGAGTTATGAAACTTTGTTAGAAAGATTGTCATCTTTTTTTTTCCCTAAGGGAGTTGGCATTTATTCTACATAGTTATAGAAATATATCCTACAAGTTGCTGCTGACAGTATGATTTGAGCTTTGGCCACTAAACCAGTTAATCCAAAGTAGTCCCGGAGGTTGGATGGCCATCTGTCACAGGGAATGTTTTGATTATGTATTCCAGCATGGCAATGGCAGAGGATTGGACTGGATGGCCTTTGCATTCTCTTCCAACTCTATGATTCTCTCCAAAGCTTCCACAATTCATTACTATTGGTCATGCTGCATGGGATTGATGGGAACTATAGGCCAAAAATCCTGATGTCCAATAGTTATTCATCTCTGACCTAAAGCAAAGGGCCATGATCCCACATCAGGAGAGGTAGCTACAAGATATAGCAACAAAAATTTCTTATCTAACCCTCCGACACCACCTTTTTTTTTATTCAGATGAAGCCACCTGAACCTGGCCACTTCCTGATCAGTGGAAGGCATGTGCAATAGCAGACAAACATCTGGCTATTTTCCTAACACTGGAGACACAGTAACAGGCATCCACAAGAACTTTCAGAAGTCCTTGTAAATGGTATCATTGCTTTGTGTCCAGTTGCATTCAGGTACATTGTTTGTAGCAAATGCTGACCTCTGCATATTTATAGTGCAAAACCTGTCCCAGGGCAGAATTTGGGATTAAGGGGTAGCTTCCAGAAGGGAAGAATAGAAGTGGAAGTTATGAATGGCTGGACAAATCAGTGCAAATGCCCTTGGACAAAGAAATATCACTCCCAGAGGGAAGTGTATTTGGATTTTTCACTACTTGCAAACCCAAGGTCTATCACCCACCATCACTCCTGTCTCTGTAGGGATTATGCAGTTTCTGATCATAATCCCTTCAGAGACAGGAGTGATGGTGAGTGATAGACCTTGGGTTTGCAAGTAAAGAGAAATCTTTGTCCTGAGCTCTCCCATGCTGAGCCTTCTGGATCACTTTATATACTAAGGCTATTCTCCTGCACTTGGGCACCCTCATGGCTATGTGCTCTCAATGTTCCTTTTGATATCAATTGGATATTGGCATGAAGGAGAGGTGCAGAGGGCCAGACCTTGGGGAAACACAGGATACCACAGAGACAACAACAATGGCACCATAGCTAACACTTGTTAATACTGCACAAACACAGGCATGAATGTCTTTTACCATGAAAACCCTTTGATGAGACAGTCTACAATATACCCAAGATCAATCAAGTCATTTCAGTACTTGAAGAAATGATCTCACAAGCTTGGCAGTAAAAATGCAATAATAATGAAAATACAGTATAGTTAACAGCTAATAAGTAATAATAAATAGAATCTCACTTACATTAATGGTAGGGCTAGCCTTGCCTGTTATTGTCTATTTTTCTTTTTCATCACCTGCTTCCTGCTTCTAACTAGAGAAGCCAGGGACTCAATCAAGGACATTCTGCATACCAAATGGGTTCTCTTCCATTGGGTTGTGAAAGAAGCAAAAGTGGAATGAAATCCCATGGATTTTCCTGTGGAACTAGAGACTGTGTATGAAACTGTACACCTCACAGAATGTTTGCTATTGTGAGTATTTCACATTCCTTGGCCCTGCTGAAAACGAATATCTTACACTTTTCCAATATTCTGATATGGTTGAAGAGTTGGCCCTGCTGATTCCTCAAATATCTGATGCTTGCCTTACTCTACCTGAAGGTATGGCAGGCTCTAAATTCTCATACCTTATCTGGAACAAAATTAGAGTCCCCCCAGTTCTCATTTGGATTCTTAGGACTTTTTCACACGATGAAAATTGGAAAGTTATATGAGGGTGAATCCAAGGCCATCCCTGCTATTTAGCATAATTTTGCATGAGAATATCAAATGATATCATAGCCAATCCAAAGACTATCAAAACGTAATCACCAGTCATCCCATGAATAGCTAAATTTAGTGAAACAGTGAATTTATAAATCCATTTGCACTGCGAATTAGTAGTCAATTCGAATTTGGCTTGGTAGGAAATGCTTCTACAGAATTGGCCATGGATTGCCTTCATAACAAACAAACTACAATTATTGTGATCTTTTGTTTCAGTTTTTCTCCCTGTACACCCCCCCCCCCCCCCTTCCCTTGTGCGGCTGCTGGAAGAAGAGTTTTTTGAATGTCAGGGAGAAAGGGAGGAAACAATGAGGCCTTGTGTGTGTTGTTTGCCTTCAAGCTTTTTTTCTTCTAACTTACGGTGACTCTATCAAGGGGTTTCCTCAGCCAGATTTGTGCAGAGGGGGTTTGCCATTGCCTTCCCCTGAGGTTGAGAGAGTGTGACTTGCCCAAGGCTTTGTTGAGACTCAGAGGAGAGGGGGGTGTCCTAGAGGTGCATTAACACATGAAATTGCTGGGTGAGATCATCCGGAGACATGGGGTGGGGTGTTATCAGTATGCTGATGACATTAAAATATGTTTTCTTGGACTGCTGCAGTGACTAAGGAAGGCATCTGTCCTCTGAATGACTATCTTGGGTCGGTAATGGACTGGATGAGGAAAAACATGAATCCTGGGAAAACGGAAGTATTTGCTTTGGAACCCCAAAATCTGAGGATGGAAATTTGCCAACCAGTCCTGGATGGAGTCAAACTTCCCTAAAGGACTGTGTTTGCAGCTTGGCAGTGCCCTTGGACTCATCCCTTCAGTTGTCATCTCAAATAGATGCGATGGCCAGGAACGCTTGCTATCGACTTCAGCTGATATGCCAGCTGCAACCCTACCTAGATCAGGGGGACCTAGAACCGATGGTACATGTGCTGGCAACCTCTTCTCTTGATTTCTGCAACACGCTCTACATGGGGCTACCCTTGTGCCAAGTTCAGAAGCTTCAATTAGTCCAAAACATGGCAGGCAGACTGGTCACTGGTAAATCCAGGTTTGACCACATGACACCTGTTTTAAAAACCCTTCAATGGCTGCCAATTAGCTTCCGGGTGCAATACAAGGTGTTGGTTATCACCTTTAAAACTCTACATGGCTTGGGTCCAGGCTACTTGCGGGAACACCTCTCCCTACATAATCTGCCGTGTACTCTCAGATCCTCTGGAAAGGATTTATTACAACCACAGAAAACTAGATTAGTGATAACTTCCCAGAGGACTTTTTTTTTCTGCCGCTCCAAAACTATGGAATGACCTGCCGGAAGAGATCCATCTTATCACCACCTTAGCCACCTTCAAGAAGGCTTTCAAGATGGATCTCTTCTGTGGGCCTTGCCAACCTGACCTCCCGAAGGATAGCTCCATCCGCGTTAATGGTCCATTCCACTTTGATTATTTTAGATTGTGCTATTGATGAAAATTTTAATGTGAATTTTTATTATTTTAATGGTGGGAGGGTTTGGGGGTTGATGTAAACTTTTATTGTTTTATTGTATTTTTATTCCTGTTGTAATTTTGTCTTAATCCATGAGGAGAGGCAGGAAATATAAATAAATCATATTATTATTATTATTATTATTATTATTACTTCTTGCTTGGACACTTGTGGAAATGACAGTTTGGAGCATGTGCAACAAAATGTATTTCCCAAGCTGGCAAAGGGATTTGTCCGTTTCCATTTGATACCCAAATTCGCATTGGACCCTAAGTTATGTGCTTTTAACTCCTTGTTGTGCTCTGTGTGTGATAAGCATTAGCAAACTGGCTTGTTTTTCCAGGATGCCAGCACTTTAACCATTTTCAAGATGGAAGCACATAGGTCCCCATGTGAAAAAGTCCTTAATGGAACTGAAAGGAAACATGAAGCCAATGGCTGGTGGACAAAAGGAAAGATGAGCACCATGACTTGTAACCATCAGGAATTTTGTACTTTCTACTAGAGCTTGGAAAAAGTTGATTTTTTTGGAGGACACCTCCCAAATATCCTTAACCAGCTGGGCCACTGGAGAGTGTGGGAACTGCAGACTAAAGAGTACTCCTGCTCCTTCACTATGTCTTTTCTCTTTCTTCTCCAGACATATCCCCCCCCTTTCTTCCTGTCAGTTGTATGCAGGTAATTGAAACTGTGGCTCTTAAGAAGGGGAAATACCAAGCAATATATGTAAATATGAAGATCCCCCCCCTTTAAAGCATCAAATGTATGTTTTGTTGGCATATGGAAATTTGGATTGATTGGTCTTATCTACTCTACATAGAGCATCCTGCCCTTAGCACTGACCCAGCAAACATTAATGTCTCTCAGATCTGAAAACCTCCAGAGACACAACTACCTTATTCTTTTTTTTAAAGAAAAGTCTTAAGGAATAAGGCAAAAACTGACAATCTGAAATTAGTCTTGTAAAAGTGCTTGTAGCACATCCCTCTGGGGACATAATTTCCCCAATGCTCAAAAGACACACTATAGAAGGAAGGAGCATTACTGGCAAGGAGAATTTGTAACAGACTGGAGGATAGTATAGATGAGTTTTGAAAGCATTTGCAATTTATGAAAGAAATTTACGCAAAAAAGAAGAGGGAATGAGAGATGGAGGGAGGAAAAGAGGAAGGAAAGAAGCCTTGGTGTCAGTTTTTGAGGGTAAACAACATGTAGCTATCTGGAATACCCCAGCCTATACTCATCCTTTTTTCCTGCAGGTTTGGGAGGAGGGTGTTTAACCATTTCCCTTCTCTCAATTTTTACAATCCAAATGTCTTCTCCATCTGCTTCCCACAGTGGGGTTCCAAACATGTGTTTGCCTTTTCAAACTTGTATTTGGAACTTAGCCAGACATGGATGGCTTGGGGGCAATTTGAAACAAAATGCATAATAACTCTGGTGAACAGAGGGAGAGCTGAGCATCCTCTGTCACTTCAGAATCCTAGTTCACCACCATCACCAGCAGCTAATCAGTATTTTTTGGGGAGGAGGGTACTGGTGGATGGTTACATATTTTTTCACATAAGGGAGATCTTTCCATGTGGGGCTTATGTCTATCTGATGTGTGGCCCAAGACTGATATGATTAAATTACACAAATGAGGTAACCATTGCACACTTATACATGGCAGAAACCCCTTTCACACTACTCATTATGCACAACATCTTTTACGTTGTCTAGCTCTATGCAGAAAGTAATGCTGCATATGAAATGATGTTGAATGTGACAGGTCTCTTCTAAAGTTACAACATCACCTCATGCCTTCTACTCCGAAAACCCTACTGAATAACAGGTCTATCTACAGGGACATATATTTTTGCGGGTATGTGACTTCTGCATCTTTTCTTCCACACACACCTGCCACATACACTCCACCAACTCATCTTCTAGGAAGTGTGGTTCAGGTGCATTGAGACACAGATTTTTTTTTTTTGTGTGTGTGTGTGTGTGTGTGGCATGAACAGGCAAAAATTGGTGGCTATTACACTTTTATTGTATTTTTACTGCTCCTGATGTGAGGAGACACCAAAACAAGTTGATTGTGCATCTTGACTGCAAAAGGATGTTATTTTCTGATTTGTATCAAACAACAAAATGTCTTGGGCTCAACCTGCCATCCTAACTTCACTCCTCCATTCTATCCTGAAATAGAAATCTTTCAAGAAGGTAGAGATTGTGACCAGACTTTCCTTTACAATATTTTCAGTTTGATTACACCTCATACTGGGTTCCAAATGCCACAGCCATCCCCCATTTTGGGAAGCACTGTGTTGTGACTGTTCCTGGATGTGTTGCATAAAACTGCATTTACTCCCAGAAATAAAAAGTTCTGAACTGAGCCATTTTTTGTAAGAAAGATAGACCTACCAATTGAATCAAGGCTTTCTTTCCTCTCCAAAGTCTTGCTTCTAATCAGCCAGTTAAGTATTACTGAGCTGAGGTACTATTTTTGAGAACACTTCAGGCAGATTTTTAAAAAAGTGTTTCTATGAACTAAAACATGTATTGTTTGAATAACCAATCAGGTCTTGCATTAAGAGACTCATCCGGATGACTTTAAAGGACCTCTTTCCACAGGGAGGCAGTTCGAACAAAACCTGATTTGAGCTCCACATCCTAAGCTTGCAATTAATTAATGAATCAGCATGTAACAATAGGGTAACCAGCATGAGAAGTCAGGACAAGGCAGAGCAATGAAAGCACAGTTGGAAAACACTTTTGAGGCAAGGAAAGATCTCAGACCAGATGCACAAAGTGGGCTGGGGTGGATGGGAGGCAGATAGACCTTTCCTTCACTCAAAATGCCTTTGTCATTCACCACAACATCAAACCATTATTAGCAAGAGAGAACAAAAAGTTCAGTACTCGATCCATCTCATGTTTCATTTTTCTTTTCATATTCTTCCTTGAAAAAGGCAACATTTTAGTTTAACTACTAGTAGCTGCATACCCCAAGAGCATGGTGTAATTAATGGTTTTAGCACTGGACTACAATTTTGGAGATCAGAATTTGAATCCCTGTTTGGCCATGGAAACCCACTGGTTTGGGCAAGTCACACTCTCAGTCCCTGACGACAGCAAAGGCAAGCCCATGTGAACAAATTGTGCCAAAAATCTCTCTGCATAGGGTCACCATAAATCAGAATGCAACAACAACAACAACAACAATAACAACAACAAGCTGCATAGCCACTTCTACTCAGTAATAAAATATAATTTGCTACTTTGAGGCCCATTTTTGGAGAAATCACTCAAACAAACAGAAGCGGGTGGGAATCTGCTTTCAGAACAAGTGCAGATAAAGTAATAGCTATAGTGGAATAAAACTTATCTGCCTGTAGGAAAAAGCACAAATGAACTTGGAGTAGGACTGACTCTCTTGCCCAGAACAGGATCCAAATAGGAAGCAAAGGGTGGTCTGGGTGGCCATAGATCAGTGATGGTGAACCTTTTACAGACCGAGTGCCCAAACTGCAACTCAGACCCCACTTATTTATTGCAAAGTGCCACATCCCTCTGGCTTTTTAGTAAGAAGCTCTGGCAAACTAGGGTGACAGCATGTGTGCCCACAGAGAGGCCCCTGAGTGTACCTCTGGCACACGTGCAATAGGTTTGCCATCACTGCCATAGACCTAACTGGGAGAAGAAATTAAAGACAGAGACTTCTGTGGCACAGGGCATTTTCATATGTATCTGTGTACATGCTTTCAACTTGCCTGTCGACTTATGGCGACCTCATGAATTTCATAGGGTTTTCTTAGGCAAAGAATACTCAGAGGTCAGTCTGACATACACAGCGCAGAATGAACTCAGGCTTGCTAGAGAGGTTAAGAACAATAAAAAGGGCTTTTTTTTTTTGATATGTCCACAGCAAAAGGAAGAAAAAGAAAAGGGTAGGGCCACTGCGTGGAGAAGATGACAAAATGCTAACAGAAGACAGAGAAACGGCAGAATTACTCAACACCTTCTTTGCCTCGGTCTTTTCAGAAAAGGCAAAGGGTGCTCAACCTGAAGATAATGGAGCAGAGGACAGAATAGGGGAATTTCAGCACAGAATAAGTAAAGAGATAGTACAGGAATATCTGGTTAATCTAAATGAATATAAGTCTCCAGGACCTGATGAACTACATGCAAGGGTATTAAAAGAGCTGGCTAATGTAATATCGGAGCCATTGGCAATAATCTTTGTGACCTCCTGGAGAACAGGAGAAGTCCCAGGAGACTGGAGGAGGGCAAACGTTGTCCCCATCTTCAAAAAGGGGAAAAAAGAGGATCCCAACAATTATCATCCAGTTAGTCTGACATCTATACCAGGAAAGATTCTGGAGCAGATCATTAAACAGAGAGTCTGCGAACATCTAGAAAGCAATTCCATAATCACAAAAAGTCAACATGGGTTTCAGAGAAAGAAATCATGCCAGACTAATCTGTTCTCTCTCTCTCTCTCTCTCTCTCTCTCTTTTTTTTTTTTTTTTGATAAATTTATCAGCTTGTTAGATGAAGGGAATGCTGTGGATATAATAAATCTTGGTTTCAGTAAGGCCTTTGACAAAGTTCCCCATGGCTTTCTTGTAAATAAGCTTGTAAAATGTGGGCTAGACAAGGCAATTGTTACATGGATTTGTAATTGGTTGACAGTCCGAACCCAAAAGGTGCTCAAAAATGGCTCTTTTTCATCCTGGAGAGAAGTGACCAGAGGGGTCCCATAGGGCTCTGTCCTGGGCCCAGTGCTATTCAACATCTTTATCAATCACTTGGATGACAGAATTGGGGGAATACTTTTCAAATTTGCAGATGACACCAAATTAGGAGGAATAGCTAATACCCCAGAAGACATGATCAAAATTCATAATGACCTGAATAGATTAGAAAGCTGGGCCAAAGCTAACAAAATGAAATTCAACACAGAGAAATGTAAGGTACTGCACTTAGGGTGGAAAAATGAAATGCACAGATATAGGATGGGGGACACTTGGCTAAAGGAGACAACATGTGAAAGGGATCTAGGAGTCCAAGTAGACCACAAGTTGAACATGAGTCAACAGTGTGATGTGGCAGCTAAAAAGGCCAATGCATTTTTAGGCTGCATCAATATAGTGTCTAGATCAAGAGAAGTAATAGTGCCATTCTATTCAGCTTTGGTCAGGCCCCACCTGGAATATTGTGTCCAGTTCTGGGCACCACAATTCAAAAAGGATGTGGAGAAACTGGAGCATGTCCAAAAGAGGGCAACTAAAATGGTGAAGGATCTGGAAACCATGTCCTATGAGGAACAACTTAGGGAGCTGCAGATGTTTAGCCTGGAGAAGAGAAGGTTAAGAGGTGATATGATAGCCCTGTTCAAATACTTGAAGGGATGTCATATTGAGGAGGGAGCAAGCTTGTTTTCTGCTGCTCCAGACAATAGGACCCGGAGCAATGGATGCAAGCTCCAGGAAAAGAGATTCCACCTCAACATTAGGAGGA